>NW_017275457.1:834721-911527 GCF_001594065.2 Cyphomyrmex costatus
CTCTCTCTCTCTCTCTCTCTCTCTCTCTCGCTCTCTCGCTCTCTCTCTCTCTCTCGCTCTCTCTCTCTTTGTGACAACTATTTACAGAATAAAACATAGCATTCAGCGATAATAGTCATAAGCCCTGTAGAAAAGAAGCAGCAATGAAATTTGATAGGAGCAGATCAAATTTTCAAAACAAAGGTGGTCTGTAAGTTTACAATTTACTGATTTAGATATACTCTATGTATACTAGACATCTATTTTTATGGTTGTGTATAATTATAGAAAGATACTTCCTAATTCTCTCTCCCTCCCCCACCCCTCTCTCTCTCTCTTAAGTTTTAAGCAAGCCAAGTTATACTCAAATACATTTCGCACGAATCATATATAACCTCGCAAAAATCACATTTGACTAGAAATTGCAAAGTAATTCTGATCGCACGTTATTTGGTTTAAATGTCTTCAACAATTCATGAACACAAGCGTTTCACTTGGTGACCTCATTTATTGGTAACAAAAAATATTCTTATCGCGTATTTCGTGCAATGTACATGTAGACGTATCAATGGCTTTAAGCCCGATCCGTTCCCTTTCTTCGCTTATATATATAAATATCTTTCAATCTTCTTTGTTGGTTATACTTCACCTTTGTAAATCGATCTATATCCGACACATGTTATTCGACGATTCCTGATAAATGACTATATTAATATAGCCAGGTTTAATTTCCTTCAGCAGTTTTTCCATCTAAAATATTATTAAACTTAATATACGCATAAAGCTCTTCTTTATAAATGCAAATATCAAAACATACTATGTTCCTGATGTAGACCCTAAAAAACAAGAAAAATTTAATTTAATTTTTTAATTTTTTTAAATTTAACTATTACTTTAATCAATCTATTTAATTCGTGAACACTCACTACTCATAAATAAATTTAAAAAAAGATATTATTTAAATTAGATTATATTAATTGTATTTAAACAAAAATATACAGAATAATCTTAAAACATATTTTCAGATTAAACCGTATATTGGTATTAATTTAAAATTTATTTTATTTTAAAATTAATTGAGAAAAATATAGAGCTATCAAATAAATTTTAATAATATACTCACAATGTGTTTTAAATGAATATCAAAGTACTTTAATAATCATACCTGTAATACTTAACTTTATTCAAAATACTATATTTTATTTAACATTTATCATATTTTTTAATGTTACTTTATATTAGAGTGCAATAATAGTGTAATAATAATATCTATATAATTATTCCACATAGTTTATTTAATAATTAACATATGTATCGATACGCATCGTTTCTTTTTTGTAAACATTATTCCGAATAAATTACTATTTATTATCGTAGTCCATGACACTGGTGATTCCTTTAAGTGCGCTATTTGTTTACGTTTATTTATGGTTGATAGCAATCGTTGGCGAGCCAAGCGAGAAAAACGTGACTAATTTAGCTTACGGAGTCATAGCCGGCTTGATCTCCAAGCGCAAATCGGACCGGTCGGCCTTCCTCGGAAGTGGTTCCGCGATGATGCGATTACTAGTATGAGAAACAGAGGAAGCACAAGAAAGGAAAAGGAAGGGAGAATGATGCGCTTTATTCTTCATGACACGACCAGATTGATTCTGCGAACAAACGATATACTGGCATAAATTCGATAATTTTATAAAAAAAGAAAGGGAAAAGTGTAAATATAAGATTATAGCAAGAATAGATTTAACTAGGCGACACGACTAGTTTACATAGTGTGGATTTCGGTGAACAGAGAGCGTCGGCAGAAATAAACCGTCTCGCGATGAGTCAGAAAATCCTCTTTCGTTTCATCATTTATTGGACTCTCCTTTATATTTATTGTAGAGCAGATGCACACCACACACACACACACAACGCATCTGGTGTCAACTCTCAAAATGTTGGTCAATGCACCTAAAAATGTGATTACTTGAGAGATACGCATTATCGTCCGCCAATCTGGAAAGACGGATAAGCAGACGGATAGGCACTGACTTCTGTGAGAAACACCGAATTCTTAAATCTACAGTCGCGCGTGTAAAACAAATAAACGAAGCAGTACTCTCGTATTTTAATAATCTTTGGATATCGTTAGTTTATGATAGCATCCAATTGACATCAACCAAAAATAACATAACACATTAATGTTATATAATTTTGCCTGCAACAATATAAATATAACACATAGTGTTATATTACAGATACATTGCTGAGTGTAAAATTATATTATAATGATAATTGATATTATGTTGCTTTTTTAGTTGGTATCAAAACTACTGACTAACGAATTGCATCTCTGATGATGGCTAAAGTCTATTCTACAATTGCGTAGTTTTAAGTGGTCATAGCTATAAAAGTTCATCAATTATAGTCAAATACGAGGAGAATACTCGATTGTGATTTGTCAATTACAACTACTTACGATTGCGCTTATGCAATTATAGGTTTAAGGGCACGTCTACTGCATCTTCGTTTGTAAAATCAAAAAATAAATCTCTTGCGATAACATCTTGACGATTTGTTTTTCGCGCGATTATTCGAGTATTTCTATTATACTTTGTTATAATATCAACAAATAAAACGTTTTTAATTATAATTGTATATACGTGTCAATATTTTTTCATATCTGTGCGAAGATTATTGCGCGTAACACGACCTCTTGATTCCTACAATATCGATGTAAATATATGGTATATATATATATATATGTATATATACATATATAAATGTATTTATCTATAAGTATTTTGTATATGTGCATCTATGAGAATATAATATTGATATCATTAATATCTTTTAACGGCTTCAAAAATATATTGTAATTTATGTTTTCTGTAGTATTTTTGTGAATACTTATATAATTACAATTAATGAAATCGTTTTGTTAAAGATACTTTAAATTGAAAAGAATGATTTTTTATCGTGCTGTTCCAATTTGAGCGTAAAAGTACATAAATATTACACTACAAACATTGCTATTTTTGTGTAGTAAAGATATTTATCATCTTTTTTCTGATGTAGAATTTTATACATTTGATTAATTAATATTTACGTTAAATTAATGTTACAAGCATATGACATTATTGATTTATTCGTACAAGAAACAAGCAACATTATTACGGAAGACGTGAATTCTTAATCGCCATAAACAATATTCGTGAAAGTCATGTGTAAGCAGTGTGAAATCGTTAAAATAAAAAGCAAATACACTCGTTAGTTGCGTAGGAACTGAAAACAGATATCTAAAAATAAAAATAAGAAACGATATAGAAATCGGAGATAAAGACACAGTCATAATGTGCATTGAAATTAATGCACGTTACTACGATGCATAGTACGCTTCGAGAAGATGTGTATGTTTAGCGATACTGCTGTTAGCAAGAAATACAATGGAATATACGTACAACGCAGGCGAGTGTATCTGGAGAACGCGACACGAATGACGGTGACATCATCGACAACGCATGCGCATCAATGGTACATGTATCCAATCCATGACCGTATACTAAGTTCACGCGACGAACGGAAATTCATTAATTCTGCAATAAAAGTAGTTTAATTAACTGTAACAAATTCCTTTTGTTTCAATTTCACTTCCTCTTTTTTTCTAAACCATTGAACCATAGTATATACCTTTTGAGATTTCAAGTCTTTTTTTAAAAAAAGTTGAACACACACTTTTTGTATATCAATAAAGCAACCTCTATATACAATCTAGCCGTTTACCGAATATTCTTGGATACTCTTCTGATATTTTATTTTTGCAGGATCGAGAGATTTCTTCTTTATTGTAAAGTGACGTATAATTACTTCATATAAAGTATAATTAGTTTACAAGCGAGATAGATGTTACGTTAAAAGGATTAGTTAGGATATTTCTGAAAGTTTTTATCATATATATATCAAAACAAAAGTTTATTTATATAATAGTAGATAATAATAGATGATGACAATTGTGTATTTTAACAGCTGTAGGGCTTATTGTACATTTAATTTAATAGTACAATTTGCATATTAAATAGTACAATTTTGTCATATTTATTTATAAATTGTATTATATAAAAAGGTATCTTGTAGATATTTTTTTTAATTATAAAAGTATACTATCAATAATTTATTAAATAAGAGAAGGAAAAAGATAAAGTAAAGCATAACGATAATAATAAATAAATTTGATGCACTGTGTGCAACAGTTAAATGTCACAAAAATATCCCGATATTTATTAAACATTCGCAGTAGAAATCGATTGGCATAGAAAAAGCTGAGCGCAATTTTCACTGTTCAAAAAGAAACGCTTATTACACTTGATTAATTTGCGAGCTCAAAATTACTTTAATTAAAATTCAATAGAGAGAAAAATCCGGTCATGGTAACCGTTTATCATCATTATATATATATATACTCTAATATTGTACAGTCGTCTAAAATACATACGTAGACGTTTTATTGTGACATTTCATAATGAGGTTGCGCTTTTCTCACGACATGTCAATATACACCTGTACTACGATCGCACGTAGCTACGCTACTGCATCGAAGACTTCGCAAGAGCGATGACGCGGGGCGACAAGCGTTGCGTGTCGCGTCGCGACGCGTCGAATTGCTTTGCCTCGCGTCGTCGGGTCGTCGGCACGCGTCCGTTCGGATCGCAGTCGTGCGCGCGTATCGCTCGGGACCGGGCAGATCTTTGGGAATCCGTGTCGAGACGGTATACGCGCGACCACCGTTCGCCACGCGGGCGACAGGCGCGGCACGAGGGAGGGAGAGAGAGAGAGAGTGCGCGATCTTTTCGCAAATCCCGCGGACTCGCGAGAGAGGTTGCGCGGCGACCTTGACGGAGTGCGCGCGCCGGGAAATACGCGGGCGATTAGAATAGACGGCTGAGATTAGGAGGACGGACGCGGAAATCCCAAGAGCGCAGCGCGGTTTCCTCGGTCGCGACGGGAGTGAAGAAAGAAGAAGAATAAAAAGAAAAAAAAAGAGAGAAAAAGGAGAAAAGAAAGGCAGAAACCGCGAAAAGATATCGCCGTTGTTGCTGCCACTGTTATGCTTATATACTATATGATCGAGCGCGCCGCGCCACCGCGGGTCCGACGAAAAGTCGCGGCAGCAGATAAGGATCCCGCGAGTGTACGCTCGATATTTGTGCCGCGCGACGAAGCGCCGAAGGTCGTCAGCCGTACACGCATGATCTGACTGACTTCGGATCGGGACACTCTCGGTCTCGGCTGTGTTTCGGCTACGTTGGTGCGTGCGGTACGTGCGTACGTGCGTGTATACACGCGCGCGCGCGCGTGTGTGTGTGTGTGTGTGCGAGAGACTGGATCGTTCGCAGAATCGCAAACGAGTCTCTCTCTCTCTTTTTCTCTCACCGAGATCTTGGTAGAGACCAGTCGCTTATTATTATCGCGTTACAACGATCCACTCTCAGTCGCTGATGTCGAGAGAAATAACTGAATTGAAGCAACGTGCGCGCGCGCTTGTATCTTCAGATCAAAACGCTCAAGATATATACCATATACTGTCGCCAAAAGATTCTTTTAAGATTGTTAAAATAAAGACTGTGAGGGGTACACGTATCTAACTAAAGACAGGACGCAATGTGACGCGGAAGTGACGGTGTATTTGATCGCGAAGAGAGTGAAAATTGATAATCTGAGACGGAGAACGACACTCGGGAGGGACGCGCGGCGAAGAAACGGAGATATGGAAACGACGTGAAACGTCGAGTATTTCATGCCGATAAGATCGTGGAGTCACGATTAGTTCAAGATTGGCGCAGAAACGGCCGTGAGGCACCGGAGCGGACGATCGTGCTCTCGGGGGCACCTTCGTAAGTGAAGGCTATGTGAAACGCATTTTTTCTGACGCGATGTTACGTCGACGCGCGTCTCGTATGGTGAATTCGAGAACGAGTATCGAGACGACTTCGTAAAAGCGGTCCGTCGCGATTGTGAGCTAAACGATTCAACGTTATTCGAAGAAAATACACGAGGTATAATTAATTATTCTGTTATGCTACGCGATTTTTATCTGAGTAATTTAATTAATCAACTTGCTTTCTAATTCTCATTGTATCTATAAATGTATCGGTTTTAATTAAAATGAAGAAATGAAATAAAGAACGAAAGAAATGTTTATGTATCGTATTGTGCGGAAAATCATAAATAATTATCAAGTAAAAATATATTTTTGGACAAATGTTTGTGTGGGTGGCATTTAATTGTTTGAAATTTTTCTTTTGAAGTATTGATAAAAATAATTATATTATTACACATATACGTATTTAATTATTATTTAAACACGATGATAATTATTTATGAGTACAAGAATATTAATATTACATATATACATTTATGAATAAAATGGAATAGAAGAAAGGAGGAAAGAGAGATAAAGTTGTTCTGAAAGTTTCACCATATTGATGAATACTTGTCTTATTATTTATCTCTTGTAGTGCCTTTAAAAATCCTATTACATGTAAATTGTTAACGCAGTCTAATTGTTATAATTGTCTTGACTAATTAGCATTTAGAAGCCATCGCGGGACTAATGGAAATTACTTACTATAATAGAAATCAATTATTTTCAAATGGCACATTTCCGATTCCACCAATGTAAGACTTTAATCTCAGTTTAATTTACTCTTTATTTTTTTCTAATTTTTAGAATTAAAAAAGAAAGATCAACAGCAAGCTAAATTAAGATTAAAGTTAATCTACATCAGTGGAAACGGACAATAGTTACACAAATATGTACATGTGATATGTAATTTATATTTAATCTGTGTTCACAGTATAACTTATTAAAGGCCAAAGATATGTATAGCTGAGAATAATATTTTTTTCTCAATTTACATCTTTGAAGTAATTCTTGAAAAGCACATTCATCATCCATCGTTTAAAAGCTGTTAATGAGAAAAAATATATAATTTAAAATTAACCGTTATTGTATTGTAGTTCTCCTGCTATAAACACTTTTTGTAGCAAAAATATTACGTATGGTCGTGTGCGTCTGTTGCATATGAGTGCGTGCGAACTACGCGTGGTTGACGGTCGCGTGTCCGCGTGGCGAACCTCATCCCAGCACGTTGAATTAACACGATTACTTAGAACCATATCAATTTTCTAAATTGCTTAATTGCCTTTTTAAAATGCGTATGTCCGTTTCTTGCGACGCTCTCCAGTGATCATGTATTCATTCAGAGTTACGATTCCTATACGGTAAACATATGAAAAAATGCTTCATAACAGATGTACCGTATATCAAAATGCAAACTTTTATTCGAGATGCTTCTAAGATACACAGTAATTTTCTAATATTTTATTTATTTTGTTACACTTTATACTATAATCCTACGTATCTTTTAATATATCATAACAATTATTTTATTATATATATATTTTTTATTTTACATTGATTAATTTACTGTATTAATTTATTTTACGTCAATTCGCGAGTAAACTTTGTTTATAGATATACATATAAAGCTCGTTTGTGTATTTTTTTGAAAATATCTTTTCAATTAAGATTTGATTCTTAATAATATTTCTATATGTAGATTCCCTGAGATAATGTGAAATTTTCAAAAAATATCACAGTGATTAAAAAAAAATGTAAATTATTGTAAAATGAAAAATTTCTATTCGTGTATTGAACTTTTTCACCTAACATCTAGAAATTTAAAATTTTCTTTAAAAAATGAAGTTGCAATTCTAGCTCATATTATTGTACCTCAGCTGAACAGTTCATTCTGTTGAAAATGTATTTGAATATGATATTGTTTGCTTTCGAGCCAATTTTGTAATCAGGTCTTTTTATTCAGTGTAGAGTTAAGCTTTATCGGAAAAATTTGTTAATCAAATGCTTGAATGGTCTGCTTGGTCGTAACCTTCGCTCCAAGATTTCGCAGTAAATTTAAAATCGAGTACGAATAACGAATAAATTGCATTATGAGTCGAAAGATGTGAGTAGCATAAACATTTGACAACGATCGTTTTCAATAGTTCACTCTTTTGTTAATAATAATAATCATTTTCAAGTTAATTCTGTAACACTTGGAATACTTGGATAAAGATAGCGAATATTATTAAAAGATTTTTTAATACTTTGATTTTATGTATAAAGTTCTTCGAATTGTTCGATACGATTAATGGATAAACCATTTAATTTCTACTATTCAAAATGGAATTAGTTCATTGACTGAACCAACTCAATTGATCTTCGTAAATTTCAACTCATAATTTGATGAAATTTTTTGAACATATTATTATTACTTAAAATGTACGCAATACTATACTTACGCATCACACTGTACTTACTGTTTAATTTCAACATAATATGCTGTTATACATATATGTATATAAAAGCATTTTTATAACAATTATTCCTTTACGCGTTAAAAAAAATTATGTTATATTAATATAAAAATTGATATAAAAACTATAATTATAATAACTGAGCTCCTAACACATTTAATAATTCTACTCTTTCAAAGAGTCAATTAAAATGGAGTTCATTTTGTTCGTAAAATGAGTATTATGATCTAAGTCCTGGAAATCGGTTATTAAATGATAATAATGGTATTATTTTTATTGTCTTGGGAACGTAGGTTATCACAAAGTTTTTAACGACCTCTACTTCGAATATACTTGTTCTTCATGATATTCCACAAAACTTTCCGTACTTTTATCAGCAGTCGTTATTATTATATTTGAAGTAAGAGATTTCTTGAGCTGGTTCTTGGATTCTGGGGAAAGTTTATGCAAGAATAGGGTATGTGTGTATTTTCTGTGGAATAATATGCAACAAACGTTAATATACAGTAAGTGATAAAACTGTCAGCAACAAAATACATCATAGTCTAAGATATCAACAAGTACAACAATGGAAAACAGAAAGCAACCATATTTAACTGATGATAGAGCACTTAATCGGTAAACATTTTCCGGTAATGATTAAAGTAATACTGTGAATTTTATACAGAAAAAAATTCTTTTGTGTTATTGTATAGAATAAGAGTATAATTTTTTTAAATTAAATAGTAACATAATTATGATAAATAGATTTATGTTGTTAAAAAGAGTATTTAACTTTCTCAAAAAAAAATTGTTTTAATTTTTTGCTGTAATAGATTTTTATGATTAATTTTAACTCGATACAAATTATATACTGTATTACGTAATCTGAATTCCAAGAAGAAAGTACATTTGACTTAATGGTATTTCATATAAAAATTGAAACTAAATCAAATATTTTGAAATACTTTGTTAAAATTATTTTAAAAGTATATTATAATATATCTATATAAATAATTAGAATATATTTATATATTATAATGATGAAAAAATAAATTGTGATAAGTTAAACACTATGCATTTTGAATTAAAATTATTTAAAACCTTTTGCATAATTTTTACATTTAACTATAAAAACTATCGAAATAAAAGAAAATATTTTTAATCTCCATAAAATTTACTTTTGCGCTATTATTTATTTTACAGATTTACGTCAGAACAGCATTTTTGGGGTTAATCAAGAGGACATTAACTGTGTGAAAAATTTTATTCTCATTGGCAGTTATCAATATTACATAAGATAAAAATCCAGGCAGTACATCATGGCCCATTCCAGCCGAATTGTGCCGATCCGAATCGAGAAGTGGACTCTGCAACGCGTCTCAATGCCAGATTGCTCGTCTGTAAGCTCTTTGGAAGAAGATTGCGGATCAACCGAATCCGAGGATATGTCTATCAGCCCAGACACATCCTGCCGCTCGAGTGCGGACGCGGACAAGAGTTTCGATCTCGACAATGATTTCCGCGAGAAATTGACCAAATATGAAGATATAATCGAAAAGATCGAAAATTTACGGCTTGCGCGCAACGACGAAGACAATAAAGATGCCAATAAGAATGTCGACAGGACGCGCCACATCAGTAGCGAAAATGTGGACAACCTGGAGTATCGGAACAGTTGTAAATTAGATCATCATACCGGTCATACCGATAATGAGGATATTAACAACAACGAGGATAATATCACGACTGATGACAATAAAGACTACTCGCCGCTTAACATATGCGACGACAAGAAACGATACCATCCTTTGTACGATGGGAATTCTCTGGACGACGATTCGGAGTCCGAACAAACGAGACAGCAAGAGCAGGAGGATTCCGACGATTCCGATCTAATTCAACGAGGACCAGTCAAGCCAAATTTTCAATCATCTCGTGCATTATCATATCCTTACTCCATGATGACCTGGTTACAAACGACGCGTGCAAACGACAGCGCAGATGCCGCCTACGCAGTAGACTACGACAAAACTGCCGAGCAAATCCTGAGGAATAAGGATTACAGCGAGAAACTGAATCCTTGTTTAGACCAGCTATCGGATTCGAGTCGAAATCAGACGTTGATCGGAGCGATGAACTTGGGGATGGAACCCAGTTGGATCGGGGAGAATGATAAAAATATTTTCCGTAACGGAGATTCCAGCAATGATGTAAGTTAAATTACGTTTTATATCAATGATGACGCTCTTATGAAACATATACCATTTTTTTTAATTATATCACATGTTAAATGTGTGGCGACTTCAATTAAAGCGCATTTTTGCAGGAAAATTTGCACGAAAGCTACACTAAAAGGAAGCTGTATAAGAAGAAAGATATTTTTAGTTTAACAATCTACTCTTTATATATTGATATTAAATATTTAATGGTAAACAATCATTGTATATATAATGCTATTTGAATGCACTGATCTGGATATTTCAAACAATCGAAAAATAGTTACGTATACTGTTTTAATTTCCTCGATTTATCCTGCACGAAAAAATCTTTTAATTATATACATAATATATAGTAATTACTTTTATAATTATATATTATGTAATTATATAATTATATAATTATATTATATATTATATAATTATTCATCGATAAAAGAACAGTTGAAGTGAATGTCGATGACCGAAGCTATTAGCGTTGAAGTAACAATACGACGCAGAAGAGTTCCCCGCTCTGTAAAAAACGATTTAATCGTATTTCAGACCGCGGCACTTCCCTCCATAGTTGTCGACGATCCGGGAGAAGAGTCCTTGATGGACATCCTGTCGCATGGCGGTTTTCAAGCCGCATTGCTCTCAGACGCTGGCAGTCACTCGATTCCCTCGCCAGGCGCGAAAACCTGGTCGGATTCTCCAGCGAGCAGCTACAACTACGTTGTCTCGAGGTCGAATAGTCGGGCGTCGAGTCGCGCCCAATCACCGGGTTCTGCTACGAACGTGGAGTCACCGCAGATGCACGTCAACGTCATCGGCAGCCCGCTCGGTTCACCGCAGGTAAGTCCGCAATAATCTGCATAAATGTATGAGGAGCGCGCATAAGTAGCGCTTCGACGAAACCCGCATGTCTAGAATAAGTAAAACGAGGCGTTGAAGTCTTGCGCGAGAGCGATTGCAGTTTAGCACATTTCGAAAATGTGTAATATCACACACGCTGCCTACGTAAAGATGCTGAATCGCAGTTTAAATACAACCGCAAATTAAAATACGGCGCCATTCGTCTATTTTACCACAGCAGGTCACGCGCGATATCAGATTTTCCGATTTATTTTTAGAACGAGTAAATCATGTGATTGTACATCTTTATAGACAATTTTTTCATATCCTGAATTGATTATATTTTTCTGATGTTACTCGATGTTGATTATTACGATTTCTTTTGTCTACTCTATTAATTTACTTACGTTATTTGATGGTAATATTAATTCATTGTATTTATAATTGTATCAGAATTACATTTTGAACAATGCACATATACAGGCAATATAAAAATAAAAGAATACACACACACACACACACACACACATACACCATTTGTAACAACAGGTTTAAATATTTAAAACTGAGTCCATCCAATATATCACATTGTTCCAGCCATAAAATACCTTTTATCACGGTTTGACGAGCCTCGTAAAATATTCAAACAGCTACTTGACAGCTAATATAAGTTTATGTAGCGGTTACCACTTGCTCCTCTACAACCAAGTACAAATACGATACGAATTCTCGGCAGATGATTCAGTTAACCGGTTGCCTTCCTTCACAGGTTGCATCGACATACCGTGTGCCGCAAACGTTATCCTCCTCATCCTCGTCCAACCAATCCTACAGCGACGTGTCCAGCCCGAATTATCAAACACCCCTGAATTATCAGACTGAAGAACAGCTTGGTGAGTCCCTGTCCGGTTGGAAAGGCATCTACGAGTCTTCAGGGACGATTGTTAACAGCAGCGACACAATCGACTGCGCGTTGCTTCAACTTGTGGAGCAGGTCATAGAAGAGGATAAGCAGAGCAAAGCGTTGAAGGAACCGCAGGTTGTCTCTAATACCTCTTGCTACTCGTCAGTCTATAACGACCGGTGTGTGTCCGTACAAACATTGGGGAGTGATGTGAATCCCGCATCCAGCGAATGTCCTGGGAGCGGCATGCGTAGCGAAAAGCTGGAGGCTTGTTTGAGCATACCTAACACAGACTCCATCCAGGTTGAGAGTCTATCCATCAATAGTGACCTTATATCGGTTTATGCGAGCAAAGGGACCACAGGAGGATGTGCATTCGTGAATCGCGCGGTGAACGGCCACGCGACAAACATGGAACCAAGGTATTACGAACCGCATGCGAAGAATGACCAAGTCAACACATCAGTTATGCCGCAGCACGATGCGAACACCTTGCACGAGCTCGGACTAACCGATGAGACATCCGTAAAGACATCTGAACAGAACTTGAGGACGTCACAGGAGAAGTATACGATGTTCCATGCCGCCGATGGAGAAAAGAGATACGATCAGCCATCGTCAATGTTTGTACCCAGCGATTATCAAATACCAACGATGGTCTCCTCGTTTGTACCCAACCACTCTCAGAGGTAAACTCAATAATATGATTGTGTGTGCGAGGAAAATACAAAAATGAAATAAACGAGCCAGAGAAATGACAGTAGTTCAAATTATTGAACAAACTTGGATAATTCTGAACGTAAATCAATGTTCAAGGTTTTGTGAAATTGGAAGGAAATGCTACATCTTTTTAAAAACAAAGCTCCTTGAAAACACGATCAATTTCAGCATTTATACTTCTAGATACGTTTTAATCGTGTAACGTTTGCAAATGTAAAAAAAGGATTAAAGAAACACGTGTTCTCTATTTCCACGAAGTTACGTAATCAAAATTAATGGCAGATCGCAATGAAATGGATGATAATGAGGAATATTGCGATAAATCAACCGTTTAAGTTTTCAATGACATATTTATGTTTCCGGCGCCTTCGAGCAATTAGAAAATACGAGTCTAAGTATAAACCAAATGTAGCGCTCCTGTGCATGTTAGAGCATGTTTTTTTAAAAAACTTTAATTTCCCACTTTAATTTTAATTTGTACAAGTAAACCGCTTTTTAAATCAAGTTGTAATACAAAGTTTTGAATACAGTCATTTTTCTGTGTATTACCCATGTTAAAATAATCACAGCTTTCGCGCGAATGAGTGATAAGAAGTGTGGTTAACGACCCCAATTGCCACGACAGGAACTTAAAACGAGGCATAGTACCGTGGCCTTCGCTAAATTTACCGTCTGTAAGAGCGAGTGAGAGGCTGAAGGAAGGATTGCATCCTAAGGAAGTGGAAAGAGCCATGAGTAATCTGCTGAAAAAATCCATTGAGGAACTGGCAGCCACAGATGAGGATGGTGACACGTAAGTAACTCGTTTTACTTTATTAATAAAATAGTATAATAAATAAACTTGTTTTGCTTTAAATGTAAATAGACGAGTATAAATAGCATAAAGAACATACATTATATTACATATAAATAAATACATTAACTGGTACTGCTAAATCTTCTTTCTTTATAGTAACATTGTAGTTATAGTAATAAAAGCTTATTAATGTCTAATTTTTAAAAAATATAGATGAAGGTACAGCGATAAAAATCATCTCTCTTTTCTCAAATCTTCTTTCTGATCTCTTTTGTGCTTAAATACGATATTTGCATGTAATAGAGCGCTAATGTGCCTGGTGGGCAATCCAGAGGAATTGACAAAGAAGAAAGCTTACTTGGTGCCATTGGTCGAGAGATTGGGCAACCTGCCGAGCGCTCTATCAATGGTGAACAATCGCAACGAAGACGCTTTGTACTTGGCCGCTATGAATTGTCCGGAAATGCCATACGTCACCGGATATCTAGCTGCCGCAATGTTACAGAAAGGGATCGATATCAACCAAAGATTATACCACATGCGCGTAAGTTTCCTTATGATGCTACGCGAAATTCGTCGTTTTTACACAATTTATTAAGGCACTCTGATGTATGATTGGTCATTTGTTCGTGCTTTAATGAAGCATACATTACGTACATTTGTGGATGAATCTTTCAATGAAATAATTTCAATTACATAGAAAATATATATAAATAAATGCATTTCTGAGCAATTATAATTGCTAAATAATTAATACACGGCGCACGATGATCACATTGAAAACAGAATAAACATATAATTATCGCGGTTGAACGAAACATTAAAGATAATTCTATATACGCGACGGCGAACAATTTTTTGTATCTATCGTCGTTTCTATTATTTCAGGGCGATACGCTGATACATTCGATTGTAGCACGCGGCGATTCTCACGGGGAGGTCTTGGCGGAATTGTTAGCATTGAAGACAGCGCAAGGAAATCCCGTGTTTGATTTATCGAGGTGTAATTATGATGGTTAGTTCAACAGGAATGAGATTGAGAAGCATGAAATTGCACAGAAATCCAATACGAGAGTAAAAATGCGTGTGCATTTCAGGGAGAACCGCTCTTCACATCGCAGTCGAATCGCACGATCTTTCTGGACGAGGCGTCAAGTCCTTGGCCATAACGGATCTTCTCTTGAAAAACGGCGCAAACATCAAAATCAAAGAAAGCAAATGCGGCGACACCGCTTTACATATGGCAGCTTCGTTGAGTTGCGATCCTGCACTCGTGAAGGTAATCCACCCGAGAGGGATTTCCCAGTTTCGTGCGCCAATTATCCATGAAATTGTGAAGTTACCCGTGTAATAATCGGCTCATTGGACTGACAAAGTGATATTTATACGTTCTGCAATGTGTATCGTTTCTTGGAATCAAAAAGAAATGCTACAAATATATCGATATGTGAGAAACCTTGGGACTTTCTGGGAAAATAAGAAGAGACAATTGAGAATAACAACAAGCGCTGTTTTGAAACATTGAATAGTCTTTCAACTTTAATCCCGAGATTTTTCTAAATTAGTTCTGATGCATGTAAATAGATGTTTCCAATTAATTTTAAATAAGTTTTAATTGATTTGCAATTTATAACCAAAATGCTATTAAAATGCCAAAAAAGAAATATTGTTAAATATTGATAATTCAAAATTTGTAAACACAATCTATCAAAATTTTATTAAAGAAGGATTTAATTCTAAAGCCAAAGATCTTATAGTTAAAAAAATGCGCGTCTTCTGAAGCATGTTGTGTGATAATTTGAATGTTGTGTTTAAATATGAAACGTTCATTTCTTATCTCTTTTTTTTCATGTCTCGTGGATAAAATCGGTAGTAGATCCACCAATCATCGATGGCTATAGAAAGCAAGAAGTTGAAACAAGAAGTAATTGATCCATTCACTCTTATTCACCCAGAATTCTGCACGATAATCTTTGACATACAGTCGTCAGTGTTATCAATTTGATTACAAATAACATAACAAGTTACATATATTAGGCGTTAATAAAATCAATTTCGGGCATTTGACACGTTTTTTTTTTAACGTATTTAGATATTATATAACACATAAGATAATTGTTTTTTTTTTTAGAAGAACCATAACATCCGTCGTTATTTTTTATTTTATCCCAAGTATAATCGTAATAAATATTCCACACAGAAAATTATCTCTTTTTCTCTTACACAAATACAATTTTTTTAACAAGACGTAAATATATGTCGTACTTGGTTTCTCATCCCATAAAAATCAATGAACTTTAGTAACTTCGGTATTAAGAAAGAAAACTAATTATTTTACTAAATAAATAAACAAACTAATTATTTACAAACTGATTAAAAAAAGTAAAAGAAATAAAAATATGTAAAAAAAATATATTATAATTTTTTTTTAATAATGTACACATTAGGATAAATCCTTAACATAAATTATTTAATATAAGTTATTTAACATATTGGTGATTTATTTAATATGCAGTCTTCGTCTAAAGATTAAATTCTAAACATGATGTATACGACACGACATTTTTTATTTCTATTTACACAAATTATGCTGAAATTTTTCGCATTTTTACAGATATTACTGCGCAAGGCTACTTTGAATGATGTGAACGAAACCAATTACATGTACAACACGCCGTTGCACATGGTCGCCGCTGTTTCGAGTACCGTAGACTTGGAGAAGCAGAAAGACGTCTGTCGGTTCTTGATACAAGCTGGAGGCCAGACGAACATACAGAACCGGCAAGGAAAAACGCCGCTGGCGCTCGTGTTACCGGAAAGGAAAGAAGCCATCAAGAGGATATTCTATAAGAAAGCGTGATAACGATAAAAGACATTGAAATGAGCTCAATGATGGGCATTACATAAGACTGATTTCTGCGGAAGTATTTAGGAGCACTTGGACTCTTTGGCGGTTTCCGCTCCATTTTGTAAACTAATTGCAATAGGATTCGCGACATTCATCACGAGCAAACTCTCAAGACTGTGACTCAAGTCAGCAAGGAGTACCAATGATACGTATAACATTATTAGTTGCATAAAATTATTTGAAAAATTGTTGTAATCCCAAATTGCGCGAGTCATTAAGGAAAAAACGTAATTTACCAGAATATCTTTATATTTGTAGTGTCTGTTTACTGTCAGATACACGGATAGTCTTTTTTAAGACTATTAATATATTCTTTTTAAACAAAAAAAATAAAAAATATATATTTATATGTTAAATATATATTTATATTTAAAATTAAACGATATTTTTCGTTTAATTTTTTATTTTTAGAATGACATTTACTATTCTAGTTGCAATCTAGTGATATATATAATATAATTTTAATATAAAAAGAGACTAAAATTAAACATAAAATCAAGCACATTTTACGTTAAATATGAAAGTGTGCCTCAAGATATCTTTATGTCATATATCGCTGTCTTTGAATTAAATTTGTACAGTTAATATAGTAAATACTAATACAATTAAATTATATAATTGAGTAATCATCGCAATCAGTAATATTTAATTAGTTAACAGAAACGAATATTTTAATAACTCAAACCAAATATTTTCTAGAACGTAACATATTGCTTATGATAAATGTCGATTAATTTCGCTTATATAATTCATGACACTTTTTTCCTTCTCTTCTGTTTTTACTCATGTGATAATACCTACTTGCATTCTTTTGATTTACAGTTTAAGTATACAGAAATTACTCCATTCAGTTGCTCAAAGTTTTACTAAATCGCGACGTTATCAAAACGGATTGTTCTATTATAATATTTACAGCGTCTTTCTTTGATTAACATATACGTGTATATGTACATATCATTTACTTATGTAATATTTTATATAAATTAATAACGTTTAAATATTGTATTAATTTTTAATACAAACATCGTTAAATATGTATATATTTTTAATTCATATCAAATGCCTATGTACAGTGTGAATTTTACACTAAACTTGTTCCACGAATCGAGTTTTCCCACAATTTTTCCAGCTACTCTCATTAGTCCACACCAGCAATAACGAAAAAGAAACCTCTCGTTGAGAAATTTTCTTTAATTTTCTTTACTGTATCGTGTTATTTGCCACTTTCATATGGAAACGTGGATTGGAAAAAGTGAAGTGAGCTGAATCAGATGCAAAATCGTTACGTGGAACGATCGTAAATATTATTACGAGATTAATCTCGGCGCCAATCTTCTTGCCGCCGCGTGTATAGACGTGTACATATACTTCTTGATTGTGCATTTCCACGAATCGAAAAGCTGATACCGTAAAAGTCACTATGATACGCGTAGTGACTCCATAGCAGTAAGACAGTACGATGTGTCGCAAGAGCATGTATGTGTGCGTGCGTGGGTACGCGAATTTTGTTGAACACTCGTCGATAAAAGTGTGCTACATTAGCATAAATGTAAATCGTAAATATATTTTTATATGCACGACTATAGTGTGTGGCGCCTGGTATTCCCGTCTCTCCTGCATCGCGAGCGATATTGTAATCCTTTGTAATCCGAATGCTTTCGTGCGGCTATCCTAATGCATACTAGAGTCCTTGTTTATTGATTTATAGCAGTAACAATTCAAATGTTTTGACCTGAGCGGCAGAAATTGGGGACTTAGATACAAAAATAAAGTAAAAACAGAATATTCATCTATTTTTTCAAAAAGTATTTTGTATATTATTTATAAAAATTAAATGTATTAAGAATGTGATGTTTTATTTTTGAAAAAAGGTCGCATTTCTTAAATATTTTCACTTAATTATATCGTACATTTTTGTTCGTTAGGGAATATTAATTTAATCCAATGGTTTCACCGCCTGTTTCATCTAATAATCAATTGTCCTAGCGAAAATATTAATTGGAGTGTAAATCAAATATATGGTCAATTTACGCTTTCTTGAAGTTTTATTTATATTTCTACCACTTTTTCCTTATATTAGGTTTACGCTTCATCCTTTATTTTCATCGGAATGTTTAATAATTCGTTTAATATAGATTGACATGATTATTATTCTTGTCATTTCAAAGTAATGAATTATTAAATTTACAAAGATGACGATTGCTCAACTTCTCATTTTGATCCATCACACGATTTCTTTTTCCTTGAATTTGCATCGCATGTATAATCACTTAATACGGGGAATTATAGGTATTGCAAATTAATACAAACTAATTTGTAATTTAATTTGTCGTTGCATTATCATAATGATCCTAACAAGCATATCAATTAGAATTTGTTTACAAGCATGTAACAATTATAGCGTTATATTGTATAATGATATACATATATGTTTATATACTTTTCTATAAAAATCTTGGTAAATTATTTGATTTAAAAAGATATATTTATTATTATATTAAATATTATATGTATAAATCTTTTAAATAATATATCTCTTAATTTTTTAGTCAATGAAAAGTTGAGCTTCGCTTTACGTGAAAAGTTGAAAACTTTTCATATGAAACAACATAATTATAGATTTCGTTTCGCCATAAGGAAAGATATAGGATATGAGTGACCTTGATATGTAAAAATCAAAATAATCGCGCGGTGACACGTAATCTTTTCATAAACTAATATTTTAAGACTGTAAGAAATTAAACAGTTTAAAGAATTTGATTTTTCTTTTTTAATCCGCGCGCATTAATTGAACATTTATATTATCATTATATTTATTGAAGATTTATATAGATATCTAATAATTCTCATTGTGATAAAAAGGCAGCTAAAATAATATATTGTGAGCAAAAGCCAGTAAATGAATCATTATTTATTCTAGAATGTAGATTGTTCCTTCATTTAAATTTAAATTATTATTTATTGAGCACAATTCAAAATTGATTATTATTTTTGCACATAAAAGTCTAGAAATAGTTACATAGATATTATCTTTTATATTATTATGTTATCAGAGATTCAAACAAAAATAGAATTAATTTAATTTGTTTTTATTCAAATTTACATTGATCATAAGAAATAAATTCGAAAAATGGAATATTATCTTTTATAACATAATTTTAACTATTTATAACATAATATTACACATCTTTCTCGAACTATATTTTAAATATAATTTCTAATAAAGTAAAATCTGCTTAAAATTATAAGGTAAAAAATAATACTTCATCATTTATATTTTATTTAATTTATGCATACTTCAGTATTTTCGTTAAAGCACACAACACAAATATTAAATTTTCAAATCCAAAATATTTTTAGAATATACATATATCACTATGATGTCGAAGCAACAATTATAAAATATAATAATAATTCCTAATCACTAATACTACAGGATATACAATAACTACAGGATAACATTATCAGGATAGTTAATATCGCAACTTATCGTACAGAACATTCTCGGATATTCTTTGTAGAACTGACCGCGTTCTTCCGGTATGTCATTCTTATCATGCGACAAAACCATGCTGACATTGTCAGGTCAACTATAATATTAATTGGCGCGCCAAACCCTACAGAACTCCATAACTACCGGAATATATTCACCAAGCGGTATACATTACATATGAATGTCAATCTCCATAAAAAGCGCGGTGTGAAAAGAACTGTCTATCTTAATCGCGCACTCAACCGTGGATTCATTTGTCGGCAATACGACCCCCGAAATAGTCATTGTCTGTTGTCGTTCCGATACGTTCAACATCGAGGAAGTGGTGTTCGTTGTTCCCGCGAGTTCTTCCTGAAAAGACAGAGGACCTACCGACAGGAAGTGTCGCCAAAATATACCAAAAACTCGAATCTAACTAATATTAAGTACCTCGAAAGAATATTGCAGAAGGTACGGAAATTTGGGAAATTTACTTTTACATACGCGAAGAACTGCCAAATTCAAAAGTATGGTGAGAGCATTTCTTTTTCATTTTTTGTCCACAAATAAAAATATGTTATCTTTTATTTTGCTATCAAACGGAATATAAACTTGTATTATAATAACTTGTATTAAAATGTAAATTATATGATACTGTACATTAATATATACATATTTTAATATACAATTTTAATATACTATTTAATTATACCTATTTTTTATCAAAACTCACAACAAAATTCTATTACCGTCTCCAAAAATATGTTCTGTTGTAGAAATTTTTTGCATTAATTGTAAATAAAAATTCTGTTCTATGACGCCATAATAATTTCTTGTTTCAGATAATATTTTTTATTTATATTTATTATATTTATGAGCATATTAATTCATATTTACTGTATCCTAAATATCAGCTGTAGATAATTCATAACTGTGATCATCTCTTTGTATATCGCGAATTACGAGTTAAAATTCATATTCAGCGATGTTAATATGCTCGTCTTTAATTTACATTTACATGCAAATAATTAATATTTATACGTTTACATCTATATTTGATTAAAAACCATTTATTGAGTTCATTTAAGAGGAAAAGCTCGCATTTTTAGTCATAGAATAATCCGGATGTGTGTACACCCTAATCAATCTGAAACATTTCCCTTTCTAATTTCAGCCTGAGTACAATCGACGATGAGATTTTACGTACAAATACGGCGTATATGTTGAATATGGGAACGACCCTACTCGTTGTAATACTCATTGTGGTATTGTTCGCAACTGCAAATAACGAACAATGCCATACTCATAACAAAAGGTGGATTACTTGTAGTTGTATCGGAAACGAGGTATACTAATTATCATCCTTATATATATCATATCACTATAATTTCTACATTTCACTTGCATTTCGATTTTTTATCAAACATTGTACGTGGCGATAATTATCTCTTAGTAAAAATGTTAAAAAGTACAATACACAAGGACACAAAATAAGTGGACACAAAATGTAATAGTTGAAGATGTATGCGCTTGATTGAAACTAATTTTTTAGGAATTCGTTCTACCGGAAGAATACAATTACACGGACACTCTCAGTGTATCGATTACAGGATGCGTTTCAGCGAGTCTCTATTACTCCAGTTTTCCGGAGGCGAGCAATATCGAGGAACTAATAGTTCAAAATATCAGTGGCAATCTGAATTTTGACGTCTTCTTCACGTCGAGTCACCTGACACTATTGAAACTCTCGAACATTGGTCGGATACCGAAGATATCGAGCCACACGTTCACGAATTTGAAAGCTATTGACACGCTCGCGATCGAGGACACGCTCATCGAGACTCTCGAGGAAGAGTTTGCCTACATCAATGTCACGCACTTCATCATGATGAACGTTACGATCGAGCGGGTACCCTGCCTAAACGTCTCCGAGAAGGGCACGAAGTTGCGCATAGTGAACAGCAAGCTGCGTAATGTCACGGAAACCTTGAATTTCGCCAATTTCTTAAACATCGAGATCATCGGCTCCAAGTTCGAAATGCAGAAACCGGGGCTAATGTCCATCCAAGGCGACGTCGCTATTGTGAAGAACAACATTTTCTCAAACGTGAGCATGAATTTCGTCGCTACAACTGCCATCGTGATAAACGGCATTTGCGCGGATGGCAAGAGCACTCTAAGGCTCAGTTCGAGGAGCATCGACAGCACAGATAACAGACTACCGAATGAAATAGCTTATCCAGGAAACGATCAGCGTGGAGAACCCCTCACAGAATTTCTCACGATTCGAAACAATACGGTCTGCAGAGCAGGCAACTGCAAATGCTCAATAAGCAACGGACAGGCTTCGTGTCCTATCCGAATCAACCCAAAGTACATTTTCTTGTTAACAGGATTTATATTTATACGCTATCTTTGATGCCTTCGCTATGTTGTAACACTAACAAATAATCTTATAATCTGCATCTGACTAGATGAAACAGGTTTGTGTAAAGTCAATCTCAATTCAATGTGATCAAAATATAAGATCGATAATTTAAAAAAATATAAAGTAATTCTGAAAGCAGCACGCACATTTAGATATTTCTAAACATTAAATCATACGATTATACTATAGAGCCACTATGATAGCTTAGTGATATGTGCTTGTCAAGTAAGAAACTCCGATTCATTTCTGGATTCTGCGATTCCACATGTGATACAAAGAATTTTATAGAGAATTATAAAGAGAAATAAATATAAATTCCATAATAACACTAGATAAATAAATTATGTTATTTGCATCTTCTGTGAAGAACGAAAAATCAAATAAGTATTGCGTTATGATGTTACAATTATTCGGTTTTCTTTCATGAGCTATAGAGGAAAAAATAATTTGCCAAATTTTTAAGCTATTTTCTCTTATAACATTTTTTTTCATTTATTCCATTTAATCGTCAATCTATTTTTTTTTAATCTTTAGTTATATATGTAAAAAGAAACTACTTTGAAAAAGGGTGGATTTATATTAAGTATATGTATATTCAAATTTTTATAGACATAATCTGGTTTCTTTTTAATTGACCTATATATTCTCATTCTTTCAAAAATATAATTATATTGCTTATTTAATTACAATTATACGTAAAAGGACAAAGTAGCTGAAAAAAAAAAACAGAACTACGTTAAAACATGAAATGTATACATGAATTAGGAAATCACAAAACGTCTTTATTTCATACAAAAATTTTAAACAAATAAATGTGATAATCTTAGGCTCAATAGATTGAATCTAATAGTATATATTAATGCCTATATAAGCCAACACAGGATGTTCGTACGTGTAACAATAAAACTTATTAATAAATTTTATATATAAAAATTTATTAATAAAAGTTTTATTACACATACAAACATTTTCTATTGGCTCACATAGACATTAATATACATCACTAAAAACTTTTATAATATATATACTTTAATATACAAATTAACAAAACTTATTCAAAATACATAAAGCTGTTTACAAAAAGCAATATTACTACAGAAATCCGTATTGCCATATTATTAGAAATATACACAAATCTTTAATAATTTAATAATATTACACACTTTTTCATATACGTCCTTTTTCATATACAATTCATATTTCATATACCATTATAAATAAATTATAAATATCGATAACATTTGATGCTCAAATATTTGCATTGGTCCAAGCTCCAGATGCTTCAATATGTAAATCAATTCCAGTTTGATGTAACTCCAATGCTTCTTTCAGATTATTGATTTCTTCCAACATATGCCTATTGTTTTCTTCCAAACGACAAATAGTTTGTTTGTACGCAGTTAGTTCCTTTTCATGCATTTTTTGTAATAATTTATCTCTTGGTGTAAAAGAACCTATATGGACAAAAAATTATTGTATATTATCCCAAAGTTTATCACATATACAATATGATCACATATACAATATGATTATGATCATATTCACCTCTAGTAACACAATTTATTAACGATATATTCGTTAAATGCATATTTCAAAAATATATTAAACCAATATTGCGTCAATAAATTGTACAAACATACAAAGTGTTTTCCATAATTATAAAACAAATTAAATGCTAATCCCCGGCCAGTAAGCAATTCGCAAAATTAAACAAAGTTGAACTGGTTGTGTATATTATTCATCTATGTGCAAAGAAAATTTTATTTGAGAATGAAGCTACTGTACTTCATTAACTAATTAAAATTCAAATAGAGTTTGTATATTTTATAATATTTTAAATTAAATAAATATATATAAAGCAAAAACCATAGTCACACATTTAAACAAATTAATAACTTAAACATGTGATATCTACTAACCAACAGATTTTTGTAACTGCTCTTGGAGCTTCTGATTACTCTGCGTGATTCTTCTTACTTCATGCTCGTGTTGAGTTTCTTTAAACTGAATTTGTTTCTTTAGTTTTCGTATCTGTAAATCAGACATTTAATTTTAATTAAATTATTCAAATCAATCAATACTAGTTCTACTAAATTTTACTAAACAAATTGTACCTCGTCTCTTTCCTGCTTTAGATTACGTGATGCATCCTCACATTTAACATTTAGTCTTCTTTCTCTTTCCTCTGCTTGGCACATCATATGTTCTTTCTTTTGTATATCTTCCTTCAGACGCTTTACATGATTCTATCAATAAATTTACAATTAAAAGTACTACAATTTATAATTATAAATATTTTTAATTTCCACATACTTACCAATCATTTTACTGTGCAGCATGAAATAATATGAAATGTCTCAGTACTTATTCATATTTTAAGTAAAAGCACACTCACCTTAAGATTAACATTATCATTAACAGTTTTATGATTTAAATCAATCAGTTTATCGTGCAATTGCATTAAGTATCTATGTTTATGTATCATTTTCCAAGCAGCATTTATTACTTGTACAGATAGGTCTTTCAATGATTCCAAGGTTTGTAAATCATTATCTTCAGTTACCGATGAAATACCAAATGAATCAAATTCCTATAGATTTAGACATCAATTAATATCAAGTATATATGCATGCATATTTTAATAAGAGTGACTATGTTTATCTCATTACTTCATTCAGTATGGTTAAAGACTGCTGTAAATTATCTTGTTTACAGAATGTAGTTTCTTCACTAATACAGTTGTTATTTCGTACAGCAAACATACTTCTCAGATCTCTCTTTAGGTAAGCACCAGTGGAAATTGCACTCATCTTTATCTGTATACATGTTTTTGAATCATTTGTATATATTAGAGATAAAAATAAAATTTAATACTTCATATTTTTTATATAAAAATTGTATATTAATATTCATTTGTTTTAAGTAAACTATCTATAAATATAAATCAAAGTAAACTCAAAAGGACAAAAATTATGTAATAGTTGTGTAGAATAATTTTATTATATTTTCTTTTATTATAAGATCTTATGTTATAAAAAGTTTTATTTTTCAAATACTGCATATATTCGTCAAAAACATTAGATATCTACTCTTTTGCATAATAAAATTGTTTCAGAAAAATTTAATACTCGTATTTATTTATGCGCTTAATTTATATCAACCAAACAAGATGTTTCTCGTATAAATTACATATACAATAATTATCTTAAAAGACCGAGATTTATCTCTTCCTTGTAATTCCTAACCTCAATCATTTCTTTAATGCATATGTATATCTCTTTCCTAGATATTTCGTCTTAGATTAATTTTCCAATCATATTATTACTTACTGTAGTGTTCTTATATATTATAACGTCCTTTTCATTTCATTGCACGGATATAGCTCTAGCTGTTTCTCCTACACCCACATTCTCGTACAAGTACAACAATCCCTTACGACGGCTAACCGAAATAACCGAAATGTCTGAACTCTATAATCTAAACTTTACCCTCGCCGATAGCTCTTGCGCATGTCCACATTCCAGACCAGATACCCTCTCTTTTTTACTTATCCTTATTTCTAAATAGATATGTCAAATATGTATTCTCTCTTTCATAATTTTATGATCAAAGAAGACACATAAATAATAATTTTATAAGAAAAAGTGTAAAATTTCTAACTAAAGCTAAATTTTTTAACACAAATTATTAATTATTTAATAATTAAATGACAGTTAAAAAATTTTATTGACTTATACCCATAGAAATTTGATACTTATAATTAATACTTATTTTCAGTATTAAAAATATTATTAACAATACTTGTGAGTAATACTCAAAATATAAATAAATAATTAGCCAGTACCGATATTGTTACAATAATTCCTATAAAGCGATATTTAAATAAAGATGATATCTCTGATTTCTAATTAGAATAAAGCTAGATCTTTCTGGTTAAATTAATTATTTTTTAGAATAATTCATAATAATTATAAACGCAATTCTATCCTGTAAAATCTCTAACGTGAATTATATGTATAATGATCTAAAGTGGGATTTATAGAAGAAAGAGAAATGAATTATATGTATTTGTGATTTATTGATCACAATACGTGCACCCCATTACAATTGACGCGCGCGTCTACCAAATTACAAATAGAATTTACACATTTATAACCATAGCGTGTTATTATGTTATTAATATCATTTACATTATAATAATTATCTACTATCACAATATTTTTATTGCACGTCTTATTATATTAATAAACATACTTTTCTTTCCGCTAAAAGACCTCTCGCATTCTTTACTAAAGATTATTCAAGACCGATTTGAACACGCTACACTTTTTCAATATTATAAACTGAATTAAAAATTCTCCGTTCTTTAAATTATGAAGGCTATTTCTCTTAAGCCTTAATCAAAGATATGATTTTCAAAATCAATCATTTTGCTCATTCCATAAATTTTTTTCGTAATTGAAATTTGGCAATATGATAATAATCACTTTTAAACAATTCAATTTCATTTGTATCATGAAATTAATTTACTATTCAATTTCTTTTTAATTTAACATTATATTTTTTAAACTTGCTTGCACATATTAAACACATGTAAAACGCTACTGCTTATTAAAATATATTATAAAAGCTAAATTTCGAACAATTAAATTACATACACACACACAAAGAAAAACGTGATCTGCACCTCTATAAATATTCCTTCTCGTAATTAGCTCTTTGTAAGAGTTTATATATTACACAATTGTAATTTATTAAATTTATATATCATAATTGTAATTTATTAAATTTCGTTTGATCATGTTTCATGAAAAAATATGATACTGTCAAATTATTAACGTTGAAAGTAATTAACTTTTATCAAATCCATAATAATTGTAATATATTTAAAAACTGATAGAAAAATTTATCTTTTACATCGATTTGATTGCTATTTAAATTTAAGTTTGCAAAAATTTTAAGATTAAAGATGAACATATGAGTAATTAAGTATAATTAAATA
This sequence comes from Cyphomyrmex costatus, assembly GCF_001594065.2. NCBI lineage: Eukaryota > Metazoa > Arthropoda > Insecta > Hymenoptera > Formicidae > Cyphomyrmex > Cyphomyrmex costatus. The sequence goes on from NW_017275457.1 coordinate 862,321, forward strand.
TAGTGATATTATTAATTAATCAAATGTATATGAGGAATTTTGTAATCGAAACAAGTGAATTTTAAACACGTGGCAAGGAATGCGATTAAAGTTCACGCTCGTACATTCCATTTATTAGGAAATGTTAAGATTTTTTTTTACAAAAGTATGCGTGTCATTTTTAAATTACCCGCATTTAATTATAAAAATACACCATACTTTTTCAGTACTTAAACACGAGCTTATTATCGAACTGTTTAATCATTTCCATTGCCGTGGAGCGAATAAACTCTAAAATACGAATAGGAGATATCTTAATAGTTTATGTAAATTGAAAAAGACTGACGTGAGTCAATGACCATTTTCTTGAGACGTGAACAAACGAAATTAAATTTGACGTTAGCTTGGCGTCAATTTGAAAATAGAGATATTTAAACTACACTTGTACATATATATAAGTACAAAACATATGTATTACCTCTCCCTGCTTCTAGTTATCTATCTTCGGAGTAAAGCAGGGACCATATATCCGGCCATTGTTCGTTGAACTAATTTCTCGTACGAAATAGCTATTCGATTAGACATTAGACAATGAAACGATTGATCCAGATGGTGTTATACAATTTTTTTTTTCATAGCCAGAACAGTCTCAAACATAAATATCAGAACTTGTTTGCGATATTTAGGCACACATCTACGAAGAAAGCAGGAGGGTATACCTTAGATGTTCCTCAATAAAGCGTTCTCCGTCGTAAACGACGAATAAGGCCTCTATGTATACCGTTCTGCTTCTTTTCTTATTATTCGGTTCTTATATATATAACGGAAGATCCTAGATAACTCATTGCATCGACAATGAGCTAGGACTTCTGGATTCATTTGTGTCTTCTTCTTCGCAGATGAGGCTCATAACTCGCTTCCGTCCGTCCATGTTCCACAGCACATAGGAATGTTTGGTGCCGGATACTCTACGCGCTTGGCTAAAAACCATCAATAAACATATTGTATGAGAGATATAAGATCATGTATTATATACGTGAAAGACAAATATTTATAAAATCATATATATTTAGAAATCGTTTTTCAATAAAATGTTTCTTTTAATATTAAACTTTTTCATAATTAAACTTCAAATTAAAATTCTATGAATATGTTACTTAAAATTAAGTAAGATAAAATATTTGTTCTTTATTTTTTGTTCGTGAAAAATTTACATTGCAAGAAACCAATTTATTTTTGAACGATTATAAAATTCAAGAACTTTTATAACGTTTTGATAGTTAAAAAATAATTAATTTTAACAGGTCAAAGGATTAAACTGATAAAATATTAAATAAATAAAAAAAAAACATATAAAAGATGGTAAGTCTGAAACTAGATTACTTGATGTACTTACGTTTGAAACCAATCGTAGTTTGTGACATAGGTTTCGTCAAAGCAGAATTTTTCGTATAAGTCTATTACAGAATAGTTGATAAAAGATGCATCTCTTTTAGACGGATCATCCGCCAGAGATCTTATCCAATTATTGAAAGAAAGCAACGCCATGCTTTGTTTCTTATGAGCGTAAATGCTGAGGTTAGCCAAAGGTGGAAGAGTACAGATAGTAATGGCTGTGTTTGAGAGATAAAACTTAGACCGGAGAACTTGCAAGAGTTCCGTCATATCGTATACCATTTCCTCGCAAGTGGCGTTCTGAAAAAAATCGAATATTTAATGAAAATTTGATTGTGTAGTATTTCATAAATGCAAACAAATAATGAATTTAAAGGCAAATAGATAATTTATTTAAAAGCTTTCTATATCACATACATTAGTGATTAGATAATATTTATATTCAATTTACTTCTTGATACGTTTAACTGCGTGCAATCTGCTATACATCAAGAATAGAGCAAAGTCAAATTAACTTACGTTATAAACATCAGCCGAGCCAAGTAAAATCACGACACGATTAGAGATGGTATTAATATTCCTCAAAGCCCGAGTACAGTCGCTAATGGTCTGTCCGGAGATACACAATCCACAATGCAATGCTAAGCTATCTGCAAAGTAATAATGAAATACCAAATTTATAATTGCATATTTTTGAACTAGTTTCTGAGGTAACATAATTTTAATTAAATAATTTAAGAGACGATGTAATTTTGTTCCAAGTGGAAAAAGAGTTATAACAAACCAATTTAGATTTTAGTGCATATATAGGATCTGCATGAAATTTTGTAAAGAAAATTTTTACCTTTGTATCTCCAAATAGGAAGATGCAGATTTCGTATTGCAAGCTGTAGAAAGAAATCGTCGCCGAGTAATTGTTGTCCGTTTGCAACAGGTTCGTATATGTTGTCCTAATATAATTAACATAAAACATTAAATATCTTGTATCTTTCTGAAAATTTTAAATTTGAAAACCGTAAATTTAAGTTTTATTGTATACACTCACATGTTTTTTCATTTGATTTGTTTCTATTACTATCGGGTGATGATTTTCTTCTTCTGTATGTAAAAAATCTTTATTTTTATAGACGCCATCTAAAATAAATCAATTTATTTATTTAAAAAAATATATTTTTCGTAAAATACGATCGCTATAACTCTGATATTATATAAGTATTTAAAATGATTTTATGTTATAATAAAATTAAAATTTAACTTTAATCATAAAATATACAGAATGAAACAAAACTATAAAATTAAAAATTGTTACAAATATATAAGGAACAACAATAAATCAGATAAAATTTTAAAATTGTATAATCTAGGAAAGTTCTTAAAAGCACAAAAATAAAAATTAATTGAACATAATTTCATAAAATAATAAAATGTTATTTGTATTTTAAAATTGAATATCTTACTGGTTTCAAATAATGAATTTTGATTACGACGTTGAGCGAAATTTTGATTCCGTCTATTTGTTCGATTGGCATTATAAATTAATCTGTTCCTTTCTCTTCGTTCATTGTTATCATGTCTAAGATTGCCATTTTGCATAAACTGTTTATAATATTTGTTCTAAAATAAAATATTATTTTATTAAAAAATATTATTTCTTGACTTTCTAATTTATGTAATTATTACGTATTTATGTATGTAAAATACAAATTGCTATGTAAACGTACTCTCGTCTTTGAATAATCCATTTTTTGCTTGCGTATAAGTCTATCGATATGCGATATTTTAGAATCATTTATTCTTAATGTCTGTTCACCAAAATAGTTCCAAGATGTTTCCAAACCATCTATAGTTCGTAAAAATGCACGCAGACTCGAAAATCCTAATCTACGATACGGAATAGATTCTCCGACGAGAGTTTGAAATTCATCTGTAAAAACATTCTTCTTTTATTCTTAAATTATATAATCTTATATAATATAAGATTCTAAATCTGATTTTTATCATGAATTATATATATGTATAATATTTCATCCGATTTAAATAATAAAATAATTTCATTATTATAATAATTTTATAACATATTTTATTTTAATTTTTTAATTTTTTAATTAATATATCTTAAAGGAACCAGCTTATGAACTCTAATTTATTTAAAAAGAAATTCTACAAATTTTATTTAAATAAATAAGATTAAGTTAAGTTATATTAACACGAGGCGTTTATTCATGATTTCTTTAATTATAGAATCTAAGTTATTAATGTGTGAAAAAATAATAAAATATATTTAATACTTTTTATTTATATGCTAAGAGATATGCTAATATCTCAATAATAAATATTCTCTAGCTCTCACTCTCTTTCTCTTTTTTTATATCATTGTATACCTATACATCTTTATAAATTAAAATATTAGTTAAATTAAATAGAAGGAATAATAATATTCTTACCATTTAGATCCGTAATTGGTATACCGCCTTTTTTCGAAATTATGCATGATTTAATCAATGCTACCGTTTCTTCCATTTTTATGTCTGACTGTTAACTTTCATGTCTAATTATTAAAATAATTTTTGAATATAAACTTTTGCTTGCAAGAAATTTGATTTTATATGTACACTTGCGTATATACAATATTTTGTTTATATGCGAGAGAGTAATTTAATCACAATTATTCACTTATATATTTTATATCTTATAGAAAAATTTAAAAGTTCTGCAGACCTGCTGCTGTGAATATTAATTTAGACATTACGGCGATGTACGCACTCACGAACGGTGTACCGAAGAATGATGATCGCTTATTCATCACATAACGATACGACCTACCCTCGATACCCCCATTCGTATACACTACCAATGTTCTGGAAAATTCCGTCAAATCGTCAGCTTGGCTTACAACGCTGTGATCTATATAGGAAAAAATACCAATATAAGAAGAATGTATACACACAATGTTTGAATGAAAGTAACATGGAATCTTCCACTGGTACTATTCGTACAACGGTTATAACGATGTCTTAAGAACCACGAAAATCTTCTTTAAGCATTTATGAAATTTCAAGTCTTTCGATAACAGTTGTTTAAATTAAATTTACATAAAATCTTATTTCTTATATGAAAATATTAATTGCATTATAAATTTTGTGTTGTGAGTAGATAATTGATATATTGATTTACACACACACACACACACACACACACACACACACACACACACACACACACACACACACACACACACACACACACATATATATATATATATATAAAATGCTTGTAGAAATGAAATATTTTGCAATAAAAAGTATCATGTACACCTCCATTCATAAGTTCTTAACTCTTAATTACAGATTGGATCATTTAGATTCAAAGCAAAAATTTTAGATAATTGTATAATCAGTACAATTCATACAATGCACAATAAAGTGTTAAATTATAGATAAAAGTTTTGAATTTTTCTTTATTAATTAATTACTGTAAAAAAGAAGTTCATTTTTATTCTATACTTTAAACAGAACACTTTAGACTTTAAGTGTAGTTTTTATATAGCTGTATAATTAAGGATTAAATATGATATATATACGACTATAACGTTTATTGTTGATTTATATGCACACTTTAGGAGATCTAATGCAATAAAAAATACATACTCGTATTATTCTCATACATAATTTATATAAAAAGAACAACATTTTTGCATGTAAATGTAATTACTTAAAAAATAAAAAGATTGTACATTATAAAATCCAGGAGTGTATTTGGAAATATTGAAATGATATATACATATATAATGTATAATATGTATATGTATAACATTAAAACTAACAGGAGTTTATTTTTCGGCAGATCGCTCGAGATGCCAATACCTACAAGGCCTCAGTCTCTCGACAAAGTTCTGGAGAGTTTTGACGGGTCAGTAACTCCGAAAATATTTATGTCGTCCCAAACTATTCTTACACCCGCGACAAGGATATTTTTGGCTAATGTTGGGTAACTCCCGTATACGTTTTGTTGCTTTTCCCTTAATTACGGCTATTTGCTGCAATCTAAAAATATCGTTTTGCAAATTGTAAAAATGTTTTTGTAATTTCTTTTAACGTCGTCAATGAAATTTTCGCCAAGTAATTATACAAAAGTATATAATCCATAAAAGATTCCAATAATACTTTCAATGTTTATTGACTTCTTTTATAATATTAATTAAATGCCGAATGCAAACACGCAACATTTTTTTTTATTGTGAATTATTTATTGCTTCCGGAAATTATTTATTAACTTATTTATATCTAAAAAATATTTGCATCAGCATTATTAATTTCCTTATTTAGGAAAAAATTTATTAAGTTATTTCAGCGTGAAATGTGTATATTTCTCAAGAAGTGAAAAAGAATCTCACTCACGTTTTTAATCCTAAAATGTTACATTTTTCTTATATTAACTCTTCTCTAAGTAAAAATTCACCTACATAATTAAGAATTTTTTACACTTTTATTATATCTATTTTATAAACAATATTTAATACTAATATTATATCTATTTTATAAATTAAGATGTAATAGAATAATTAAAGTGTGTAACAATATTTTCATATAGAAAAATAACTTTAATGTTAAACAATTTTATTAAATGTCATTATACATAAGTTATTAAAATTACAATATAATAAAAACTGTATACTAAACTTAAATTAACACTTGAATAAAAAATTCACCTACAGTAGAATTCCAGAGTTAAATGAAACTGTATAGAAAATTTAATTTATTCTTTTTCACTTCACATGCCCTTGATAGATTTTTAAGTTTTACATAAAAAAATATACGAATCTCCGAATTTATAATATATACGTTAAAATAAAGATTTTTAATCTCGATTTCCTTTAAGAATTAAGAGAATATGAAAACACTATGGGTCTTTTATTTTTACCAAGGAAAAACTTGAAACGCCTATCATGCAAGTGTTTGCAATGTTAGGCAATCTTCCGCAAACTGACGCTCCTCTATTCTTCTTGTATCAAGGCTTCTGATACATCGGTTCATCTTGACGGTGGGTGGTGGTGGAGTGCGCACTTGTTACGGAAGGACCCTCGAGATATCGAAGTTCCAGAGGAGTCTAAAGGGTCGCGCGCCGCAGGGGGTCAACAGATGTTGCGCCGGAGAGCTTCACGTGTCGCTGTATTGCAATATACGTTACCTCAACTATCTGCATGTTTCGCACAGTATTAGAATACTGCAGGCGCTATGTGGAACTCGGTTACGGAAGTCAAATAAACTATGAGAACGATGTCAATGATATTTGTGCCTTGGGCGATTAATTGCAAATTTCATTATTTACCATTGCTTTTGATTTATTAAATTATAAATCCCGAACAATCTTCTATACCTTTAAATTCTGATTTAACAAAGTTGCTAAATTTACCTAATTATCTGTATTTTTCTTACGGTCTTCAACTATGGGGCTCATCTGCAACGTCAAATATTGAAATCCTTCATTTCAGTCCAAAATCCTTCGTATAATTGTCAACGTGCCCTGGTATATCTCAAACGAGAGGCTTTATTACGAACTGGATACGTGTATACCACTCGTGAGAGATGAAATCAAAGCCCGAATTAAAATCTATCGCAAACAGCTACAAACGCATCTCAATCATCTAGCATGTGGATTGATGGATGAAAGAATTGTTCTTAGAAGACTAAAAAGAAGAGCACTTCAGAACTTATTCAAATGAACTCCTTATGAAATACTTAATTTATACATATTTACATAACCCGCTGATGAATGTCATTATATAATAGATTACATTTTGTTATATATTAAAGAGAATCTGTATTTTATTAATATTAAAATTACTATAATTAATTTAAAAAAAACAAAAATTGATTTTAAAATCTTTGTTCAAATATTGCTCGTAATCAAAATTGGCTAAAAATATTAAAACTATAATATACTTTTATTCTATAATCCATAAATTTTAACAATTCAATTACAAAAAGTTTTTTAATTCTAGTTTTGGTAGAATTGCTCTGAGAGGTTCATGTTTATTGGTAGAGATACAACAGATATACATTCCCTGAAAAAGAATCCAGATTGTAAATGCAAGGTAGAATTCCCTTTCAACTAGATATCTTATCATCAGCCGTTCCATTGAATGGATCAAATAAGTAATTATAGTGTTAGAGAGAGAGAGAGAGCTATTGTACATTACGGAAGCGGACGTATATTGTGGAGACACATCGTGTCGCATCGTTCGTGTCTCGTGTTTACGAGAGAGAACATCTGGGAAATGCTTTCCGGCGTATTAAACGCACAGTGAAAGCTTCCGCGCGTGATTACTTGGTCAGTGGGGAGACAGGGAGCGAGCGCTTTGAAATTCGACGCGGATCTGCGCCGAGAAATCCATGCGTGTTAAAGAAACAGCCGTGCGAAACAAATAGTCGACGAACAACCAACCGATGTCTGGCGATGCTGCGTGACAAACGACCGATCTGAAGGAAGATTATAATTCTCGAATGTGCTGGAAATTGAATTTATACAAGTAACCAAATACCGCAGACGAATGATCCGTAAGTTCTACTAATTTATTTGCGTAACTGCTTATCTCTGTAGTAATGCTTTTATAATTAATTAAGTCAATTTCTTTAATTATAGTTTAATATTGTATTAAATGTTACATTAATTATATATTGTTTCATTTAGTAAGTACTTTATTTTCGTTTCGTTTTTGCTTATACTTCTAATACTTATTTTTCCTTCTTTTTCTTTGCGATTATATAACTGTCTCGTTTTTGAAGCAGAAAGGATACAGTTATATCTTCAATACATTGATCATAATTATACGGTAATTGAAACAATGTAATCTCTGCGCCGAGAAGATAATTAATATGTGATCAACTGGTTGAAAAGCTGTCGCCAGTCTCTGTGAGAAAAAAAGTACAAAAGCTGTAGTTAAAGGAATCCTTTCATCTGCATTGTAATTATCTCTGCGTTTCTTTTGTATGCGTCTTCCAGCGAAGCTGGAATAATGAAGCGCGCGGTTTTATGTGAACTGCGGGCTGTGCTTTACGACGTGACTTTTAAGGAAGACACGGTATTGTAGGATCCTTTAGAAGCGCCGAGCGACGTTGGCATCGGGTGACGATCTATCGCGGCAAAACATCGACGATATATGAGAGTGCTTTACGGGATATGGGAAAAGCAAAGAAAGAAAGACAGAAAAAGGGAGACAGAGAGAGAGAGAGAGAGAGAGAGAGAGAGAGGGGGGGGGGGGATACCAAACCGAGCGACGTTGGCATCGGGTGACGATCTATCGCGGCAAAACATCGACGATATATGAGAGTGCTTTACGGGATATGGGAAAAGCAAAGAAAGAAAGACAGAAAAAGGGAGACAGAGAGAGAGAGAGAGAGAGAGAGAGAGAGAGGGGGGGGGGGAATCCCCATAAGAATATCCAATTCTAAATTTGCTGTTAATAGCGCGGCGTGACGAATGAACGCAGATGCATTCGACGTGCCTCGTGGGACGTGCCTTGTTTTGAAAACGTGCCGATACTCCAGCAAAGCCTCGTACTACGACGGTATCCGATGAACTTTTGGATTTACTGTAGCCGTAGGGTATGTCCGGTTTCTCTCTGCGATCCCTCCGCTCCGATTTCCCGTGTCATGGCTAGCGAGAGTCTCTCCGTGAACATCTCATAAATCGCCGGCAATTTCAGCTGTCTTCAGTGACACGACAATTCTCGGTGACCCAGTCAAAGAACATATCTTATGCTGTTTCTACCATGGTAGCACAGATTACTTTAATCTTGGTTTAACTTACTTTTTATCTGTTTCTAGTTCTAAAAATTCGAAAAGGGTAAAAAGTAAATTAAATCGAGATTGAAGTTAATCTACATTGGTAGAAACGGACATAAGGGATGCAGAAATAAAAACAGCGTTTGCTTTTTGAAGTAATCTAAAAGTCCGCATTCATTCACATAATTAATTTCAATGCAGTTTTTATTTTACAAATTATTAACTACCGAATAACTTGTCCGTTTTCACCAATGTAATTTTTATTTTGGTTTAACTTAATCTTCATTTTTTTCGAATTCTTAAAACTAAAAAAAAGGGTGAAGAGTAAATTGAACCAAAGATTAAAAATAATTGGTAAAAACGGGATTAATTACATAAGATAAATGAACAATAAGCTATCGATTATTTTTTTTTTGTTATCAAAGATGATAAAATAGGAAATTAAGAAATCTTCATATAATTTTCCCTATTATAACATTACATTTATATCCGCAAAATTAGAACTATTGTATAGTTATAACCATTATCAATTTATTATTTTATTGTGATTTACAGAATATTGTACGGAAATATGTACATCTATGTTGTCCAAAAATGGATACATATCAAGACATTTTACGGTGTTCAACGTAAGTATCTACCAATGCAGCTTTTCGCGACGCGTTAGAAAGAGAGTTTTTACGATACTCAAGGCACTCGAGATTTCCGTTTAGGTAAGAATGCAGAGGAAGTGACACTTGAAGTGGAAACGATGGCGCGACAGCTGACATTTTATTTCGTTTTCCTCGGTGGAGCCCAAAGTGGCATCGTATCGTGAAAAATGCAGTTGTAGTCATTCTAACAAACCGCTTGGCATCTTTCTGATGCATTTTCCATAATTTTAACGATATTCAAGCACGAAGTGAGAGATTAATGTATTTCTTAATCAATTATATATCAATTATAAAAAATTATAATCAGAATTCGATTTACGTAAGAATGATCAAAGTTTAGACTTCATCAATATTCGAGGATGTGTGTTAAATCAGTTCAACGTTTGCAAACAACGATATCCATCCATTAATCACGTATGACGGTCACGTAACGGCTAAAGCGTGGCGTTAAAATATGTGATGCTTAATAACGCGGCGATGGTTAGCTAGCTGAGTAATTATTCGCACTGTCTGATAAATGACTTTCGGCTGACGAAAGCTCGTTAAAGAGAAGAATACGGAGGAGCGCTCCGAAAATCTAGTGCAAGCACGAAAGAGTAAAAAATGAGCATGAAAGAAGCTACGCTTTTCTACTGTTTCTCTTTATTGCTTCATAATTCATTCACATATTTACACCATCACGGTATCGACGAAGCTCTCTTATCTATTCTATGTGATAAATACGCTCGTTTGTAGGCACATGAAAAATTCGGCGATTTGTTCCGAAGACAATCTTGAGCATATCGAGAGACAAACGTCGCGCATGAAATTTTCAATACGGCAGAAGGACTTTTAGTTACATCAGGAACTGAGCTTATAATTTTAGACGTGAAATGCAAAACGATGCAAAAATAGATAGATAATCTTTACTATTGTAATAAAAAACTTTTGTAACAATAAAATGTCACAGTTCCAAAGAAATAAAAGCAAACAGAAGTGTTTGTTATTTCTGGCAAGTACAGGAAATTTTATTTGCTTATCATATAGAAAAAGCATGGAAAGTGAAACAAGCAGAAAACACGAAAAATATTTTTGACACTCTCGTCGTTTTGCATTTTACATTTGTTAAAATCGCAATACCGCAAAAAGTGGACAAATTAAAAACAAATTCTTTAGAAAATCTTATTAAAAGAATTTATAGGTTCGTTCACTTCATAAATATTTTAAATTAAAATAATCATTAAAAAATTGCAACAAATAATTGCCGCGTAATAAATGTTTACTCTGCTATGAAAATGTTCGCCTCACTGTGCTAAAATATTGTATCTCAAGTTACTCTCGCGCAGAATGGCTAAGATTATTTTTTTTTATTATTTTTCTTTAGTGTAGATAAAATATTTGACTATTTCCGATACTTCGCATAGATTTATCGGAAACCTATACTATGTTTGTGTGCTGATTTCCTGGACTCATTAATCGCAATGCGTAATTCTTGTTTCGATAAAAAAAGAAATGAGTGACAGTCCGTTCGGCTGAATACCGATTAGAATTTATTTGTTATTTCAAAAATCACATATTTCTTCTCTGAGGATTCTTTAGATGTAAAAATACACACGGATTTTCTTCTTTTCTTTTTAATTTTATAATTAGCTATCATTTTAATTTTAGTTTTATGATTAGCTATTCGTTATTGACCAATCCATGACGACATAAGTATCGTCTTCACTTATTTACTCACGAATTACGGAAATTACGCTATCGACAATTTTTTAAGTACTTTGCGTAATACGATAGGATTATTCTAAGAGGCAGTTAAATCTTTGGCTGTCTGCGTGAATTCACTTCAAATATTGAATAACACACATCACTGCTATGAGAGCCAAGGAAAGAGACTGATCCGAAAGAATCAAGTCTCAGTACCACATACAACTTCAGTGATGCGACGAGTAATGACTTTCAGACGACTGCAGTGGCCCATTAATGCTTTGCACAATCATACTGAGGCAGTCTAAACTACTTCCGTTGTTTTGCGAGGACAACATCTCGGTTTGCTCGAAACCTGGAACACAAAAGTACAAACGATATTAGAATAATGCCACCTCCAAAAAAATCATGCATACTTTGCGTCTATTATTTGTACAACGTCGCCTCTTCACTTATTAATCCCGTTTTGCAGAACGCCAAAATACACGATCCTTTTCTAATAGGTTGAAATTCTCAGTGCAAGATTCAGACTTCATTTTCACGCCGCGTTTAGCACAAAAAGATCATTGCAATTCCCAAGGCAATGAGCAGAGTCTTGGAAACACGAAAGCAACGTGCACACTGTGTGCAAAGTACAAACTACGTTTAAGCGAACTTTAGGTGCTCTTTGACTGTCCTCCGTCTCGGCACGCAGTGTATATCTAGATACGGATGAATTGCGAGCGCTTCCCGAACGGGAGTCGAGGTCGGCTTCTTCTTTCCACTTTTCGTTGTCCTTCGCCGCAGAGAAAGCATTTGCATAAGTTATGTACTGCAACTTAAGGGCTTTGAAGCTGTTATTCTTGGCACCAAAGCGCGCTTCCGTCTTTCTGTTTTAAATCCGACTAGTAGGTTTTTTCGCCTTTGGAAAATACACGAATTTACACTAATAGTGATATAATTTGTATAATTTAACCAATACTAAAAATAAACGCCATAAAAAAGTGCACTGTAAAAAATAAAATGTTAATTTTAATTCGAAGATGTTGAGTGGATTTTCTGAGACATACAAAAATGTTAACATTAACACAAAAATGTCTCGGAAAACGCACTCAACGTCTTTGAGTTAAAATTAACATTTTATATTTTACAGTGTAAGCATTCTTATATAGAGTTGGCTGTAGAGATATACGTTAACATTTGTGTACTTATCTAAAATATTTTATACATTCTTGTAAGGCATGAATTCCTCTCTAATTTATTAGTTATCTTATTATTATAAATAAACAGTTAAAGTTACTTAAAATTTAAATCTAATACATATACATAAAAATTGAAGAAGATTAATTATTCGTACGGAAAAGAAGTGTTTTAAATGTAATAATTAAATATTTAGGTATGTGAACACTTAACAATTATAACTATGATTATATGAGTTACCCCCGCGACAGATCATTGGATGCGTTGATGACTAATTAGCCACCCACTCTCACCTGCAGTATTTCGGACGTGTCGTTGGCACGAAAATGTGGATAAAGTTATATCTGCTAAGAGTATAATCAAGAAAACAGGTTGCACGAAACTAATAATATCAGTTGGAACGACGAATGCGCCGACATGCATCGATAAATATAAAAAGAAGACGGTAGTTCCAATTTTCTTTTTCTCTCATTTTTCATTTGCCTCCTCAAAAAAGTGGTAATAATTAATTATCAGTTTTACGAATTGATGGGTTGTTTATCCAATCAATATTTTTTCAAAAGTACTAAAAAAAAAAACACTTTAAACAACAACACCTAACTGAGAATAAACAATTTTTCATGAAGCAATCTTCGGAAGAATCGATAAACAGATTTTTATTTATTTCAAGTAGACGTCATTATAATGAAATTTTAATTGAAACTTACTTGCTAACATATTTAGCTTCAGAAATAAAAGAGCTGTGAAGAAAAATGAGATCTAAACTTTTGCTAAAGAAAAATCGACTCCGCATTAAAAAATGATCGCGCAAATAGAGTTTGTGAAAGTTATTTACAGCCTTATATATATGTATATGATTACATAGAGATAATGTGTATATATATACGTTGTCAATGCTTAATTTCTTATAAATGTTGCGAAACATTCGACTATTGGTGCTTCCAATCCCCATAAAATTAAAACAACAATTAGATTCAAGAAGGCTATAAATATTTATGGATCTTAGGTACTAATATAATAAGAAAATGCAAAGAAGATTTTACATAGTTTCCGCTTAATATCTAATGATGTAGAAATGTTGTGTATCATGTAATACTGTTAAATCTATAGTGTCAAATTCAACCTAATCGTTATTTAATACTAAAACGGTAATAAAATTTGACGCGATATCATGTCAATTTGATATTGTATATATAGTGTCAAATATAACCACTATTTTAGTATAAAATAACGATATAATTGAGTAGGAGCAGTGGCGACTCACGTTAGGTTAAATTTGACACTATAGGTTTAACAGTGAAGATGCACTATAGTAATTTAATAAAGGAAAGTTAAAATCTGTGGGATCCTAATCTTGAAAAATATCGTATACGAAAAAGCGTACGTTACGTGTACTATAATATTTCTTTAGATTTTCATATGTGATATTCTTCAAGAATAGGGCCCCAGAACTTTATATACGTTAATTGTATTTAATTTGGACAAACAAGTGCCGTTTTTCTAAGTAAGCGTTTTAACTTATCGCATTCAGTACTCGTACATTCAATTATAAATTGAAATTTCTTTATGTTATTAGGAATAACGTAGGCTATATATTAAAATTTTAATATTACATTGTAAAATTTTAATAAGTCTATTTAACTGTTATGATATAAATACAAATAAAGTGTTTGTAAATGGATTTTTTATCGCGTATGTTTTGAATGTTCTAAGAGAACTTTTAGATATCCGTACATTGTCTCATAACAAAAGGTTTTCCGAAAATCAGCATAAAATCCGTTACAAACGTTATTCATAATTGCAATGATTGTCTGGCAAGGCACAAACGTTAAGGTATGCCGAATATTTATTTATAAATCACGGGATGATACCCGCTGTCATACTTCTGCGGATGATATACAGCTTAGATTGCTTGCCAGATTCGTTTGGTACACCGCGCAATCACGACGCCGAATAGATCTCGATGATGGCGTAAATTATTTACAGGACTGACAACTCTGTCAACCGCAATGTAATTCTCGACGCGTATGTAAACAGACAGATATCTCTGACGTACGAGTCTTCTACTTACAACTACTGAAATAATAAAGAACGAAATATGTCATAATTAAGTCACGACTTCGAATATATTTAGAATATATTTCGAATATATTTAGAAAAATTAATTTTAGAAATATTTTATATATAAAAAAGTTAATTATTTATTTCTTATGCATTCCAATAACTGTACCTTTTAATTATAATATAGCATTCATAGCAAAAATTTTTTGAAAAATCTCTAAAAAAGATTTAATTATACTTATACGTAGAAATTGTTTCAGTTATATTATTATATAATATTTAACATTAGATAAATATTAATAATGTTTATTTTCTTGTTAAACCAGTATGTGTTAAAAAGACACGTATATTGCTATTAATTATTGAAAGAAATCTGAATAAACTAACGAAACGTATAACAACCAAATTAATCTTTCTACAATATTAATGAACAAGTGGAATTAGCTGGAGAGATAGCACGTATCCTCATATTTCTAAATTATTTCTTCCGTTGTGTTCCGCGCTCGTTCTATATCATGCTGAGGCGTTCTAATCGACTCAGCAAATAGATGGATTAAATCGTAATGCCTCGTACCATTCTGTAAGAACGAACAGAAATAACTAGTCAACGAAGAAACGTGCGCAAGAGATAGATTGGAGAACGGAAGCGCATCTATAAATATATATAGATGGGCATAGAGAACGATGTATCTATGTCAAATCGGAAGAACTTGTCGAAATGACATTCAGCGCCATGCACACGGCACATAAATACATGTTGAACATCTCACAGCGTAATTTACTGTATTTATCGTTGCTATATATCTCTATATGACAATTAGGAGACATGCAACACTGTGTAGAACGATTCATAGTAACAAAAGGTTTTTTCATCAACGGAATTAAGGGAAAAAAAAAGCTGGAGCTTTGCTGTGATATCCCCGCAAGGCTTCATAGCGAGAATCACACAAGTTCATACGCATTAAACGATGTCCTGCTTGAAACCGAGCACGAAGCTATGAGGCATCTATAATACTAATTAGTTTGCTAGTTCGACCGGCTCGTCTCTGTGTACGTCATTAAAATAGGTTGCACTTCGCCTACGTAGAATAATTTCGGGTGCGAAGGCTTAATGTTCTCGGTGGACTTTCTTTTGGCGGAGAAAAAAAGAAAAGAAAATTCCGACCGGGTAATGTTGCGATGAGTGCACTTAGAGAACCTCTTGTCCTCGAGAAGTTCGGAGTCACCGGTGCGTTTCTCACTAATGAGGAGGAATCAAAGGTACGTTGTGCCATTGGAGGAGGTCCACGTGCATTCAGCAAATCGTCTAGCACACATCTTTGAAGATGGAAATGCAATTAAGTCGTCTCAATTTACTCGCTGTCCTAAGCATCCGGTGTCCTAAATGGATAACGAAAATTTCTTCGGAAATACTTTCTCCGAGCATAAAACAGGTTCCGCTCGTCAATCATACGCGACTGTCGAAGATATTAATACTCAAGGTTTTCACAATAAATTTACAATTGTGCCGAGAGACATTTATATATCTCACACGTTGCGCTTATTTTTACATTTCACTATAATGGTATTATTCAATGGCCGCGTATAATTAAAAGTTTTTACATTAAAATACTGTGTGGTTGTAAATACCCGACCAATTTGTGAGAATTGCGGTTGTTCCTTACAATACATAATTCCAATATTGTTTATTTCGTCGTAATGCTTACAATGTTGTAATTTTAAATGTATTTGCAGAAGCAGTAGAGCTTTCTGAATGTCATTGTTATGTATAAACCAATCAGAATAATGTTCATAAAATTATGCTCGTATTGTGAAACCGCGCTTGCCTCGCTTATTCATGAACCAAAATAGAGGTGATAATAGGTTCTTGACACGCGAAATTGAATGCAATATTAAACGTGATGTATAATTTAGAAGTCAAATTATTCGCATTGTAAAATTGACTTGCGGAAATACATAAATTATTTATTGTGTGTAAATAGCTTGTCAATTTTTAAGATCGGCGAATTCTAGCGAATTCTAACGAGTCCCTGCTTGATTTTTAGCAATTTATTATACCTGATAAAATTTATTTTACTTGTTTTCGTCTGATGCCTATTTTCACTAATATAGAGATCAATTTTAATCTCGGTTCAACTTATTTTTCATTTCTTTCTTAGGACTAAAAAAAGATAAGAAGCAACTTAAATCGAGATTAAAATTAATCTACATTAGTAAAAACGAGCATTAATTGAAATAAAAATATTAACAACATTTTAATTGTAAGGAGCCATTTAAATAATGTAAAAAATTTTAATAAATTAGACCAGAAATTTTAATAAATATTTGTAAGATGCACGCATTAAACGTCAGAATCTGCAAGATGAGTGATGTCATACATTTGATTCGTCTATCGACGGTGAGTAGGGAAATTAACGGGGTTTCCGGATACATTAGCGGATTCTTGGTGCAGCGGAGTATGTACCTTGGCTGCAGTTTCGTCCGCGCTTAAATTCGCGTTTCGTCGGACTGAGGACTCCGGCGACGATGCGTCATACTAATGTACCGTAGCAATATATGGCACTCCGGTGCTGGGGACTTGAATTTTCTTATCCTCCTGACGAAGGTCCGGATATTTTTCGAGATAACTTCTCGCACATGCTTATGCACTGTTGACGATGTCGCGCCGAACTTCAGAGAAGAATATTAGATAAATTAAACATGTTATTAAGGATGTATGAGTCACATCTCAAAACACATTACTAAACATATAAAAATTTTGTAAAAATGTAAAAATTTCACTATTATATTTAAACATCTGTAAAAAATTTGAGTACTATTTTCTTGTTAGTTTAAAAGTTTAGTTTTTTTGTTAGTCTTAATTCTTATGTGTGAATTTAATCAGAAAGTGACATTAAGAAAAACAAATTTTAAACTGATTAAACAGCAATAAATAACAATCAAAAAGTTCTTAATTTAACATTTAGTTAAAAAAAAAACAAAACAAATGTAAATATAACTCCTTGAATTTTAAAATATCAAAACATGTCCTCAAGACCAATAGGAGTCCATCGCTGGATGTTAGGTTGTGAAATAAAATATGATTTTTGCAATTTCAATCTTCATCTACTGGTAACCCATCAGTAATAAATATTTGTGCAAAAGTTTATTTGGATTTTCCACTTATTCGTTTAAAAGTTATTTAATGATTTAAAGTTGTGCAGAAAGATATGGTCACATTTTATTGCATAAAATCATTATAAGCCAAATTATTTGTTTTATTTTTTAGTTAGTCTCAAGATATATTCATGAGCTACTATCAAGATTTTTAATAATAAAATTATTTATTAAAAATTTATTTATTAAATTTTTTTTATTTATGTTGGCTGATATTAATTTATTTTTAGCTGATATTGCATAGACAAACGTTCATAAGTATGACATAATATATTACTACCACGAATTTCTAATTAATGCATATAAAAGACAAATTGCATTTTGTAGAAAAAAAGAATACTGATGAATCCGAACAGGATCAAAGTCAATAAATATATCCTGTAAAATTATACTATTAAAAATTTCGATAATCGGATCTTTCGTTCACTAAAAGCTGCTTAGAACAAAGAGAAAATTTGAGAGCATGTAATAAATTAAGAAAATATGTTTCCACTATTCATAATTCATAAAAACAGGTATTATTATGTAACGTCTACAGTAACGTAATTACATCAATACATCAAATTAATATAATTATAAAATCTTTATAATTATATAAAGATAAAATTTCGCAATAACGTAATGTGTAAATCTAGATCTAGATAATGAAAAAAATGGAAATAAGAAATGGCCATAGCATTAGTGTATTATATACACAATATGTATACCAAGAAGATATGCACGAAAGTTTGCATACATGCATTATATGAATTGTTAATAAAAAAAATATTCTTGAAGCAATGTAATTTTCAAGAATAAACGCATTCCTTTGAGTGCTGCATCGTTTGATCGTAAAATAAGCTTTTACCCTAAATTTTACATCGTGAGTCTAAATCAAACGATACATAAGCAAAACACATTAAAGATGCCGTCTCTTCTTTTGTGGTTCGTATTGTAACTTTACGAGCATGACCATGCATTTGTATGAGCCTGTTGGAATTCATAATTGCGACGATCAAACGAGTAATAATTTACGGAAAATAAACAATTAACTTCTATATAGTTGTACATATGATAAGAAAGTCCTTAATCCACATGGTGGCATAAATATATATAATCGCGTCAAGCTACGAATTTAAAGTAAGATTTAAATATGTGTCAATGTATTTTTTTATGTGTTTTATAAGGTTGCGTTTTTACATTTATAAAAAAATAAGAACACGCAATTAAAATCTTAAACGATAGTGTTACCTCGTGTCATCGTCCAGTGAATTTACATTTTTATTGTAATTCCTGACGTCTCTTTTTTAAAAAGAAATTAGAGAACTTTTTAAGCGTTTTATATAATTACGAGTGAGCGAAAAGTTGTCGTTACATTATTTAATAATATAATTGACAACACACAATACGTGAAATAAAAATATCAAGAGAATATTAAAAAAAATATTCTTAAATTCCATATAGGTATTTAACAAACTCTGAAATTATATCCTGAGATTAGAAACCGGAAGTTCAAGTCTCGCGAGTGTGCAATACGCAACAGGATCAAACTCTGTGTTGCTCAAACCACCCACACACTCTCAAATATATTTCCACTACCATCCCCTCTCTGTATCTCGTTTTACCTCTTGCATTTCGTATACGCGAATCTCGCGAAGTTTTTCGGATTCACGAAGGAAGATGGTTGTTTTCGAATAACGTCCATTAAATGGGACGTAACGGCGGCGCATCAATTAAAATAATCAGGCACCGCGCTAGCAAGACACGCTTCAGCGAGTAGTTTGGCAGCGTTCCTCTTTCCTCCCTTCTCCCTCTCTCACTCTCTCGCTCTTTCTCTCTTTCTCGCAATCCCGGTATAGATATAGGATTCTCGCATGTTCCTGCGTGCGTATATACGACAACGCGGGACACGTTCTAGCGCAATCGTGAGTTATGGACCCGCTCCACGATCGCATAACGAGAGAGAGTTCGCCGCCTCGCTTTTCCATCACTTTTCATGATCCAGCCTTATGATCTCCCCCAGCATCCGGCCCGAAGAAACCTGGAACCATGCGAGGAAAATGGAGGAAGAAGGAAGGAAATCGCAAGTGTTTACGCGATTTATTATAGCGACGTCAGCCGCAGAGTTGTGAACGTCGAAAGGAAATGTACAGGTGTTTTTGCAGGTGCGAACAGTCTGGAAGATAACGACACATTCGTATGTACATGCAAGGGTACATTTATCTTGACCAACGTAGACTTTAACAGGCCGCTGTTTACGTAATCGAGCTCGTTTGCGCTTTACGCTCGCTCGACCGACACGCCGACGATGTGACGGGCGCATAATCTCCCCGACGTATACACGCCTGCTACTGAACTTGTCTAATTGATGACTTTGTCTCATGGAAAGTTAGATTTAATAAAGTCGATGGAAATAGACGATACAGCATTAGTGAACGGAATATCACTTATAAGACATGATCAACGCGATGTTGCAAGTGCTTTAAAGCGTTTTTTTTTTTTTATATTGGTCGATTTGTCGTAAAACTTTTTCGTTAAACGCTTCAAAGCATCTGTAGTAAAAAGTAGACTTGCAGCCCTAAATAAATGTAGATCACTTAAATACTTAAAAGGTTACGATACAAGTGGCTCTTCCTGCAATCAATAATTTTAATAAACTTTGGATTTTTCGAAATACCCTTAATACCCACTATTGTTTTCGAGAATTTTGAAATGTTTTTATAATGAAATTTTTTAATGTCAAAGCTTATAAATTTGACTGTGTTTAATGTAAAAAAAGTTATTTTTCTATTAACAATTATCGTATTTAGTCATTAAGAATAAATAGGTATTTTAAACATTTTTCTATTTCTTCATCAGTATTTTGAAATATAAGATTTTCAAAAAATCTAACAAGGGAACACAATCAACTGTTCCCTTCCGACTTTGATAAGCTTTTAATATGTTGTTCTATGAACATAAATAAGAGATACGTATTTTTTTTCATATTGCACATTAAAAAGGAATAAAACCACCTTTAAAAAATTTTGCAGACTGAAAACTGAATGGCTTCAAAAGTATTTTAGAACTATAATAAAAAATTTTCATAAATTAATAATTTATTATAAAAAAATAAAAATTTTTTTATTACACAGAAGACAGTTGGTTATGTTCCCTTATAAGTACATCATTATTAAAATGCTTTTGAAATTATATATAAATATTGTTACGGATTTTTACCATTCTGACAATATCTACGCTTAAAAAAATGAAATTGTATTTTTTATTTATAAAAAATACCTATAAAAAATATTTTTTATTTTGATTTATATTATACATATTTAATATCTCAAAATCGGAAAGGGGAAAAAAGCATTTAAACTAGTCTTCTTATTAAAAATGTAATCATACTTTTGAGTTATATGCTTATATTAAGTTATATACTTTCTTCTCTCATACATAACAAATTCTCTCAACTGTTTCATGTTCTTTTCTGAAAGTGTTCTGACTTACGGCGTTAATAAAAGTAATATCAGCTATAAAAGAAATATAATAAAAACACTGCTTTGATTCGCTTTGAATTCGCTTTGACGTATAAAGAAAGAGTTTTTTTATGAAATCTATATCACATAAAAAGAGTTTCTTTTGTGACGTGAACAAAGAGACACAAGGGATTACAGTAAATGCGAAATAAAACACATTAAATTTCAGTAAAGTAACGCGAGATGCATATCTCTCCACACGCTTGCCAATAGTGTTCATTAACGCTAATTAATCGCGAGTTATTTTGATAATCAACCGCATCACAGCTCTAATTTTAGCATCGCATTGTTATCGGGCTCGTTTTTGCGAACATTTCCCTCGAGCGATGAGTACCGCAACGCTAGGATTTCGTCTCGCGATTCATCAAGTGGACGTATGAACGATTACCATCGTGTCTTTCGCGGTGTTCTCTCTTGCAGAAGCTTTCAGTAACCGATACTAATTAACCCGCCGATAATTTTGGACGTTTTATGCTTGATGAATAGTGAAAAGATTTCAGTTATATCGGTTTCATTATTTTTTTCTGTGATATATTAAGAGAATATTTTAAACTAAAAAATTTTTTAAACTTTTTTTGATACTTTTCTTTAGATGTTTTTAAGTCTTATCTCTCTATTTCAAAAATATATTTCTCAAAAATATTTTTATGTTTAAAAAACTGATAGAATTATAATCATTTGATTAAAATAAATCAAACAGTTTAAACGAAAATTCTTAATGTATTTACAAAGATAAAAATCAAAGTAAAAAAAGTTTTTTTAGGAGCACAAAAAAATGCTGCGTAATTTTGGAATGCGGTTTAAATATATGTACTTCGTAAATATATGTAATTCTGTACTTCGTTAAGATCTTATCTTACAGCAGAGTGAACATTGTATAAATCCATTAAATTCAGATTTAATAATAAAAAATTACAAGATAAATGATAATTAGGCATTCACTGATTTATGCATCGATCGATAAATTATAATTAAGCATTCACTGATTTATGCAGTGTTTTTTCGTATTTTATACTTCGCTTGACTCTGTCGTATACACGGTTGCCACGTTTTCAACTAGTGTCCTTAAGATCGTCATTTCTGCCGGAGATGCCATTACTCCGAAATTCTTCGACTGTTACTGTATCGTAGTGATCTCTCTAAAAAAAGTTAATAGATTTTTGAACCTCTCACCGGAGACACATTTTTCAAAATCGGAGGAAAATCAACGTACGTATACAAAAGTGAAAAAGGCATTATCTATATCATATTATTTTATCACTATCATATTTCTAAAAATCATCAAAGTTTAGAACGGTTAACGTAGAATTTTCTGGGGACGTTATTTGTATATATGTTATTTGTATATATGTATCACGAAGTGATCGCGTGTAACATCGTGTCGTCGATTGTGTTATTTAAATTACTAAACTCGAGTAAATATATATTGAGAACGAAAATTGGCTACTAGAACGCATACTGGAAAATCAGAAAAATATAGGTGACTTTTCCACATTAAGCTATTTCATCCTACTATTATATAATTGATTATAAAAAAGGTTGCTGGTCCTTTCATATCATGCCGTGTTTGTTTTGCACGCATTTTTAACTTATAAGCGTAGAATGGTAGTTCATTTCAAGTATTATTAGAGTTTAGTGATTTAAGACCCAATTTTACAACTGATGGTTAACTCTAATTCTAGAATTGGAAAGAGCTGAGAAATAAGTTAAACCACGGTTAAGAGTTAATCGTGAGTTGTGAAAATGGGCCTAAATGTAGCTTGTTTTGAAGGGACTATTTGCCTGCGTGTATACTCCGTCAACTTCGTCAAAATTTTATAAGCAATGCTTTGTGCTTTCATAAAAAGTATGTAAAATAGCACATCTTAAGACCGCTTAAGATCGATACATTTACAAACTAAGAGCAATGAAACAGATTCATACGATATGTATGCTGAAATACAAATTTGATCGTTAATTGCAGTGATATTATTTTTAATCAATAAATGTTCTATTTTTTCTTCAAAAAAAAAAAAAAATAAAAAAAAACTTGATTATTTTATTATTAGCATTTTCCTTTTTGGTTAAACGCAATAAGATTTTCAAATATATTCTTAAGAGCTGTCTTTATGCAACCTGCAATTTATATTTAAATAATATATTCATAATTTAATGTATCGTGTAATACGAAAAACAATTGAAGATTGCTTTTTGTATATAAGTATGCAAAATGCATACTTATAAAATATTTAAATATGCACACACATAAAATTACATTAAAAATTTATAAATAAGTTGTCCTTTGTATTTTTCTTTTACATAATCGGAAGACTTGTTATCCTAAAATCTGTGTGCGCGCGCGCGTGTGTGTACGTGTGACATTACAGATCAATACATTTCAAAAGAATACTTAAATTCAAATCGAACAATATTCTTGACTTTGTCTCACAAAGTTATAATTGGTTCTTTCGTTACTGTGCTCATATATATCAAATTAAAACAAATAAACTGTTAGGTAAATAAATACTAACAGTTCAAAATATAAAAATAATTACGACATTAAGTGGATAAACTTTATTTATAAATAAATTTAAATTGGATTTATTTCTCTTCGTAACGTTTTTTTTTAAACTTTAATTTAGACTCTAATTAATTTAAAATACTGCTATCGCACGTAAATTTTGACTATTCAAATTAAAATTAACAATAAACCTCCCAGGTCAAGAATAAATTGAGCAATAATGGTTGTTAAATATATCTATAAATTTATTATAATGATAACATTAATATATGGTACGTTCCGTTATATTAATGTTATCATTATAATCAATTTATAGATATATTTAACAACCATTATTGCTCAATTTATTCTTGACCTGGGAGGTTTATTGTTAATTTTAATTTGTTAATTTATTTGAGCTGTTTATAATTCAATTTCAATTTTTGACTATTCAAATCATAAAAAAATTTATAGGTTTAGTCATTTCTCACAGAAGAGCAGGTGGTATTATGATTTACTATTAGTCTTTTACATAAAACTTGATTAATAACCAAATTTAAATTTAAATCTAAATAGTTATATTCAAAATAGTGGCTGCGTTCAGTAGGAAAAGCGACTTCACTCGTTTCTAAACTCAAAAAAAAAAAAGTTACGAAATTTATTAAGATGCTATTTAAACATTACTTAAGAAAAATTATTGATATTATTTTAAAAAATGTGCCGATTATATAATATTCGAGAAAAGAAACGGAAATAGAAATGTAACCTCTGAAAAAAATCAAAAAATTGATTTTGTTTTAAAAATAAATTAAAAAATTAAAAGAAAGTAAAATATTATAGGAATATGCAAATGTATATACATATATGTCTACACAACTTTTTCTACAGACTATTCAGTATTAAAAATTTATTGTGCAATGTTAGAGATTCTCTAATCAAAGTAGCCATAATAAAGAGTCCGACATTTTTCATCAAAATTGTATGAGAAAGGATATATTTTATTTTGCTCTATAATAGTGTGGAAGGGAAAAGTATGGTTTATTTCGCTCTGCAATGATGCGAAACAGAGAAAAATATGTGCAAAGGCAATCTCTAGCTGAAGTGAATTTAATGTCACAGGTTGTTATCTCATGGCCAGATTATGATTAGAGAGTCTCTATTGTCTAATTCATAGAGCATAAATAATAGAGTAACAGTAGGTTATATCTGATAAATTTTTCTGATAAATTTTTCGATAAAATTTGTCGGTTCATCTGATAATTATGAAAACTTTAGAGGGTCACATTAGCAAACAGCCATGCTGTTGATTAACTTTGTATAACTCAAACTGTGTACAAATAAAATGTTAAATAATAAACAACACACACGAATATACACATATCGTGTGATATACGCTTAAGTTAAGAAAACTGTGGAAATACGTATAATTATAATAGATGCTAAAACGTATCTAAAAAATATTTCGTAATGCTTGAAAGTAAAAATGTATTACAATAAACGCTGATTATTATATATTGGCATATTAATGTCGCAGTGTACCGAGCAACTGAATAAATAATAAATAAATCACACACAACTTGGAATTATTTATTCAGTTCCATAATAGTCAGCATTTATTATAACGCATTTTTACTTTCAAACATTTCAAAATGTTTATAAAGTATCCACATTTTCATATTTTAATTACACATACTTCCATATTTTTCTTAAACTTGATTGTATTATCACATGAATATATATATATATATATATATAAATACGAGATAAGAGACTTGTAATGTCTCTCAGTTTTTGAACATGGCCGGAGACACTACCGCGTCTCCTGATATATATATATTCATGTGATAATACAATCAAGTTTAAGAAAAATATGGAAGTATGTGAATTAAAATATGAAAAAATATATATATACCGTATTGTAGTAAACAACACACGAATATATATATATTTACTATAATACGGTTCACTATCTAAATTCTATATAACGGAGATATAAAGAGAAATTATTATGTATGGCCGTAATACTACTACCTTCTCTTCCATAGATTATTGATAATATTAAAACATGAATTAGTTAGAAACAATTATTTATAAGCAATTTATAAAAAAAGTACAAACTCAATATTTATTAATTTTTATAATAATATATTATTTATAAATAAATTAAGATATCATGGGTGTTCTATTTATATCTTTAAAATATAAGTAAATTACTTATACTTCACGATTGTTAATGTGTATGAATTAATATTATTCATTTTTTTGTAAACTAAAATCAAATTTTCCTTTTATTCTACGTCTCGTATTTATAATAATTTGTTCAATTTCACGATAAAATTTATGACAATTCGATAATAATTTAAATATGCGTTTGAACAGAATTCCTAAAGTTTTGGCCAAAAGTTAAAATTGAAATTTAGTTTAATAATCTAACTTCTACTTTTCAAGTATGTTATATGTTGCTGTGACATCTGTACAAGCATAATATATATAGTATATACATAATATATATACATTATTTTGTAGGTACATCGAGCATTCAGATTCTTCATCATTACTATAAGAAGAAATCAAAAGATGATTATTTTAAATAATACAATGAAGAAGACGGCATTTCTTTTCATTATCATTGCTACCATAATCGGCCTATCAGAAATGTATCTATCAAACGGATACAGCAATATTCCTAGCGACAATACGGAAACACCTGGAATAATAAATATATTTAGGCTGATAAAAGGAGTCCTGTATAGCTCCATAGAGAGCGTAGAGTTCTTAGGCAAACAAGTATGGGAGACAACACCGAAAGATGGAGATACATTTGATTTTATAGTGATTGGAGCTGGTACTGCCGGCGCGACTGTAGCTGGGAGATTGAGCAGGAATCCTAAACTTAAAGTACTACTGATCGAAGATGGAACATATGAAAATTTATACATGGATATCCCGTTAGTTCCTGGCTTACTACAAATGACCAAGATAAATCGATATTATGTACCGAAACCAGGCAATAAGTACTGTCAAGGCATGGTAGGCAATACTTGTGTTTGTTCAACAGCAAAAGTTCTTGGCGGAGGTAGCGTAATAAATTTTATGGCAGCTACTAGAGGAAATGCGAAGGATTACGATCGCTGGGCCGAAATGGGAAACGAGGGCTGGGCATATAAAGATGTCCTTAAGTATTTTAAAAAATTGGAAACAATGGAAATCCCGGAACTAATACCGGATACTAAATATCATGGTACCAAAGGACCAGTACATATCACCCAACCAAAATTTCGCACGGGTGTGGCAGAAGAATTTATAAAAGCTGCTAAGGAGAAGGGATATCCACTGGTAGATTATAACGGGAAAGAAGAAATAGGATTCTCATACGTACAGACTACAATTATGAACAGCACCCGCATGAGCAGCAACAGAGCGCATTTATTTTCTGTGCACGATCGCAAAAATTTTCACGTAACTCTTGAAAGTACGGTGACAAAACTGTTGATCGATTCTAGCACAAAACAAACAACCGGGGTAGAATTTGTTAAGAATAATAAAACTATACGTGTGTCTGCGAACAAAGAAGTGATTTTATGTGCAGGTGCTTTTGGATCACCTCAGTTATTGATGTTATCCGGTATCGGACCAAAGAAACATCTTACCGAATTAGGTATAAACGTCATCCAAGATGCACCAGTCGGCGAGAACTTGATGGATCATGTAGCCTTCTTCGGATCATCGTGGGTAATAAATGCATCATCGATGAGTTTAGAAACGACCAACCTGCTCAACCCTATGAATCCACATATGGCAGATTATTTACTAAAGCGAAAAGGACCGTTCACGATCCCGGGTGGATTAGAAATTATCGGTTACGTTGATACAAAACACCCGGAAAAACGTGACGGTTTACCAGATGTCGAACTAATGTTTGGCGGTGGTACATTTAAAGATGAATTTGCTTTTCCACTTATGTTAGGTTTTAAACAGTATTTACGTGAAGAATGGCATAAATACATTGGCACACAAGGTTGGAGCCTTGCAACAGTATTGATGAAACCAAAAAGTCGTGGTCGATTAACATTATTGGCTAATGACATTAATGTTAAGCCAGAGATTATGCTGAATTATTTCGATGATCCGAGTGATATAAAGACAATGATCGCTGGTATTAAAACTGCAATAAGTTTCGGTCAAACAAAGACGATGCAAGCATTAAATTCTCAATTGATAAACATTCCTTATGCTGAATGCAAATATGAATATGATTCCGATGCTTACTGGGAATGCGCGTTAAGGACCATAGGTACCACGATTTTCCACTATTCAGGAACTTGCAAAATGGGAAAAAAAGGAGACCCTACCGCTGTCGTTGATCCTAAATTAAAGGTATTTCTTGGAAAAACGTACTGATTATTGACTAGAAGTATAATAAGTAGTGTATTATGCAAGGATGTATTTTTAATTTACATATTGTATAATGTGTTGCAGGTGTATGGTATTAAAGGATTACGAGTGGTAGATGCGTCTATCATGCCTGAAATTATATCGGGACATATAAACATACCTGTATATATGATTGCTGAAAAAGCTGTGGATATGATTAAAGAAGAATGGGGTTACTTTAAAAAGTCAGAATTATAGAAATCGATTTTTGTAATTACATTATTTTATTATATTTTTAATACTATTGGTACTTCACAATTATAATAATAATTCGTGTAAATATAATGATTAAAGGATAAACAAAGCTCTCGATATCGAAACAATATAGAGGATAATATAAGAATAATATAAATCCGAGAGCCAAGGAAATATAAAATTTAAATTTTTCTGTATATAAAAAAATTCAGAGTATAATTAAATTTCGTATGCATACATATCCTAACATGTTTCGGCTCCTGGATCGAGTCTTCTTCAGATGTAATAAGATCTGTAGTATCGCAGTTACAAAAAATTGTTAGTATTGATTGATCACACTTTTCATCGTTGTGATAACCATATAATTCTTATATTAACATTGTTAGACATACAGCATGAGTACTGTCATGAATATCGAATCTGCAAACATTCGATTTATCAATCCATTGCCAGCATATTCGTTCTCTCAGAGAGTCGCTCATCAGTAAACACACTACAAAAAAGCGATGTAATGTTTTGTAACTGCGATACTACGGATCTTTACATCTAAAGAAGGCTCGATCCAGGAGCCGAAACATGTTATGATATGTATGCATACGAAATTTAATTATACTCTGAATTTTTTTATATACAGAAAAATTTTAATTTTATGTTTTGTTGGCTCTCGGATTTGTTTTTATATTATCCTCTATAAATATAATGATATATCATTCGTGATATAGTTTTTGAAAAAGGATTGAACTCAAGACATAATTTGAATATCAGTCAAATTCATAAATCTGTAAAAGATATTTAAGAAAAGTTTTAATATTTTACTATCGTGACTTAAAATTTTATTCATGTAATTTATATTTATATATAGTTAAAAATATAATAATAAAAAATATTTGTAAACAAGTAAAATGTAAATATGTAAATTAATATATAAATAATCAACTCTTAGTATTGAAAAAATATAATGAATAGGTAAAAGACTAATAAGAGTCAAATATATAAGATTAAAAATTGTATCGACACAAATATATTGACTTAATTATATAAAAAAATTAACATAAAAATTAAACATTAATTAAAATTAATACATAAGTATTTATTTTCTTAGAATCATGAGATATCTATGCAACCGGTCATCCAATCGCTTGATGAATATCCAGGTTTCTCAGAACAGTCACTCAATTTTTCTATTAGTCTTAAAAGTTTTGTACATAAAAAATGTACAAAAAATATAAGATTTTTTGTACATTTTTTACTAATTCTTAATTAAAACCGTCTCTAGTCTGCTATAATGCTTTATTTCGTATTTAAATTTTGTCATCTGATGATGGCCAAAATCCGTGGTCGAAACATGTAATGCGCTTTTTACTATAATAATAAATAATAATAATAATAATATGATTGTTTATTATTCAACATTACATTTTATTAATGTTTAATTTTTATGTTAATTTTTTTATATAGTTAACCATTGACGAAAAAGTCTCAAAATCTAATCAAACTTCCAATGCCGTTTTATATTTCTGCAATTCAATTAATTCTATTGTATTATATTTTTTTCCTTCTCCGTCTTTTGCATATTTGTTACGGTAGATATATCAAATATTGATTAATTTGACAGCATACCATTAAATTAATTAATATACGTATATGTAATTATTAAAATAAACTTTTGTACAATACTGTATATAATATAATACGAAATAAGAATTTTTTAAAAGTCATTGATCATCATAATCGAAGAAAATTCTTGTAAATGGAATAATTTGCATTCTTGATAATCAAAACAATGTATTGTATACTAATTTATACTTGCAGTATTGTGATGTATGCATTACCTATTAAATACAAAAAGGTTTTTAGTAAAAAATAGAAAAATGAATATACTACTTATGCGTAAATATATTTATCGATTTTGCATTTGCGTATATGTATGTTTCAACAATCTGTTAATACATTAAAATAAAAAATATATTACACAAAAAATATACAGTATAAAAAAAAATAATAAACCATTTTTGTTTAATGAATTTTTCAGTATCAGTTATTTAAAATATTTGAACACACACACACACGTAAAAATAAACTAATAATATTTTCAACAAACTACAGTAAAATAAAATATTAAAGAATATCAGTATTCAGTACATAGAAAAACCTGTAGTGTTTGTGTTTTGTTACTTGACATCAAAGTACTGAAAAGTAAAATTGCAATATCAGTTATTATGTGTATTAGGATATTAGCGTCACTATAGGTAACGGTGGATTAATAAGTAAATGAACGATTCTATAAATAATTTAATAAATAAATGAATAATTTTACAAATAATCAATTCGCAATCTGATAGTGAAAATATTAAGAAAGGTATATCTACAAACACCATACTTATACTATCTTTTCCTCTACTGAAATTTCAATTCGAATAGGAGATATGTATTTTTAGAAGACAAAACATTCATCTATATAAAAAAAAACTATGTTTTCTTAATGTAGATAATAAAACTGAAAAAGTTTAAAACTTTAATCAATAATGTCTGTTTAATCAATAATGTCAGTTTCATCTGTCGGGAGTAATAAACTATTAAACGGAAGAACTAGTGAGCCTCTATTATCTGAACCATTCGGTTATTAATAATTGCTTTATCGTAAGCCTCTATTATCTGAATCATTCGATTATCAATAATTGCTAACATTTGAATAAACAAAGTTTTGCTATATATATGACGGTTAGTCACATACTATTCCTTCGTTCTATTTAGAAAAACTTTAACGATTCACGTACCAACTACTATATTTAAATATACTGTATAAGATGACGAGTCTTCTCCGCGGTTTTATTTTGAGTGTCGTGATTAGCTTACTACAGTCTCAGAGGCAACTACCGTTAAATTGGTATCACAGACTTTATGGTAACAATGGATTAAAATTGACCAATATAATCGACCTGTTAAATAATAAAAAAATGGATTTTTTGAAGCAAAGTCAACGTTTTCGAAGTCAAGAAATGTCGGATATGACACCACAATACAATGAAACATTCGATTTCATAGTAATTGGTGCTGGTACGGCCGGCGCTACAATAGCGACAAGGCTAAGCGAAATTCCTGAAATCAAAATATTATTGATTGAAGCTGGCTTCCACGAAAGCTTTATCATGGGCATGCCTAGTATAATACCCATGCTATCTTCGAACAGTGATATCAATTGGAACTACACAACTAAGTCATCTGACAAATACTGTCTTGGTATGAAAGATAACAGTTGCACTTTGCCGGCGGGAAAAATAATCGGCGGCACTAGCGTGCTAAATTATATGCTAGCCACTAGAGGCAATGCTGAAGACTATGATCGTTGGGCTGAAATGGGGAATAAAGGTTGGGCATACAAGGATATTCTTGAGTACTTTAAAAAGCTGGAAACAACGAATTTGAAGTCGGATATTGCCTATCATAATACTAACGGACCAGTACATATCAATTATTTGCCACCTACCCCGTTGGCACAGGCTTTTGTAACAGCTGGCAAGGAACTAGGATATTCATCAGTAGATTTCAACGGAAAAGATCAAATAGGATTCTCATATCTGCAGTACACAATGAAGGACGGTACTCGTATGAGTAGCAATAGGGCGTACTTGCATCCCATACGCAATCGCAAGAATCTTCATGTAACTTATCAAAGCACAGTGGCAAAAGTGCTGATCGATTCTAACACAAAGCGTTCAGTCGGCGTGGAGTTTACTAAAAATGGTCAAATTATCCGTGTATTTGCGAGTAAAGAGGTTATTCTGTCTGCAGGTGCAATCAAGTCGCCTCAGTTGTTGATGTTATCAGGTATTGGACCAGAAAAACATCTTACCGAACTCGGGATAAACGTCATTCAAAATGCGCCAGTCGGTAAAAACCTCATGGATCATGCAGCCTTCTTAGGATTGACATGGAAATCAAATTCAATGAATTCACAATTCAATTCTATTAAACCACACATAACGAATTCTCTTACAAAGTGGAGAAAACCGTTAACAAGTAGAGTCGAAGCCGTTGGTTTTATCAATACAGAACAACCAGAAAAGCGTAACGGTTTACCGAACATCGAATTATTATTTGCTAGTGGTCCAATAATAGAAGATCTAATTCTTTCAAGAATATTAAATCTTAAAAACTCATTACGTCAACAATGGAAACATAGTGACGGGCATGACTGGTTCGTTGGACCAATATTATTAAAACCAAAAAGTCGTGGTCGCATAACGTTATTAGCTAATGACATTAATGTCAAGCCAGATATCGTACTAAATTATTTCGATAATCCTGATGATGTCAAAACTATGCTCGCGGGTATTAGAGCTGCATTAAGTATTGGTTATACAAAGACGATGAAGACATTCAATTCTAAATTGTCAAATATTACTTATACTGAATGTAATGACTACGAATATGACTCTGATGCTTATTGGAAATGTGCGATGAGGATAATGACTTCCACGGTGTTCCATTATTCAGGAACTTGTAAAATGGGAGCAAAAGGAGATCCAACTGCTGTCGTCGATCCTGAATTAAAGGTATTTGCTATGAAACATATAATACAATAGAATTCGCGTAATATACATATAATAATAAGGGATATGGCGTAAAAGTATTTATGAGTTTATATGCAACGTTTTGCAGGTGATTGGTATTCAAGGGTTACGAGTGGCAGATGCATCCATCATGCCTGAAATTGTATCGGCACATCCAAATATACCTATTTATATGATCGCTGAAAAAGCTGCGGATACGATCAAAGAAAAATGGGGATATTTGAAGAAATCGAACTAGATATTTCTTGCGAAGTCATTGCACGTTATTTAAGCTATGTCCTACCAATGTAAACTTAATTTTAATTTCTCGGGTAATTCAATTTACTCTTCACATTATCTATTTTAATTCTAAGAATTAGACAAAAATAATATGTTAAACTGTGAGATTAAAAGTTAATCTTACATTACAGCATTGGTAGAATCGAGTCTTAATTTATGACGATATTATAAACGATACTGGATGCAATGTCGATTGATGTCATAAGTAAGAAATTTACAAAGATTAAAAATAAATAATATTATAATTTAGCATTTCAATATAGATTTTACTTTTGTCACAAACGCCACACATGTATGAGCGTTCTGCGGAGCAAATAACTTGATCGAGGGAGAATCTCTTCGCAAGCTGTTACAGAGTAAGTATGTACACAGTGCACGTGATGCGAGTTGGCATGGCTGAAGCTTTCACACGCCCGAAGTAACCATATCGTGACAACTTGTCGACAGTGATACAACTCTGCTACTGCTCGGATGGGCAGAAAGAAAGCAAATAGTAAAATGAGAAATTGCCTTATGCGATTACAAATTTGATTTTGAGTTCTAAAAGAAAATAATTATTTGTTTCATTGACTACTTTTATGCATAACTATAAATGTATTTTTTTTATAATTTTGTCAACATAAAAAAAAAATTTAGCGAAACACAAACTGACATTTGAACAATTGTGTTTTTTTTTATACTGTTTTTTCAACTAAAAAGATTTTGACGAATACAAAATCAATAAAGATTCATAAACGACGTCATTGTATACACGTGCAGACTAGAAAGTTAAGATTTAATTAAATCAGTCAATCGTACGATAACGATTTTTAACAAACTGTCCAACGCATGCATGCGTGCATGTCAACTCGCGCACTCACACATACGCGAGGACACGCATGTACACGCGCACGCGGTAGCGCTCATCTATTTTCAGAATGTAGGCCAATTAATCCCGCCGCATTTTCGGCATGGAGGAAAAACGAAAACATTACAAGTGTCTCACGGAAATAGCTGCGGGGATAAATGTCCAAGTACCGGTCGGCTCTCCGTTCTTCGGTCTCTTGCGCTCTTCCTATTCGTGCTCTCTCTCTCTCTCTCTCTCTCTCTCTCTCTCTCTCTCGTTTCTTCTTCGCTAGTACGAGGGTAGTGTCGCATAAACGCAATAATTTAATATAGAACATATGTAAGAGTCCGCTGGTTACTTCGACACACCGCTACCCTAAGAGTCGCCTGCATGCGTGATATGTAGACGTTTATTCGATGATGTACAGGAAATTCTACTTATTTGCGTGCGTATTCTAATTATACATCCACAATTAGATTTCGAACTTAACTTTCCTCTCACGAACATTCTACGTTCAACACTATGTCTCTCTAATGTAACTTTTTAGTTGGTATTAACAATTTAACGCGTGTTATTTAGTTTGAGAGAGACGTTCAAAATCAATTAATATGTAAGAGTTATCAACTAACCCATAACGATGTCTTCGCTACATTTTGCATTAAGTGTAGGCAGAAGGCACCAAGAGGCTCTTGATCTTGATGACGATAGCTCTAATGGCGTTTACACGAGCAATATTCAACGTTTACGAGCATATTAACGACTCGTAGTAAACGAATGTGTCTTTTGGAGAGGAGTGTTGAGAAACGCACTGTTATACGTGACAAGAAATAAATTTGTTAACATTTAATGACACATATGAGTGACAGGTATCGCTATTGCGATATATTTTATGATTCAAATTAAACTGGAGTAGGGTAAATTAAATTGATAATAATCGTCGGATTAAACAATTACAATTCGGAATCAGATAAATACTTGCGAAGTAAATACCGTGCGAATATTAATCCTTTCATACAATGAATGTAAATGAAATTAAAAATTAGTTCTGTTATTTGCTGTTATGACGCATAATAAATCCGTCGAACAATAACATTTCAAGTAGGATTTTATATAAAATTATGAGAAAACTAAAGTCTATTCTACAATTGTGTAAGCGCAGTTGTATGTGATAGTAGTTGTAAGAATAGATCAATCACTATTGTAATTATAAGAATAGTCAAACATTCTTGTCGTATTCGGCTGTGATATCAATTTTTACTACTGCAACCACTTACAATGCTTACGCAGTTGTAGAATAGGCTTAACACGACGAATAAAAACGGACACGTGTTATGTAGTTGTAAGAATAGATCAATCACTATTGTAATTATAAGAATAGTCAAATATTCTTGTCGTATTCGGCTGTGACACTTACAATGCTTACGCAGTTGTAGAATAGGCTTAACACGACGAATAAAAACGGACACGTGTTGAAAAGAATAGCCATACGAGTTTTAGGACTTGAGAAATAATCTAATTTCAAATTTTAATAAAAACTATTTCCGTATTTCATCTCATATATTTTATGAATAAATTGTATGCAAGTGCAACCCAAACATACTCCTGTTTGTATTATAACATATCTGTTAGGATCTAATTGTCTAAATCTCCATTCAACAATTTTTTATATTTCTCTCATACTCTTCTGCTTTTGATAACGCAATAATTCCTCGAAATAAATGCCATCTCTCGCCGAATAAGCGTAAGGGAGACAATGATGAATAGAGACGGGTCGCATATTTCACAGAAATTGACAATGGCGTACGTCTTTTCGAAGCGATCGACAGTATGATCATTTTTTTTCTTCTTTTCTCTTTTTATGCGAGCATTTACGGGCTGACGAAGTGTCAGAGGGAACCTCGGATGGGAAGTCAATTACGAAGATCGAGGCCGCATTGTGGTGGCATCGAGGCGGCCCTCTCTTGGCGTGCCAGCGATCGAAATTGCACAGGCGGTCGACCGGAAAATAGGGCCGCGCCCTCCAACGCGCGATCTCCTGCCTCCCGAATAATTTATCTCAAAACGCATCACGCCGCATCGTCTTTGTGGCATTGTCGAGAAGCGAGGGACAGAGAGAGAAGCACTCGAAAAAGCAGACGGACGGAGCGAATAATACATCATGCACCACGCGAGAACATGGTGTGCCGAGAGGATCGATCGTCGGAAAGCGACCTGACCGCAAGCTATTGACAGGAGGATTAATCTCAGCTCCGTATTGCGGATTGCGTGATTGATAAACGTATTGAAAATAGGTAGTAAACGACAGATAATCGACGAAAACATGGCGAGCCGAAATATCTTTGTATCTCTTCACAACTCTATTAAATTCCTTAATCAAATCGCATGTCATAAAACACTCGATACGAAAATAAATATTAGCAAGACATGCGTTTTAGAAATGCACTTGCATCTTGTATGATTCAAAAAATATAAAATATATGTAATGTGGGCACAGTGAAAGAATAATGCATACGTAATGCACAGTGCAACATATATAAATATACGTATGTATATTTTATACATATAATAGGAAATACAGAATAATTCATTTTAATCCCAACAGGAAAATATTCAGAAAATATAGAATTTTACCAAAAAAATATTCCAAATAAAAACTGTATAATATAAAGGAGATGTTCAATATGATGACATACACATCCTCCTTTATAACTTTTATTTGAAATATTTTTTGGTAAAACTGCGTATTTTCAAAATATTTGTCCGAAACTAAATCATCCTATATATATGATACGTCTAAATACAATATGACAAACAGAAAATGTTACATATGCTCAAAAATTGATTCACTTTCATCACAAAAATCTTTTTTTTCAGTTATCTCAATGAGACTACAATAAACTAATTGCACATACGTTTGATATCAAAGCCTCTAAAGATTTATCATTCACCTGGCGAACGTCAGAAAGTTAAAAGAGCGAATATTCGATACACACATGGTAAAGTGTGCATTTATATGTACGATATAAAAAAACCAACCAAACAGCCGGGTATAACGGCATATTGGATTTATTGCTTTTATAGTCTTCGTGCCGGATATCAAGTACCTGCCCGAATCCATTGTTTGAAGGCTCAAATGCCTTTACGTTCCGTCATATAAAAGTTCTTCTCTCAAAATCATTTTTTTTCTCCCGAAACACAAATACGCGTGTATTGATATTTTCTACATTAAATAAATGAAGTAAAAATGAAAATGGCCAGTCTATCATGAAGTATCTTCGTAAATAAAGATTCGCAATACTAGCTCGATGGAGGTTATTGCCTTCATGGTATCAAGGCTTATTCACGGTATACGTTTTACTACTGACACGGAAAGGGCGGGCAAGCACTAGATGCGACAAAGCATTTTTTTGAACCCTTTCGCTTTCCGGGCGCTGTGCAAACTTTTAATAGAATTTAAAGCATACAAGTGGAATCAAGTTTTAATTTCAAAGCTGAGATAAAGTTTTTAGAAACCGGACACTATGAAAGCCTTTAACCTAAATACTTAATCGAGAAGCAATGAATTATCGTGAATTCAAAGATGTAAAAATGTTACACTCCAAATGTGGAAAATTCTGTAACTATTTACAATATCAAAAAATTAAATTAATAAACACTAAAAAATCTGAGAGAATCTCATAATTATCAAAAATCTCTTTCCTCGTAATCGGTAAAAAGTTGATCGAATCGAATTCCACTCTACGTTAATAAAAGTAAATTCTACAAAAAAGGTGCATTAAATAAAGCACAGAAAGAATATAAATCAATTCTACGAAAACTTCGATTCGATGAAAGTAATTTAATTCAATTTTCTCTATCTTTTTACGAGAAAAAAAATAAAAGAAATTACTTTTATTTCATTAATACAAAATTGTCTCTTCAGATGTAAAGAGAAAATCCAAAGACTTTATTAAATACATCATATATATATTTTCCAATCAAATCTCGATAGAAACAGTCTTTTTTAGTTATCTCTTATCCTACATTTTATTTAACTTACTCGACGTCAATGAAATGACACTCTGTCTGATTATTCAGATTCTGTGAGCCAATTCGCTTTGCTCTTTTAGTACAGTAAATGCGACGGATAATCTCGTTAATTTCTACGTACATCCGAAGATTTTCGTAGGCAGACGATATATCGTCTTTACGCGCGCGAGCGTGCGAGCGGTCGTGGGGAGAAATGTTGCACCACAGAAGCGCGCTTGGGTGGGCTATCTATAGCGGTGAGTGTAACCAAACGGAGACTCGAATGTCACTCAAGGATGACAAAACTCATTAATACCGATCTGCTTAATGCCCCGTCTCATGTCCGACATTAATCTGCTTAAAAATACCTGCCGGGGTCCGTTCAAGTGACCCGCCATTTTGGATCATCCGTGTCGGTTTACTTTGTAAGACGCGCATCGGTATGTACCCTCCTGCTCTCAAAGATTACGCGACACGCTCGAGACACGCCGATCCTACCGTTAATATTCCGCGCAGGCTGTCGCCTTCGCTCTGGAAATGCTCCCCGAGCAACTACGGCGAAGCGCAGCAGTTTGAAAAGGAAACGGAAACGACGGAAGTTTCGGTCGCGACTTGAGTCTTATCACTTCTGTTTGCGCCGTTAAACTATTTTAGATGAGTTCACGCGACCAATTGTGATGAGATATTATTTTTGTATCTGACCTATAACCGCCGGTAATATCTTCGATATCACTGTACGGTAGTGACTTATGGTTTTCTGCATCGCTTGATTCCTTCGAAAGTGACAAGATTGAATTTCCTACAGAAAAAATCGTTTTTTAACTGAATAGAAAATTATTAACTTATCAAATATAATCAGTAAAAAAATATATACTTAACATAATCAAATGTATTTTTTGTTATTCACAACTTTTAAAAAATCACCCTTTTTGGACTAATTGCGATAATTTTTTTTAATCACGCTCTGTGTTATAACGTTTTAATGATTTTTGTGTTATAGCTCAATTTTAATAATCGATAAAGTAATGTTTACCTAATTCATTCATAACAACTCAAAAATTATGTTTTTTGAGTTACATCTTATTTTTAAAGAGAATCTGTAAAATTATCAAACATTTTGAAAAAATATTATCTATTCTAGATAGATATTATTATTTTCAAGATTATTTATAGTATAATCACAATTTAAACAGTCTTGAAAAATCTGTAATATAATATGCATTTCCAAAATTAATAATTCACCATAAGTTTCAGTTTCTTGAAAATTTAATTTAATTTACATTTCAAATTACAGACGCGATTTAAGATTTACATATACAATTAATCAATTAATTAAAATAAAAGAAATACCAAAAATTTTCCATAAATACTGTCTCCATTAAATCTTTATTCAGTGAAAAGTAATTCTGTTCTTATTATAGAACCTGTTAAAAACACATTACATGGTTGTTTTGAAGCACCGACATACATGTACCAAAATGTACCAACACTTGTCTACATATTTTTACGAAAGTACGATCTATTTTTGCTCGATGTGCACGCGAGACAACGCAAATTTGATCTTATGGGTTCTTCAATCGTGAGGCTGCATAACGACTTGTGTACTAATGCTGCCTTATGCGATGCAGATGTTGATGATTTTTTGCGTGACAGAACGAGTCATGAGCGACGAGAATTTGCGAGACTACGGATATACGGTGCACTAATCATTTCGCTGTTCCTTCTGCGTACCGCAGAAAAAATATCATATGATCTTTTTCTAACAATCTTTCTGTGCCACGTGTGCTGCATAATAATAAAGGCATAATCTATAGCGTATAAAATATAAATTAAGGATCAAATAGTAATTAAAAGACGGACGTACGCATTACGTCCTTCTTTAGTTTATAATATCTTTATTAATTTAATAAGTAATGGTAATGAATTTTTCCTTTTAATTGGAACATTATTTACCAGAAACTTCTAGTAAACAATGTAACATCAGCAAAATGATCGGTAAAAACAGGAAAAATTTTAATTCTTCTACTAAGGAAGGTTGCATTCAAGGATCGCGCTATCAATGCGATTACATCATTCTATTCTTGTTTTACATATAATGAACAATAAAGATAGAATGACACAATAATGCTGATTGCGTATTCCCTAAACATAGTCAAAGTATGTAACTGAAAAGATAAAAATAAATTAAAAATGTATATTTTTTCCACGTGTGTGTGTGAACTTCATATAACCCACCACAATATAACCATGAGATTAATATTTAATCGCATTTTTTTTTTAATATTGCAATATTAATTTTTGCAATATTCATTTTTGTATTAATATCTATTATTAAAGAAAAATAATCGATATTATTTCTTTTTTTATATAATTCATCTCAAGGAGGAGATATAATCATTTAATGTAATCGTAGGACAAAGTCCCTGAAATCATTATAAATTTCATATGAAATTCCTATATATAATCTCTGATAATTACAAGTGCAACCACGAAAAATCATTGTATTAGATAAAATTGTTTATTTTACCAAATGACTTCATATGGTTCATATATATAATGAAGAAAATTATTTGTAATGAGATGAAATATTACGAAATCAAATATCGTAACTAATGGTTATCCCCTTGTAATTCACATACGTATGGACACACAATTCTAGTTACGGTTGCTAAAAGATCATGTATAAGGAAATAAGGGAGGCCAAAATGGTGTCTCGTTAATGGCTCAACCAATTAAAATTCTTCTTTTTCGTGAAATGAGAGGAAAGAAAGGATTCTCTCTCTAATTGATCCGCTTTATACGTTATGTAAAAGTCTGTGCTTGCGGTCTTAAGTACTTTCCCGCGAGAACCTAAATTTGTAAGCAACCGTACGCAGGGTGGAATGCAAGTAATACCACTCACCGTTAATTGGTTGAAACCTTGCCAAAGGATCCGAGAATTGCCGAAGTCTGTCCGTCACGTACTGTGGCGACTCTCCATTCTGTAAATAAGAGAAGCAATGTAGAGCCACACTTACTTTCTCTCTCTCTCTCTCTCTCTCTCTCTTTCTCTCGATGTAGCTGTTTCCGTGTGCGCAACGTTTCATCTCGCGACGTAAATGAAACAGAGCACGTCGCAAGCATATCATTCACAATAGAGACGAACGTGCTCAGGAATAATGGATTCTCAATAGGGGGGATTAGGAAGACGACCGATTCAAATTAAATCAACTAACTATATCACGCGAACACTTCCCGATAGGAAATCATCGATCGCGCTTAATTCTCCCTGTAAGTGTAAATAATAATGTTTTGTTTTAATTATACTTTCTACATTTCATCCGTTTCTTTCGTCTCGCCTTTTTCAAAGCCCAGACAGGTATTTATCTTGTTTCATTATAATTTCATAAAATTATAAAGGTATTCAGAACACTGAAAATAATATTGAAACCGACTAGTGTTTTTTTTTGCATCGCGTGTTATAATAAAATTATATACAACTTTATGCAATTTTTATATCATATTCTAGTAAAAAGTCAAATTACAAATATAAAGACTCAATTTGTGGATAAAGTAAGAATCTAGAGATAAAGCAAAAATATTTTTTAATTTTTATTATATTAATAACAATTATTTGTTCCATTAACTCTAGAATAATTTTAAAATAATTCGGATTAAAAAAGAAAATGTTTTCTTCGTCAGATTTACGAGTAATAAAATTTTCGAGTAATAAAATTCTTTTCGCCTCGCTTTTTACGATGATTCCACTGTTTAACGCGATTGTGAAGCGTTTGTGAAGCAACCAGAGAAAACGTGTTCATTGTACAAGCATTCTATGCAAAGCGATATAAAGTATGTCAACGGCGCAATAACGTTAATTTCATTTTAATTCGTGTAAAATCGTAACATTTAATACTTATTAATTATAACTATTAAAACATGACTTAATTAGTTATTAATATTACAAATTATTAGTTAATTTATTATTCATCTGCGAGATCGCTCAATTGCTTTTTCCGCTGCAGTTTTGTTTTTTTTTCCTATTTTATTTTATTTTTTTATGAAAACATTTTTTTAACACAAGCAGAAACGATCGTAATATTTAAATTTTAAAGTAGGAGAAACAAAATATATAATTCCTATTACTTCTTCGCTAAAGAGAATCGAGTGGAAAATTTATTGTAACACATTTCAAAGCCATCAATTAATATTTCTAACGAAAAAATAAAAATAAATATAGTATATACACTTATATTTTCTTTTTATTATTATAAAAATGTTAATCGACGTGGATAATGCGTTCGATGAAAAGAGAACAGTTAAAATGGATGGATAAAACTGAAAGATACAAAGTTTAAGAGTATACATATGTACACACATTTCGAAGGTAGATCTCAATAAATATCTTTGTATAATTTTGTTTCAAACTATTGGAACTGTGAAACGTGAGACGTGATATCTTTTAATCATTCGAAACTTTGTAGTGAATTAATCCGACTTAGGTTATAGCAAATATAAATTCCGGTTGTATTCGAGCAAACCATTAATCCGACCGTACTTGAGTTTATCCTATGGTCGAGGATCATCCTACAGATATTCGCGAGCGAAGCGTGACGACGATAGGCGGGAAGCGGCGATGGGTGGAATCGCTGGAATTATCGTTACCCAATTTGCTTCTCCAACGCCACGCGGCCCGTACTGGAAGTTCGCGAAATTGGGTCACCACTGGTGCACCAGCCGGCAGAAAGCGCATCGACGGATGCGCAAATTGAAAATCGAATGTATCGTACACTTGCTCATCGTTTCTCGTTGTTTGAACCAAAGTGCGAAATACAAAACGATATCATTTTCGCCAGGTTTGATTATTTATATACAATCGTTCAATACGAATATTATGTAATGATGAAAAAGATATACATATCTACCTGTTATCATATTTCTGTTAAATGAAAACAGATTTTAAACACTGCACGTTGTAGAAAGAATAATCTATTTGAAGATACTCGTCATGTAATTATTCTTCAACACTTTAAAATTTAACTACATGGATCAAAAAAGGTACATCAGTAGCTTTATAAGTAAACTGTGTTGGGCATATAGTTTACTTATAAAAATTAATTGTCACAAATAGTCACAAATACTGATTAGGTTTTGAAAAATGTGTACAGCACGCGATCAAATTTTATATTTTAATCATATTTTACTTCATATTTATATAATTTATATAATTTCATTACTAAAATAAAGTTCTCTTTAATAAAAGGGGGTTAGTTTTTCTGAAACAAACTAATTTAAAAGAAATAATAACAAGTGTTAATATATGATTTGTAATAAATCGTTTCCCTCAATAAAAGATATTAAGTAACATTTATGATATACCAAAATATTTAAAAAGGAATTGAAAATTAGGAAGCTAGAACGACCAAAGGAAACGTTTTCAAAACTGAAATCACCAATAAGATACATATAAAAGCTTATCAACTTCATTGTGTACATATTCCGATTTCGTCTCAAAAGCATAAAACGTAATGCAGCTTCTCCAAATAATGAGAATGCACTATGACAAGCCGACTGAAGCTGTCTCTAGCCTTGTCGTCTAAGTACTTGAGTTACCAACGTATATGCCAAGAAAGTCATATGAAGGATGATTCATGACTATGTGGCATAAATTTAGGATTTGCACTCCGACATAATTTCATCAAGAAATTTACCTAAACACGGTTACTGTTTCGGAGGTTACGAAGCTATACGATTTACGCCGCAAAAAAATTACGAGAGTGAGACGCGAGAGATGAATTAGGGATGCTCGCGCGCGGAAATATCTAAGCGTCGATTAACGGAGAATTTCATTGATTGCACTGAAGACTATTTTTCGATGAGTTCGCCACGTTCGTTCCAGAAATCACTGACCGCCGCATTTTGCGATCAATCCAATTACTAATACCTCGTATCGCATTCAATTAATCCGGCCGCGTTCGAAAGCCCTTTCGAACAGCTCCCGTGATGCGCATTACATAGCATCGCGTCGTAATACAAACCCATGTAATCACGCCACGTAATCATGACATAATTGCGGTAACGCGTGTGACTGTGAACAGTGCGTGAATTTGGTTCTAATTAGATGATAAAGTCACGTAGCGTAAGGTGAGATGATTATCGAAGACAAAAAGAGAAGGAAGAAAGAGAAGCAAAGAAGAAATTTGTACATTCAAACAAT
This sequence comes from Cyphomyrmex costatus, assembly GCF_001594065.2. Classification (NCBI taxonomy): domain Eukaryota; kingdom Metazoa; phylum Arthropoda; class Insecta; order Hymenoptera; family Formicidae; genus Cyphomyrmex; species Cyphomyrmex costatus. Next base: position 906,702 of record NW_017275457.1, read on the forward strand.
AAGAGCTGATAAATCAAGTAAGTAATTATTTTTTTTAAAGAGAAACCTGTAAGACGAATAAATTAGATTTACGCGAGTAAGTAATTAACTTCGACGTAAACTAATTAAACATTTTTGGTACACTCTTTTGTGATCTCCCTTAGATATGGGGGGGGATCATCTGTCTTCCAGGATTTGGAGAACCGCAAAGAAACGCGTTCTCATGTATGTCTTTAATGAATATTTGTAACGGCGGCACGGAGCAGAATAGTTTTTCGCCGGCGGACTTATACTGGTCGTCGTAAACCCCGAAGGATACGTCGACTCGCGGCTACAATTTAGGGCCGCAGGCAAGCCGAGAAGGCTTTACCGAAACAGAATGCTCCCGGGTCGAAATGCGGTTACTTTACTAATCGTAGATTCTGGCAGCGATATAAGCGTCTCACCGCACGCTTACGCAGGCCGTACGAACACGCTTAATGTACACGCCGGCGGCAGGCGCGATAATGCACCCGCGCGGATCCGCGCACGACTAAATAAATTCCGGATAATCACGCGGCCGGGAATACGAGGCGCGCTTAAACGCGAGATATTCTCGCCGGAGCGTGAACCTCGGATTGCTTTGCGTTTACCGGAAATCTCCGGAGACGTATGAGCGAGGAGGAATCGCCGACGAATGCCTCGCGGTGCTTGGCGAAAGCGACTTTGACAGTGCGTGAAACATCCGCTTGTCTCCATTTGTCTCACACCACACGTATACTCGTAAACTCAGCGAAGAATTTATCGATTCCGCGGGACAACAACGAATCACACTTATGAACATCTAACACCCGCAGTTTTGTCTTAAGAGTCACTCGACTGTACAGTATATAAACTATTTTTTTTTAAACATCTTTTTTTTATAAATAAAATAAATTCTATATGTACAAATTTGATTATATATATTATATTATCGAAACAGTCGTGTAAAGATAATAAAAAATTTACGCAACGATATGTCAAATTTAGAATTCAAGTTTCAGATAAAAAGAGGTTCCAGCTTTTTTTTATCGATTATCTTTTGATAACCTCTGGCGAGCCGCCAAGCGACCCGTCGTCGTGTTATATTTAATCTTTAATTTGTATCAAAATAATTCAATATGTTTCTCAAAGGGAAAAGTCTAGACGGCAATAATGATTGCATTCGATCTATAAACTCAATGTCGATAAACACTACCAGGCAGTACTCCAGAGAATAAATGTATCGTACAGCATCTGTGCACCTATCATGAGCATGTCAAGAACATCAACAAGGAATTTAAAGATTTTTCTTATAAAACTTTCTTTTTTAGATGTATTTGTACGGCATTTATTAATTTCTGACGGTAGACCTTTTGCTTACGTAAAGCTTTGGTCTCATCACAGAGTAAAGTTTGTAATATATTATGCAGATTTAAATTGTTGCTGTCACGCGAAGAGCCGAGCTCTGGCAACACCCACGTCATATTTTGACCATCGTTCATCGTAACGTCAGAAACGTCGGAAGATAATGTTAATGTTACTTGCAATTTATAGTTAGCTAAGTGATCTTGTATCGATGAAATTATCACTCCAAAACGAAGGATTGAAAGGTTGTCATCGGTATCTCCTTTATGTTTCTCGCGATGTTTCTCTTCGGGTTTATGAACAATCGGACAGACATAGAGGGTTCAATTGATATGAAAAAAATTGTAAGATCAAAAAGTAATAAAAAAAAAAAAAAAAAAAGTAACCGGGGATGAGGACTAAATTGGTGGAGGGCAACGAAGCAGAAGTTAGAAATCAAAGCTTAACAAGGAAGCGATCGTTCTTGTCGACATTGAAAGCTCGTTTTCCCCGTCAGTGGCTACCATCGGAGCATAGTGGGTGAATGCGCATCGGATGCATTCCGGAGGTGGGGTGTGCGAGGGTGGAGAATGAAGAGTCTGTGATCGGGAATCGTTTCTGCACGAGGAGAAAGAGTTGGCCGCGCTCTATCTCCACTTTTTCCCTTTCTCTCTCTTCTCGCGCTCGCGTATCGATCGACGACGATGGCACGCCGGAATGCCAATCGTCCATTCGGCCTGCGAATTCGCTCCTCTTCTGCTTTTGTCCCTCGTTTACGCCCGCGCTCTACGGACAGCGACGCACCCCGATAAACACACCCTGTACACATTTTATTCGACTCCGTATCATCTGTTTGTCCTCGGCGCATCTATATGCGGCGTCGCGGCGGACTATTCTCGGAGTGAAAGCGATTCCTCTCGCTCGCACCGCTCACCGCCACCGTGTGTTTCGAGAAACGCTCCGACATCCAGCATGATACATTCCGCCGGCAGTGATATACGTTCGCCGTGGAAATCGGGATAAAATGGTGTATCCAGTTGTATCGGATGAGGCAACGATCGAAGATGAAAAATTCGTCAGTTTGCAATAACAGATACGCGAATGCATGCCAAAAAAAATCTCTGATAGAAAAACAATCAACGTAAATCTCTCTTTTCTCTCACTTTCTCTCTATGTCTTTTTCCCTCTCTTTTCCCATGTTATTTTTTTCTCTTATTCAAACCGATTCTTTAGTTCTAATTCAGCCTAAAACAGATGTAAGTTGTACGAAAACGAAATTGTAAAAATGAACTCATTTTGAATCTTAATTATTTCATATAATCAAGTTAGGATTTTTTTAATTCAAAATATTCTCCTTTTAAGCTTTTCATGTAAACTACAGGTATCCCAATGTGAATCTGCGGGAATATTTCTTATGAGAAACGACCGATGAATTTGATAGATTAAAGCTACAGCCAGAATATTCATGATTTGTGATTCATAATTTGCGGAAGATTAATAAGTGAGATTAATAGTGTGAATGGAAAAATTCGTTGAGTTTACTCGTGCTCATCATTCGTGCCAATTCAGCGGTTTTTTGGTGAAATCGAAAGCCACAGACCAGCCAATTTGTGTTCGTTCGTGTATATGTATATAAAACTTTACTATTCAAATGGTAAACTACTATAATTGCAAATAATATAGAGATCTCAGCGAACACAATGAATTGCTGCAAGTCTACTATAAGTCGTGAATTGCAAATCATTAATCGCACATAATTAGCATATGTATTTCGAGGAAATTACCGCTACATCAGTGCCAATCGTGCTGCCTGTGTACATCGAGTCGCTAACACGACCTCGGTATATCCGAGTATTAATATCGGATGAAAATCCCTCGGAGGCAGTTCGCGTCGCGCTTAGGGTCAAATAAGTTTGCCACCGCAACAGCGGTGGTCGGCAAGCGAGGGGGTCGGCGAGCAACGGGGTCGACGAAAGTGCGAGACAAATTGATCCTGGGGCTTTGTAAGATGCGGCTTGGACCGCGGAACGTGAACTCGCTCATCGTGTCTCATAGGAGGCCAGAGGCTGTTCGGGGCAAATGAGTAAAAGGCTCCCCGAGCTTCCTGCGCGTCGTAAGAGTACTGGCACGAATGGAGGGAAAAGGGATTCCTGAGCGACCGCAGGAATTTCGCGGTAATCTCGTCGTCACGACGCGCCGCGCTGTCGCGTTCATGGAGATTCTCTTCTTTCCTCACAGAGGTAGAAGGGGCAGGAGAGGGATTACACAATGAAATATATATTTCTCCGCTCTTTCGCGCGCGAACACGTCGACGCACCCTCGCTAAATATAAGCCCGCCGCCTTGCACCGGCAAAGTCCCACAAATCACAATGCCACATAAAAAAAAAAACAACGCGAGGAGGGAAAAGAGATCTCCCGCATTGGATCCATTAGGTCAACTCCTTCGTTTACCGCTCTTATACCTCTGCTAGTATCCTCTCACCTTGTTGGATGAGAGAGAGAGAAAGAGAGAGAGAGAGAGAGAGTGTGTGTGTGTGTGTGTGTGTGTGTGTGTGTGTGTGTGTGTGTGTGTGTGTGTGTGTGTGTGTGTGTGTGTGTGTGTGTGTGTGTTACAATCTGGATTATTCGATAATGCCACTTAAGAACATTTTAAGTGTCAGACCGATAAGCACGTCTACTGTCTCTCTCAAGAAAAATAAGTTCGCCAGAGTTCAATTCTACTTTCGTTACAAATCGTACAGATCTGTTTCTTTTTCTTGGCTACAAAAAAGGGGCAGATAATTTACACTCTGAAGAAAAAGAGTCCATTTAAACTCTTCTTCTGCCTTTCAACCCGAACTAGATTACAACATTGAACAACAATGACAATTTATTGAAATATAAGATTCTTAAACAAATTAAGAAAATTCCTTCGAAACTTAAAAGCTGAAGAATTTTTATTTTAAATTATTTAAATTCATCGATCGCATAAGTTTTAAAATTAAATAGATTTGTTACATTAATCGCAATTTATCATAATTGAATATTTTCTTATTTCTTTTCGATAAATATTTACGAAAATAAAATCCGTTACTGTGCATATCTATACAAAATATACATCTACGTACTTTGATAGATTGTAACAGTAGATAAAGCTTGATCGATCGATTGTAACGCGTCGAGAGTTCGATGAAAGAGAAATACAATTACATTCCAATTAATGTCTGAAATCGGAATGGCTCCGAGACATCCATTCGCGGTGTATATCACTGACCATCGCTGGATATAAAACTTAACGAACCTAGCAAAATGAAAACTTTTATTCGATAAGTTTGTTATTGAGATATATATATTCTCGTCAATTTTATGCAGAAATTCTGCAAAATCATGAAAGTAAAATGCCACGTTTTCTAAACTCTTTTATATAATTTTTATAATAGATTATATATGCATATATAATATATTATTTTATAACTTTATGTAAAGTTATAATATTATTTCCACAAATATATATATATATATA
>NW_017275457.1:911640-926927 GCF_001594065.2 Cyphomyrmex costatus
AGAGAGAGAGAGAGAGAGAGAGAGAGAGAGAGAATGTAGTACTTACCAACGAAATTAATTGCAAACGATTCGATTCTGAATTTGAGTCCTCTTCAGCGCAGAAGTAGTTGTACTTGACTTCCGCACTAAAGAGAATTCAAATCTAGAGTCAAAACGTTTGCAATTAATTTCATTGATAAGTATATTCAAATTATTTACGAATTATATCTTATAGCCCTATAAATGTATTTATTTATAAATGTATATTATTTTTACGCACTAACAAACGTGTGGAAGCAATTTACTTATTTAATTTATAAAATGTATCTAGATATAACTTTTTAAAGTGCTTTAATATACTCAATCCATTTTTATTCCAAAAAAATTTTTATGCACACGAGTTGCACTTGCATCGACACATTTTCGTTACACGGTAATTATTATTAACGATAGCGCGTTCGTTTGAGAGCGAGAAACTCGGGCATAACCCTTTTTACGCGTACTGGAAAAAACGATGATATGAGCTTAATGGTGTCGCGGGTCAAAAACCATTAGAGCCGGTGGGTCGTGTGCGATGCACGTGTCGGACATGTGTGTAACGATGTAGCTATGCAGAATGCAACGCTTAAATGCATCTTGTTATAAAAAAAGTAGTTACAATGTATCATTCTTATATCTTACTGTTATCAGATATAGAAACAGGTTAACTGTAAGATAAATGTAATGTATAATCCTAATTTATTTTGTAATAAAATCAATATAATATATTATATGTATATATATTTCTTGATTATTTTATAAATTGTTTAATAAATTTATAAGAAACATTAATTTGCAATATTGCAATAACAGCACACAACATCACCATAAGAATTTCAAAATTAAATTACTAACTTACTTAAAAAAAATCACACATGATAAAAATCTGCAAAATTAAATTGCAGTATTTTATATTAAAAATGAGAAGATCGACTCTCGTTTGGCAAAGATTATCTTAAATTAATCCTAATAAATATTGTATGTAATATTCTATATAATTTAAAGCTGGACATAAAATTTTAATTCGGTACACGAAATTTACTGAAACTAATTTCGTAGCATGCTAATCCTATTAATTTGAGCTATCGCATATATGATACATACTATGTTCTCAGCGGAAGAGTGATCCTGATGTCCGGAAGGTCTATTTCCTTGCAGCAGCGCCTCGAGACTCTCGATATACTCGATAGCGTTCCGCAATATCTCCACTTTAGGTAAACGTTGGTTAGGGTTGTTGCTCGTTCTCCTCTTGAGCACCTCAAAGGCCTCGTTGACCTGTGATAGAAATTGCATAATTAACCACATGTGTCGACAATTGCGTGAATAATACACACAACAATGCAGCACGCTTTGAGGGAGATGAAGTAAGAAAAAAATTTAGTGCCTCTTCAGCAAAATTATTTAGTTGAGGCACTTTTAACAGAAAATATTTTGTTTATATAACAAAGAATTTAGTTATTTTTGCAAGATAATTTCTTTGTTTTGTAAATAATAAAAATATTTGTTTATATACCAACTAAACAATGTCGCATAAAATTACAATTTTATTCGATATATTTTAACTAAAAATGTTCGTTTAATGTATATCTCATATTTTTGTTGTTACAGCAAAATTTTGATTCATAGAACAAAAAATTTTGTAATTTTGCCCAGTGAGTGGGAGGAGAGAATTGTGTAAAACAAATTACATCGCATTTATCCGTCAGAATTGCTTAAAAAGGTATCCGACAAAGTTATGATGTTATTGCTTATGAAAAATTCGTCATAGACGTCGCGTTTTACTTTACTTAACTCTTTCTTATATTACATATGCAGGCGTCGGATTTCAAACGACTCTTAGCAAGATTTAACACTTAGACCCATTCTCGAAATGCTATTCGTCATTCCAATCATCCAAAGCGGCGCTTAGTCGACGATCACTTCGCGCACGCAGATGTTTTCCTTCCGTCAGCGCGTTCTCTTTGAGGCTGTTTACTTCGAAAACACGATTCATGCATGATGTGCTTTAAGTAATTATAAGCAGGCTGGCCAAAACAGTAACGTGTATGTTCAGTAAACGAGAAATGCGATTTAGATGCACGTTAAGACGTTAAGATTTGTCTGTCATCTTAATACAATGTACGTACAGAGACAATAAATCAAACTTATGAAATTTTAATAATGTTTAAAAATCTTTTTAAATTATTGTGGACTATGTGCATTGCAAATGTACGCTGTCAAATATCAAAGAAGCCATAGCAATCTAATTCTTTGAATTAAATTACATTTTGTTATTTTTAGCTTGCATAAAATGTAAATCAATTTCCATGTAGTTATATAGTTTCAATGTAAACATCATCCATAATTAACATATGCATTTAATAAATAATTTAATGAATAATTAAATTTGAGTCAAACATTCTTTTAAATTAAATTGTTTTAGTCAAATAATTCCATTGTTTTAGTTAAATTAACAATATATTGTGTAGAAACAATGGCGATCTATAGACAAAAACGATTCAAATATAATTTGATATTATAATATGAATTCAGCAGCGTATATCAAAGAATAAAGTATGTGAAACACTCGTAAAAAGAAGAAATTATTGAGAAAAAGAAGAAAAACTGTTTTAATGTTTTTGCGTTTCGAATTAAACTAATTAAAAATCCTAACCATTATATCCATCGTTATTAATCTTTTATAAAAACGCAAAATAAAGAACACACTTGTTACATATTTCCTGAATCGAGATTCCCTCTAGAAATGTGCGAAGCATGTGCCTTAGGGTTAACGGCAACTGACCTTTCTCAAGCGCCGTCTCTCGCGCAAGGTGGCGGCTTTTCTTCGATCGACGGTGACTGTCTTCTTCTTGCAGGCCTTGCAGGCCCACAGAAGACACCTGCGCGGTCCATGCGGCGAGCCGGCGTCCAAAACGTGAGGATGAGGTACATGCTCGATCGACTCGCCCTCGTTCGTCTCACTCGTCTCGTTGGTCTCGTTGGTCTCGTTGATCTCGTTGGTCTCGTCAGCGTCCGCAGAGCCGGACTCGAGGTCGGCCGATGCATCCGCTGATATCACTGACGAGGCGTCATCCGAATCAAGAGTGTACCGAGACTGCGATCTGAATCATAAAACATTGTGTACTCATCGGAATTACTGTCAGAGGAGCATGTTAAAAATAAGCTATTCTCGCCCTTTAATTTATCCTACTGACAATGAGACATTACTGTCACTTGTAGACTTGAAATAATTTTCAGCATAATTTCTATACTTACTCTATCATACGCTTTTTTTAAATAGATTACATAAGAATGCGCGATATTTTCATGAAAAGAAAAACTATACGCGCTTTGATAAAGCTCATAAAAAAACTTCAATTTCCGATTGGAAACAAATTCCGTTGTTCGATTATTTGTTATTCGATTAGCGTGTCGCTAACTATTATACAGGGATATTCAGTTTTTTATAGTACAGCGCGCATATACCTCACACGTGTATACACATACATACCGCGACATAAATTTCGTTCTGCGAAAGATGAGCTGTTGCCGCGCGCTGAACGTAAGAAGTCACGCTGACTTACCGAAATGCTGAAAAGCCCGGTATAGGTATTTAGCGAATGAACGAATTCGCAAATTCTTGCCTTAATCATCCTTTAGTTATCGCCGGCAGTTAATGATGGACGCAGGCGCATAGGTCCGTCAGAAGACGGTTTCCGCGATTGGACACGTTCCAGGTGGTCCCGCAGAGAATGTATTTCCTCGCCGCGAAGAGACGCTCGGCGAGAGGGATGGACACATAAAGGCGAAACGCGATGAAACGGAGTGAAAATGGTTTAATGCGCGGTAAAACCGTCATCGAGTCTTCATTGCGAATAATGATTCTTGTCCGTGTGTTTGATTCCATCGTGTGACAGTCGTAAACGCGCTTATCTCATTAAAATTTCATCGCACCGCAGAACAGACGAATCAGAGGAAAACAAAAAATAACGACGAGAAAAATGAGAATAAAATTTGTCAAATAAAATAACATGCACTAACTTTCGACTTTTACGTAATTATGGAAATATTAAGAAAGTATCTTTTTATAAATTAAAAAAAATTTTTTTATACAATATGTAAAGTATATTTTAAATGAATTTATAAGCTTTTAAACATTATTAGACTAATTATTGAGAGAGAGAAAAAGAGAAAGAGAGAGATATTTCTGTATGCCAAACATATACAAAATTTATTGCATAATTCATACGAATTGAAATTTAGTGCAAGTGTGTACCGCTAAAGCTATAAATGCTATAATACTAATTCGTGAAAGCGACATACTACAGCTTTGTACTTTGATAAAACAATGTTGGATAAATCTGATTTAGTCTCGTGAAATCCAATAATGCTTCGATACTACAAAGGTAAAAGCCGAGAGAAGAGAAATGCAGAGAAAATTGATCCTAGCACACAATACAAAATACAATAATTTAAAATCTAAAAGCATTGTATTCATATAGATAAACATGAACAAAAATATAAAACTGCTAACTTCATTTTATCACTCCTTATTATATTAATTTAAAAGAAATTCGAAAAAAATTTTATATTATATAAGTCTGCATTTGTGTTATGCTCAATTCAACAAGATATTTTTTATATATATGTATGTACACATAATTTGAACCTAGTAGAATAATACATAGTACAAATATAACAAATAGAGCAATGGCGAATAATAAATAAGATCCGAATTTTTATCTTGATTTCAATAGTACGTCGAATATTACAAAGAAAACGGTAAAAGAAACGAGAAACCAAGCAAGAATTTTAAAGAGATGATCAATCTTGTCATCTAGCGTAATGCAAAACAGTGATTATTTTCGAGGATATCTATCAGAGATTGAAGTTTTTAAACATTAATTCATATATCAAGTGTCACATTTTTCTTGCGAAAATCTAATATGTATTAGGAAGGATAAAAGTATTAAGTTTCAATTTTTCCGACGATATATTTGTGAGCGCCAATTCTAAAAATGTAATCTAACATAAATAACTGTGTTAGCTAACCCTTTCCCTCCTCTCCAAAATGTTACAATATTAACTTGTATAATTTATAATTTAGTAATATAGAATATTTGTATATACAAGAATGTTTGATTCACTCTATCACTTTGAAATATAAAAATGATTTTAAACCTAGTTTGAATTTTGATACGGTAACATCTTTCCGTCACTCAATTTTAATACTCAATTTTGATATACAAAATGATTTTGATTTGTAGATGTAAGTTTTATTTAAAAATATGTCAAACCATGCGATGCTATGAGAAAAATAAGAAAAAAAGCAACAGATAAGAAGTCCCAAAGAGATTTCGGTTATCAATAAATTTTCGATTTCTAATAAAATGTACCTATATAATTTAACAGAATGAGATAGAATTCAAAATGTTCTTTACAAAACATATAGATACACGAATACATAGGACGTTGTATGAACTATATTTCATTGTCTCCGCCATAATTATTTCCAAAGTTACGCTTAACATACATTTTATGAAACAACTGACACAAAAGCGGAGAAAGGTAAAAAGGGACAGACAAGCGATATGCTACGAAGTTGCGATACACTGACAGGAACGGAAAGCGGAGTACTCCGGAGAAATAAACCGGTTAAATTTTTAATAAGAATAATAAAGCTTTATATAGTAAAAGTGTTTGTAATTATAAAATATTCTAAGTGTAAAGAGAGAGATATATACTTTTTCAAAAAAAATTAATATTAATTAAAAATTTAATTAAATAAAACAGAACATTAATTTTTTTATTTTTCAAAGCGCGGAGATCCGTCCACGCGCGCATGTATGTGTGTGTTATATAATTTTTTGCTTATGTTTGTGGATATTTTACGATATGTGTAATTGCATTCTCAAAGAAATCAATAAATTATTACTACTACTAGAATATTAATTTTATAATGCATTTTTTTATCGAAACTAGATTAATTAAATATTTCCGTTCCTGTCTGCATCGCAACTTCACGTTGCTTGTCTGTTCCTCTTTACCTTTCTCCGCTTCTGTATTGTTTCATATAAAAAGAAATGGATTACATTTTTGGATTATTTTCGATACTTGATATTTAATTAATACGATTATTTGAAAAATAATATATTAAGAATACATATATAATAATATCGATACCTAATAGATATGCACGAAATCGATATAAAAATTGTGGTAAAATTTCTCATTTAAATTTTCCTCATATTCTCCATTAATAGGCTTACAGTGGTCTGACTTTAAGCCCGTCAAATGGCATTAATAATGTAACCTGAATAAAAAGCTCACCTGACTCGATCGTTGCGATAATTCAACGAGCCGGCCGACGCCAAAGCGTTGTTAACGCCGATAATCCTCGCGCGGTCGTCCGTGTCCCTTCTGGTGACGTATCCCTGTAGATACTCGGATTCGGTCGGCGTATAGACACGTCGATACCGATGATGAGGGTGATGATGATGGTGATGATGGTGATGTAAATGATGACGGTAACCGTCGTAGGCTGTTCTCGTGACCGCTTCGTAGGCGTAAGGCACCGTATCCGTCACGAAGGTCATCATCTCATGCGATCCGTCGTCGGAGAAAACGTGCGACGATATCACGTGCCCGGTCACTGTACTCGATCACTTGAGGCAGCCCTCAAAGCACCCCGATCCGTCCACGTATTCAACCTCGCGCGAATTCATCACGAACGAGACTAACGAAGGCGATGCAAAATCGCGCGTGGTTCAATTCAATTTTCTCTCCGATAACATCACCTGCGTCTTGATCACCGCGTACTCCATCAAACGGCCATTCATCCAATTTTCTCGACCGTACTTCAAGTATTGAGGAAAGATTTGATGTTAATGGAAATTTCGCTGGATGACATCCGAGAGATATGATCTTTCGAGATGACAGTCTAGGTTGTAATGCAATCAAAAGTTAGTTAACCTGAAGACGGAGATGTGACCGACGTTGAAAGTACCTGTCATAAAATTGCAACAGCGCTTTTGTTCGTCACGATGGCGGCTAATTTGCTTTTCTCTTCTTCTGTGTCTAGAAGGGATGATGAATTACTAATCTCGGCGAGAACGCACTCGATGGTCAGTGTTAACTTCTCCTTTAACTTCTTCGTTAACTTCAGCGAGTCCAAGACTTCCTAGCCAATTCCATCCAAAGTACGGATTTTCCGCTCTGATTCGCTAAAACCACTAAGATTCCACCCTCGAGGATCGCTCCTTATTTAAGTTGCTCAACTACTGTTCGCTGTTTTATGTCCATGCGGCAATCTTTGCATATTCATCGACCGGCGCAACTCGGACATGACTTATTCAGTCAAGATAAAAAATTTTCGAGAATAACAAAATTACTTTACGGATCTTACATTAACACGAGAATATCAAATCGCTTATCGCGTTAGTCTATTACACGTGTAACTCGAGATGCACTTTCGTCTTGGGATTTATAAAGATCGCGCGAAAGAAACGGGGAACAAGTCGCACTGTTGAACCGAAAAGGCTTCGAGAAAGATCACTGCACCCCGATGTCGCGCGAGACTCTCGTGGGATGATTCTCACCGGCGGGAACGAATCTTCCACGCGGCTATCCGAGCCGATCGCCGTACCAGAACCTCGTGGACAGATCCGAAAACCTCGTAGTCGGAGATCAGAGTGAAGACTTAGGTATCCTCTTGGTAGCTATCGGTCCCTCCGCCACATGGCATCTCTTGACGCGCGCGAGCGCGTGTCGTTAAGCTCCCTCGGTCGCTCGTTCACGCACACTCGCTCTCATAAGAGACGCGTTAGGATTATTTTACGCGTTACACGTATGTCGACGGTCACACCCAGGCTGACTATTTTTAAGAACGCCCGGCCAATCACAACTGGGGAAAATCGCCTTCAAACTCGCTGTCGCTCCGCCTCTGTGCTGTCATAGATGCACCAGTTTGGCAGGGACTCATCACGGGGTGTGGTTTAATCATTAATGAGAGTTAGATTCGTCAGACAGGAGCTTTCGGCTGCGGCAAAATCACCGACGAGCGACGTCGGCTATTACGTGCGAGTCTGGTGTTTAAATCAACGCTGGTAGCACGGTGGTCCGAAAGCATAACAACCCGGACGAAGTGCTAATCGACTAAGGACTGCTATCACGAACATTAGTTACGGTTAACTGAGATTTAAACGTTCCTCGGTTTCCCTCACTTCTAGCTTATTTCTCTGGAGCAAGAAGTTGATTATTTATCATGTTAACATTAACTAATGTTTCTAGTAGAAATCTTATATCGCTCATATATATTTCTTTGTGACAACATGTTTACCATTGATTTATTATTGCACGGAAAGAACGGTTTTACTTGAATGTCTAAAAATTTAGCTAGATACAAACTTGAAAATAATTTCATTAAACCATCAAAATAATTATGCAGGACGCTCATTGGTTGCTAAAATATATTGAAATTTTTTTGCAGCGTTTCTCATCATGCTTGAAATTTCTACATAATTATTTTGACGGTTTAATTTAACAGAATTATTTTCTGTATTTAGTTAAATTTTTAGATGCTTCTTCATTCTTTCTATATAAATGTAATTCTTTTCAATTTTATTTCAAGTTAACAAAAATAAAATAAATTTGTAAACGTCGTGAGTTGTTTTTACCGTTATTACAAAAAAAACATGTATAGCTCAAATACCTACATAACACACAAATTTTAGAAATTGGGAAGTAGAGATAACAAAAGCTCGATTTAAAGAAATTTTACACATTGATCCACCACATCAAAACTATTATTGATAATATCAATTAATTTAGACATCATAAAAAATATTGTTTTGAGAAGACACTCATTTATTGATATTTCAAGAAATCGTAAAACAAAACATATTCTTCTCATAATTATTATTAGTCCGCAGAATTCGATCGTTTTCTAATTTAACTGTGTCGATTATACGTACATATTTGAATCGAAGATAGTTTCTGCGAAAATATTTGGAGAACAATTTCTGATATGTTCCAGCGTAAAATTCAAAAATGCTTAACTGAAACGTATCAGTTTATAGTTGGACACTAACAAAAAGGAAAAATGTTCATTACAGCGGATCGTGGTTTTTGACAGATATTCCAATACGTGTCCGATAGTCGATCCGATTTGCGGTCTGGTTACAGAGGGAGAGAGAGAGAGAGAAAGCGAGGAAACTATAGTAAAACTGCATATATAGGGCGCCTATATAGATAGCTGCCGACTCGCCGGCTAGTTACGCAGATACGTAAACTTTATGTAAATCTAGTGGTGTCTGTCACATTTTACGCTCCGTGCTTTCACGGAATTAAAATAGACTATTGAGCGTCGAATAAAAGCTAAAATTGCCCTGGCAACGATCCAGACGCACGGAGATAGAAAACGGGGTGAAGTTTTAACCTACCGAACATCAGTTCTGTTGAATACCGATCGTCACAATAATCCGCGTGCAAAAGCGCAGTGAGTGTCCATGCGAAAATGGCGGTGTTAAACGGAACGTTTTACGCAGCGAAGTAACGATCGAATGTCTGCAGAAATCACGAGTCATGTCATCGCGAGAACCACCAGAATGCGATTTGCAGCGCAATGCCGAAGGAAACGAGAATAGTTTACGAGAACAAGCATCGACTAGTCCATGGATCCAGGCTTATTAATTCATTGTAAAATCTTGTGTCGAATTTGAATGATACATTATGTTTCGCACAGTTCTCTAAAAATCGAAATGATGTACGATTACAAATCAGTAAATTATATTTTTAACACAAACAATAATTTTTTAAAAGAATAATAATGATCTTTAATAAATAAATAATTATTAGATATTATTAAAAAATTATTATTATTATTTAATAAACAATAAAAATTTTTTGATTCGCATTAAATCAAATTAATGGAATACTCTTGCTGTTTGCTAATTTATGAAAATAATAAATAAAACCAAGAATAAAACCAAGACTAATCAAACGTGATGAAATAAGTACAAAAAAGAATGTAAGAATTTAATAGTAATACATTACGTAGGTAATAGTATTTTTGCATTATATGTATAATTGCCAATTCTAGATGTTAAATAGAATTATCTTGCTTTCGCAATAAAGCAACGGTGAATATTGAATCACTGAGACGTCACTTGTTCAAACATTCACGTTCGGAATCGCTGTCTAGTGTTTAATATGCTGTGCGCCGATTATAGGAGAACGGACAGTGGCTCTGAATAAATAATATTCGAGGAATATCCGCATTTATCAAGTATATATAAATTTAATATATTGAAAGATAATCCTCAAACATATTGAAAGATCCTTTAAAAATGAGCAAGGAGATATAAGGTTTCATTATATGCAACTTTATCGGAGAAGCTTCTGTTTCGCTAGAAATTGAAAGATATCGATCAGTTTACAGTTTATAATTCAGTTGATTGCTAATCGGTTTTAAGATTAAAAATTCAGAGAAGAGCCAGCAATAATTCTTCTCTAAAGTCTCGCTCTGAAAAATTATTATACAAAGATGCATCGAAGCGCACTATCGCGGGCATCATTAACGAGAATCGCTTCGGAAAGAAAACTAACGCTGCCAATATATATAGCCATCACAGCACCTACATCCGCGACAAGGACTTTTATTAAAAACCCATTCGCGAACACAGTTCCGCGACCCCGGTACCTCTTGTCAGAAGAGACAAGGCCAATTATCGTTAAAAGCGGGTTATTATCGAACGACGTTAGAAAATCCCCCGAGATGAGAGTGCGGGGGTTTCATCCCCACCCGTGGACGATGTCATGTACATGTAGTCGTACGTCGGGGGGTGTAAAGACGAGCCCTTTGCGTCCCCCTGGTCGGAAGTAACCCAGTGAGAAGCGGAGGCTCGGACTTCATTTCTCATCCGCTGTCGCAGCATCCGGCGGTATACATACCCGAAGCTCTCCCGCATTCCCGCATACACTCTGTGCACGCGCGCGCGCCCACCCGCACATATGAATATGTAAACACGAATAACACACACACGTACGTAAACACGATGACAAGTGTGGGGGAGCGCGCGCGCGCAAGCACAGGGTAGTCCTCCCTTTTGCACCACGTCGTGGAAGCTCGGCACAACTTCGGATGTGCTCGTCTCGCCAGGGTCGAGAGGAGGCGAGAGTAGGAGAATCACGAGGTGCAAAGAGTACAAACCCCGAGGAGCGAGACGCAAAACAGGTCACTCTCGCCTCCTTTCAGGATTCGGCTAGCTAGGATACCTACATCTGCCAAAGTTCACGGGAGGGCAATGCCTCGCCCACTTTTACGGGAGCATCACCGGAACTATGTCTTAACCCTTTAACGCCAAGCATCCCACCCCGCCTCTTATTTGCTCTTGGATTTTTGTTTATCGAATCAATTTTCCAGCGCCTTTAAAAACTTAAGAGCACAAACAAAAAAAAAGGTCAGTAAATTTTTATTAGTAAATGGAAGATCAGAAAAATTAAAACTTCCGGAAACTCTTAAAAAGTTCGAGTTTTTTCAGATAAAATATGCTCACAGATAAAAAATATGCTTTTTCCTAATACTACTCGTAAAACGACCGTACGAGCATTTAGGAATACTGAAATTTTGAGAAATGTCGTTTTAAACATTTTTATTAAATTTTGTCTTGATGTTTGAAAGATATTAAATTTTTTTTCTATATTTAATAATTTTTTTTGCTTGATAACTGTATATTTTCTTATTAAAAAAATTTAAAATAATCGGTTGCTCTTCTAATTTATAATTAAAAATTTCAAAATTTCTGGAAGATTCTGAACCATCGCTCCGAGAAAATTCGGAGAGAGATTTGTTGAGAAAAATCGAGCGTAACGAAAAGTTGTGCTTCGAGAGAATTAACAGGCTGCCTCGTTCGGCAGTCGACGTTCCAATGTCCTTTTCGCGCTGCGGCGCGGCGTCGCGCGTCGCGCGTAGTTTCGGTGTAATCCGATGTGACTTCGTCAGCCGTCTTGAATTCTCTTCGACGTGTATCGGCCAGAGCGTTGCCTGGATTCCTCGGATGGTTCCAACGTCGAAGGACGTTACGATGCGATGGATCGACGCGATGTTGCAGATCTCTCCCGACTCCCATCAGGAATAATCCGCTCATAATCACGTAAGCGCCTGTTCTCTCTCGCTCGCTCCCTTTCTATTTATCTATTCATCTATTTTTCTCCAGGGATTCAGATAATTGCAACGTCGGCTCGACACTCATTAAATGAGTTGTCTTTATACACAGGATAATGTTCTTAATAGGAGTAACAAATAATGAGCCATAAGCATCCATAGGGCGGATAAAATATAATAGAATGATGAATGGAAGAAAACGACTTATCATTCGCCGCCGAAATTAAACAAATCGAGATATTGAATCGTAAAATATTATGCGATAAATAAAAAAAGTCGAAACAATAATGAAAAGGAGCAAAACGATTCTATGCCGTTTCTATAAAGATGTAATTTTGCAAATTTACATTTTAAAGTAGTATATTTACAAGCTGAGAATTTTAATATTCGATAAACGTCGATAAAACGATTCCTAAAAATTCTCGATTCATTTTCACCAATTATTTTAACCAATTACTTCATTTACGTAAAAAAAAAAGATTAGGATGTCGTATAGCCTGTTATCAACAGACACAAAATTTTGATGCGTTTGAAGTTTCATTTGTTTGAATTCTAAATTCCATCGTCATTGACACTTGAATAATCTCTTCTCTCTTTCTCTCTCTCTCTCTCTCTCTCTTTCTTTTTCTCTCTCTCTTTCCTACTTCTCTATCCAAACAAGCTTAATCTATCACATCACGCACACGCGTTGCGCGGGTTTTATGTTTTTAGGCGCCTTCATCCGGTTTAAAATAGAAACGTATTGTATCTGTTAGTTTTACGACTCAATTCAACATAATTTTGTATTGCTTATCTTAAGTTAGTATTTAGTAGAAATAATTAAAAAATTTTTTAAATAAAAAATAATTTCTATTCAAAATATCTTTATATTAGTCTAAGCATCCATAGTTTTATTATCTTTAAATCATCATGCAACCAATTTGTTTACCTATGCAATTATATAAAAAAAATATTTTTTTTAAATCTCCATAAAAATATTTAAGATATCCATTCGTCAATATACAAATTTTATCGGGTTTTTCATTAGATTTATAGTGGTGTAAACGGTGAAATATTCATAATTACATTATTCTTTGTCTATTTGTGTGATATCCAATTGTTAATTTCTAAAACAATTTTGTTACATATTAAAAATTTGTTTTATCAAACTAATATAATTTCGTAAATGGATTTATATATAACATGCGGATATACAGCCGTAAAATATTTACACATATATTTCCTTCCTCGCGTATATTTCATCACAATTTTTTTCCTTCCGGCGTCACTCGTAGATAAGATAGATATTGGAAATCCTTGTACATACAGAACAACTTCATAATTTATGAGTAACGAGAAAATTGCTTTCTCGGAAAAGCTATCTGAATCGTAGCAAACCACGACAATTCGTCTTAATCTCGTTTGCGTAAAGAGGCTGCATCATTTTCCAGAAAGAGCTTTTACTGTCGCTTGTACTTAAATGTCGACATCGATATAGCGGTATCGCCGAACGTGCCCACGTTCCATTAGACTTTACAACCTTTGAGCCGTAAAACTGAGGGAAATGTTCCCCGTCCTGTCGGTTGAGAAAAAGGCGACAGCTGATCGGCAGAGAGTTGGATGCGTGTCGCCAGACTCCCTTCTAGGGAGTCTCTCCCTCGAAATACATTGCATGTCTTGAAGAAAATGCATGTTTAATCCTACCGTGGATTCAAGATATCATTCTCGAGAAACAGAGCGAAGATCTCTAAAGATCTCTCCCGTACGTGCCTCAGCACATACAGTATTTCGTAAAGGAAGGCATCTCATCTCGTGGGAGGGCAAAGTTTGCATAAGGGCGAACAGCAGGATCGTCCAATAACAAATTAGAGATTTTCTTGACATACCGATCTTATGTAAGATTTTTATTTCTACCGCCACGAGGTCGTGCTTCCCTTCTTGAGAGAAGAACTTGAGACTTGAATATCATCCCCTTCTATCAGTATATATTTATAGAACACTCGTAGAGGGATGGATAAAGCATCAAGGACAGAATTTTTTCATTACAAACATCAGAAGAATAAAATATAAAATTAGTTACAAATTATAGATTCGTTTCACTTGAAGTATAAATCTCGTAAAATTTTACGGATGACACTTTCTTGAGAGGAAAAAAAGTCCGATATTACTTTTTTATTACAAAATTAATATATATGCGGAATAAAAATATGTAAAATAGCAAGCTGAAGTTAAATATCTTTTTTATCATTATAATATATAAAAGCATAAAGTTAATAAAATTTAATATTAATCGAAAATTGAGATATATATATGGTATATATATATAATAAATATATGTATGTATATATAACGTGATTTTTGGTATTTCATCGTGCTCTTTTATTCTCTTAAGAGGTCGATATTCTAAAATGCGTATTTTCTTGAACTAAGACAGATACCAAACAAAAAACTACATATATTATGTAAGTAGTTTTTAATTAAAAACTTGCAAGAAACTAAGCTTCTTAAAAAATTTATTTCCACAACCAATTTCAAGAACGTTCCTTGAGCAAAATTTTAATCCAAAGGATTAGTTGACAAAAAAATTTTTAAGTTTGGTTAATATACTCTAACTGAATACAGTAAAAATCTATAATTAAAATTCGATGAATTAAAAGTATAATCAAAAGTGATTGTAAACGATCGATTCAGAGTTATCGCATCCATTGGTCATAAGTTTCAGTTTTGTTTAGCCAGTAGTGTCGACACATCGTCGTGACATTTAAAGAGTTTGCTGTGATCGCTGTAAGTTTCGGTAACGAGACGAAACTTGGCTATCTCCACGCCTGACGCAAGGCGTTGAAGGCGCGCTAGGATAACGATGAAAAGACGAACAGAGATCAAGAGTCGGGCAAAGCTGATAGGTGAAGTAGGGCGAGAGAGCAAAAGGAAAAGGGGGCCAAAGGGAGAGAAACTTTCATCGGAGGACGGTTTGCTAGCGATAGAGAGGACCAGCGGAGCTTGCGGTGGAGGACACGGGGGATGAGAAAACGAGGTAGGTAGGATGGGGTTGGAAACGCGGGAGAGAAGAATGGAGGCGAAGGTTGGCGGGACGCGCAGCAGCGCGGCGCCGAGAGGAGCGGGACAGTGAGAAAGAGGAGGGGGGGGG
>NW_017275457.1:927041-927255 GCF_001594065.2 Cyphomyrmex costatus
TCGTGGGGTAGGATCGGTTGGGTCGTGTGTTGCGGGCTGCTGCGGCTCGGGCGCGACAGTTCTGCTCCGGCCACCGGCGGTGGATTTTCGCGGGTGCCGCGCGGTGTACCTCCGCGAGAGGACCAACCCCATATACTCGCGCCAGCGAGAGAGACGGAGAGAGAGAAAGAGAGAGAGAGAGAGAGAGAGAGAGAGAGAGAGAGAGAGAGAGAGA
>NW_017275457.1:927597-1045685 GCF_001594065.2 Cyphomyrmex costatus
GAGAGAGAGAGAGAGAGAGAGAGAGAGAGAGAGAGAGAAAGACAGGGTGGGAGGAAGGAGGGCGAGCGCGCAGCGGGTTCCTCTCCTGATCCGCATCGCGCGCCCGTAACCTTCCGGCGGCCTCGGCTGTCCTCGTTGCCGATAACGAGCGGTCACGGGACACGGTTTTCCGCGCGCGCGGCCCAGAGCGGCGGAGCCAAAGACGGAGGAGCGGCGGTGGCGCAGGGGAACGAAGGAGACGGCGGAGACGGTGGTACAAACGACGGAAGGGGGACAAGGTTGGGAACGCGACGCGGCCTGAAACCGAGACAGACGAGGGGATCAATCAACGACGGCATGAGGAGACGCCTCGGGGCGCCCATCAGCGGCTACTGTCTCATCGTCAGCGAGCGGGAACGGCCACGTTGCCATCGTTATTACGCGACGCTGCTCGGCCTACGGACGTACGCGAGCGCACGGCGCGCGATGAGCGCCGAATACGAACGCTGACTGCCTGTCAGACGTGTCGCCGCGACCACCTCGGACGGGACTCCGCCGCTTGTCCCAGATCTAAATCGCGCTATCTCGCGCGAGCATTTACACAGACCGGGCAGACTCGGGCAGAATCTCAAACGGACACGCGCGTCCCCCTTATGGGAACGACGAAAAGACAGAATTCTAAGGGCTAAACAACATGCCTTACACACGCCTCCTACTGCTGCTGTTGTTGCTACTGTGCTAATACTACGTATGTAAACGAAAGTTGTAGAAAGATATGTAACGACAATGAAATCTTCCCACCGCACACATGTGGCGTTCAACATCTTGAGATAACTGCCGAGGCACAAAAGGGGAGAAACACGACGGCAACGGTTTATATGGAATTAGGAGAACGCTCGATGGATCCGCCCGGAATCTCGCGAACGGGAATTCGCGTATCCCACTTGGGCGAGCTCTCGCGAAGTTAGAACGCTCCACGGTAGAGGGGAGGTTTCGGAGGGGGAGAAAAAGCGCGCCGGGGGTCACCGACGGTAACTGGGACACCGCGGGCCGACGCGATCCTAGTTTCGGGGACAACGCGTCCCTTAACCTTCTCGGTGCTGAACACGCGTCAAAACTAAGGAAAGTTTTATAAGAAGTACGAGAAGAGAAAGGAATTTAAAAAGCGGAGAAAAAAAAAAGAGATCGTTTTTCGTGTCACGTTTTCACCGTCGATTAATCGTCATCGTTACTTCACATCGATTCACGTATAGGCATTAATAAATGTGAGTGATACATCGCAATCGTACGAAATCTTTCCATCCCTGTCGTTACTCTTGAAGCAGCGAAAAGATTTAATCGTATTTTAAGACTAAACGCACGTTCAGCACCGTCCGACACGTTGGAGTAAGTTTGGGGCGACCGATTACTGTACGTAGGAGTGCAGTAAAATATTAATACGTTCGATAAGAAAAGAACAAGTGCGTATACACGCATGTACATACGGGTACACACAGACACGCACACAAACGCGGAACCGCACGGATCTGTATTAGAAATACATGTAATATACATACATGTTAAAAATTTATTTAAGTACATCGTAGATAAAATATATATATATATATATATATATATATTATACGTGTGTTAAACCTTTTCATAGAGATCTAAATAACGACGTTGACAAATTACATAGTATATCACGTTAAGCGATATCTCGATCTAATCAAATATCGATAATTCGAGAGACCGCACGAAAACTGTACACGCTGAAAAGAAATAATATTCGCGGGAGAACGAAACTCTTAGAAAATTAAGAGCCGTACAATCGCGAGAAACGCGCGAACGAGCGAAACGTTAGAAACGAAGAAAAGTTACTTAAACAGGGTGAGAGAAGAATAAGGAGATACTTCAATACTTGTACCGTGAGACTCGAGCGGTCGTATGCGTTACATGTGGTAACGAGTCGAATACCTGAAACAATCTTAATCGATCAGCTGATCGGAATAAACTGCCACGAAACCATTTGCCAATTACGTTAACGGAAAAAGAAAGAGAGGAAGCCTCAAACGGGACTCTCTGTTTCTCGTCAATGCGCGCAAGTACTCGCGCGAGTCCACGGTGCTCAATTAGGCATATAAGTACAAAGACACGCGGGCGTGCAAATTATTTTTCTCGACCGAGGTGTGCATCCCTATACGTTAGTAAATAAGTGTATCGAGTCTGTCCAAAAAGAAGAAAAAAAAAAAAATCCCCTGAGTGAGGAAATCAACTCAGACGATCCTCAATCTACCTCAACGACTATCGGGCTCAGCTCCACTTCCTTCGAACGTATCCCTCGATAAGGAACCCTTGAGAAACAATCACGTATTGCGAATCTCTAAGTCTAACTGAAAGTCCTAGAACTTACAATCTTCCATCGACCTTCGACTATTATTACTTCGCATTCTTGGAGCAAGAGATACCCTTTCACGTTCCATCGCACAAATTACTGAAGTAGAGTTTCTCTCGATCGAACTCGAAACACTTTTGAGACAGGTGTTTCATTCCGTTCGTTATTATACTAATGCGAGTATTTTGGCGCTACTAAACATGAGGAACGCCAAATGAATATGTAAGATGTTCGATGTAAGCAGATCCACAGCCCTTGTGTGTTTTGAGTCGCGCGAAATTACGACTGTTGTTCGCACAATCCTCGAGCTTCTCGGGCGATAGATAAAACTCGATAGCAATCGTAATACCGAGTACCTGTCTTTGGAATCGATTGAATGCGGACGATTAAAGTTTCAAGCCGGCGCACGTTGTATCACGTGCGTGATCACGCATTGTGCAATTCGCAAAATCAAGAAAGTGATATGCTTCATCTCACGTGGGTGTGCGGACGTGATAATGCTGGCGGCGAGAGATGGGATTAGAGCGTCAAGAGGAAGAGAAAGAGAGAAGAAACAGCTGCACCGCGGGACGGAGAGAAGAAATCGCATCAAGAAAGACGCACAGCCATGTCATGGGAGTCTATCTCGTCCAGGGATTACCTCGGGCAAGTAAAATGTTGCTAATAGTATGAGATATCAATAGCAAATTTCAAATTAAGAGAACTAGATACATATCGATATAGTACATTTTAATGAATTCATTAAAAAACTGGAGTGTAAATATATATATAAATATATATATATATAAATTTAGATAAAAATTATTTATTGATTAAAAACTATTGTAGGAGAGAGGGAGGGAAGGGAGAGAGAAAGAAAACATCTAGCGTAATAATTTTAAAATTAAAAAAATTGTTTTCGTGATTTTTGTTATAAAACTTCTTATTTGTTTGTTTAACTGAAATTTAAAAAAATATATATATAACATTTATTAATGTTCTTATTTGTGCATGTTTGTTATTATGTTATATTTACTCAATATTTGGATTTGTTGTCATACATGTATTGTTATTCATTAATAATTAATTTATTAATAATTTATTATTAAGAATATATGCTATGTAAATATTTTGTTCATTTTAATTTTTACTGTAATAAAATTTAATTACTGTACTAATATATCAAAGTAATCATAGTTCTTTTATTAAAAAAAAAAGTAACGATTTATTGAAAATATGTTTGTACATATACTCTTTAAAAATTAAAATATAGAAACGTACGTTTAAGAACATATATAACAAATATATATATATATTCTTGTTTGAAAAATTAAATAAAACAGTTATTACGTCTGTCAAGAAAAAGTGTACATTTCACGTTTCTCTCTCAGAATTATAATTCATTAAATTTTTTATCCTCTTTTCCTAGCTTAT
The DNA here is from genome assembly GCF_001594065.2 of Cyphomyrmex costatus. Taxonomy (NCBI): domain Eukaryota; kingdom Metazoa; phylum Arthropoda; class Insecta; order Hymenoptera; family Formicidae; genus Cyphomyrmex; species Cyphomyrmex costatus. The sequence continues at coordinate 931,364 of NW_017275457.1, forward strand.
AATAGCCAATTTATAAGTTGTAAAGATAATTGATAACCTAAACTCATTTCCTGCTTAAATTCATATTCACTTATATTAATATTACAGTATCATAATATGAGTTAACTAGCAATGATATTCCTCTATTTATGTACTTTCAAATAAGTAATTTTCATCTGGTTTTTACGAAAAATTATCCAAAACGTTAAGAATAATCTTTTACGTATAATACATCAGTAATACTAAAATGTTAATTAATTTATAATGTAATTACTTCTTTTTACATGTATTAGACAAGTGAATGTAATAAAAAGTACCACATATTCGTTGTAACAAAAGTGTTTCAGCAATCCTTTCAAATGTTTTTAATTTAATATATAATATTATATGTGGTAATATATAAACGATGTAAAAAAATGTAGTAAAAAAATAGAAATGATATATTAATGTCCAACGAAATGGTTAGCTGAATCTTTATTTTCTAATTAATACAACAAAAAAGTAATTATAGAATATTTTTTGTATATTTCTAAAAATCATATTTGATATTTAGAAAAATCATTAAAATAAGGAATTATGTCAAAAAAATCTATTTATTAATTATATATTTAGATGTAATAACACAAAAGTAATATCGCAAAATTGTAATTTACGATATTAAATATTTTTTCAGATTTTATTTAAGTAATCTTAATGTTAAGCAGAACGCATTGCAAGAATAAATTTTACGATGTAAAAATAAAGTTTTGCAAACCAGAAATTCTATGATCAGATACCTACAGCTGTGTAGGGACATTTTTCGCGCTATTTAAAGAAGCGTAGTTTTAGCTTGAAACGATTTTTACGTAAAGTCATTGCGAAAGATCAAGCAAGGACAGGATGCTTAAGGGAAGTGGAAGGCGTGCAACAATAGGGGATGACAAGGGTAGATGCCTTGTATTTCGTTGATCGACCTCGACGCGTGGAAGAACCGGGGGATGGTTCGATTTTCCACTTAGAATCGCAACGCCGTACCGTATCTCGTAGCTCGTAAATGGGTCAGCAAAAGAGGTCGCAGGTGCCTCGCCCACCTAGCGAACGTGGTGGGAAAGCGATAGAGTGTCATATACTCTTCGCTTTACACGATACGGACTTGTATATACACATACACATCGAGGCACAAACGAGCGGGTATGCGCGCGCGCATAGAGGCACGCGACTGTTTTGGGGAGACCTTTAACAGGAGTGGAAAGTAATTTGCGACGGGGCGTGATTCTCACGGGGTTTCTATCGAACATCAGGCACGAGATAATTCTGTTTTGTGATCGGTTGCTTTAATTACTTCTAACGTCACACGATTACAGATTAATAGCAAAATTTCCGATGAAAGTGTAAATGTTATTTACTGGTTTCCTTTAATGTGTACCAAATAAACTACAATATATATATATATATTTATTTATTTTTTAAAGTAGAAAGTTGTTATTCTCATTACGAAGAGAGTAGTTTTTTTCAAAGGACGATATTGGCTATTATAAATACCGATACTTTTTAGATACTTTCTAGAAAGATATGAAAGAAACGTGATCTAATTTTATAAATATATTTAATAAATAAATTATTAATATGTGAAATTATAAGTAAATATTTCTCTCGAAGGTTAAAAATATTTACTTGAAAAACCTTTTTATTTTTAAATGAAGATATATGAGATATTTTAGGGGATGCAAATGTTGATTAACATTTCAGTTAATGTTATAAGTATATATACGTAATGTTAAATAATACGTTTGATATCCTAATAAATATATAAAAGAAAAGTAAGAGGAAAGTGTAGTTGATGATCGCAATTTAGGGCGAGTATATTCTAAGGAAGAGTTTCACTATACCTCAGCACAAAAATGAAAGAAAAGATCGAAAGAAAAAGGGTACAAATAAATTTCAGTTTTCTGGAATATGGAGCAAATGTGCAGTGGTCGCATTGCGGTAGGGTAGGTAAGAACTGTGATTTTACACAGGGTGTCCCAGACATATCTCGCTACCTTTCACTAAGAGACCATTCGATCAATATTGAGTCAGTTTTCTTTTTCTTATGAAGAAGTGAAATAACTCTCTGGAATTGTATTATTAATTAAACAGCTTTTTGGGGGAGATTCAGTTGCTCATAGATGATAATAATGTCTTTTTTTATTCATGCAAAATTATAATTTGCCTTGATTTAACATTTTAGATATGTCAAGACAATTACCATCCAAAAGACAGAGCACGTTTTAAGAACTAGGTCACATGTAGTGAAATAAAATTTTCAGAGAGAAAAAAATTTACATCGCGACTGAGAATTGATCTAGAAATTCATAAATGAAGAGCGATGCGGTACTTACATATAGGATACCCTGTGTACCTTGTAACTTCCCTAACGTGCAGTTTGCAAACTCAACCTCTGGGACGTCAGCCAAAAGCGGTTTATCACTGCGTGCTTCTTCCGTTTGTCCTAGAAATAAATTAAGAGTTTGCGCATGGAAACCTATAGGAGGTCAGTTGCCCACATCTATCATCGAACTTGGATATTTGATACGCACTCGCGATATCGAGACGAAAAGTTTTACATCGAAAATGATAGTTCAATCATATTTCCAATACTTTTACGGATCGCTAATTGTAGTTAATAGAAAATGAACAGCAACTCTGGCTGAGATAATTTTTTTCGCAATAATAAGTTTTTTTTGCAGTGTTTTAAGATGCTTATTAGCATCATTATTACATTGATGATTAATGTAATTTGTGAAGTTATTTTCCAGTTTCAGTTTTTACGTTTCAAATCCGATAAATCGAATTGGCGCGCAGTTTATAGGACTGCAAAGTTTATTTGTAAATTTGCATACTAATAATATTAAGCACCAAGATCCGCTTCAATCAAAAATAAAATTGTCTTTCCTATTTGACTTTTTTATTCTTATCGGTCTAATTTTCACTTATAAAATTGACAATAATTCTAAAAATAATACAATTACAATATATATGTTTATGTTGTGTTTAATATATTGTAAATCGTATTATTTCTTAATTAACATTTAAACATTTTTTTGACAAAAACAATTTTTGTTTACAACTCATAAGTAAGAAAAAAGAACATTTTTACAAATTTTTAAGAAATATGCGATCTTAATGAAAAAGTAAGTGCGTATTAAGAAAAATATATAAATTCTTTCTATTATGATAATATTTAAATGTTTTGGTTATTTAAACTTATATAATGTAATTTTTATATATACTAATTTGCTGTATATTTATGCGGCGTCGAAACATGCAAAATATCGAGAAGAGAGAGAAAACATAAATAATTTTTTTTTCTAGATAATACAACATTATTATATTGTAAGTATAAATCATTCGCGAGTACAAGAAAACAATTTCAAAATTCCTATGGAACTTAAACGATCGATGATGTGAAAATATCACACAGCTCTTAGTTACGTCTTCTTTAAATTCTTTTCATCGGATTTACGGAAAAATATGGAATTCCATGGCTTATTTTCTTTCAAGTTGATCTTTACTATTTTTAAATCGATAATAATGATCACCATCTACCAAACAGATTTGACGTTTATAAATCAATTAATACTTTCGAGAACTTTATAGCGAATATTGGACTTGTAAAATTGAAAAACTGCGAAATATATCAAATTTATATAGTAATATCAAGTGGTTAAAATATTAAGTAGCCGATAATTGTATCACTTATTTAAAAAGTTAACTTGTGTATCCATTCCGTGATATGTAATATATATATCATTGAACATTTCAAAAATTTACAGCGGATCGGCGAGTCATCAACTCTCGGCGACCGCACTGCTGGGTAGCCCTGATGGGTCGAGACATCCACTCGATGTCTGCGAATTCACCGAAGAGGATTATCGACATCAAAATGGCAACGGTAATAATGGTCATTACCAAAATAGATCGGGTATATGGGGTTGTTTCATAAGCTGCAGAAAACGGTTCGATCAACAATTAGCACGAAGAAGGGTGAGCATCTTGTAAATGTATTATTTATTCTTTTTAGTTCACGCGTAGAACAAATAAAAATGAATAATTAAATTTAGTATATTATATGATATCACCATATCATATAGACATTTTCAATACACATATAAGAGTTTTACTACAAAATTACATCTGATGATAAATTAGATAAATTATAAAAAGATATAGTATATCAAGCTTTTAATTAAATTGATATATTAAGCTTTTAATTATGTTAACACACATTAAGCTTTTAATTTAATTAAATATATTAAATTAGTAATGAATTAACTAATCATTTGATGAAACATATTGTATTATAAGACAAGTTATAAAAATAAATAGATAGGTAAAAGTACGAATACATGTAAGAAATATAAAAGAGCATAAATTCTTCAAAATAATTATCGGATTTTTGTTATATTATTGTTAAGTGATATGATATTTTGTTATATATTTTATTACACAATATAACTAATATGAATAATTAAGTAAAATATTACACAAATGCATCAGATGTAAGTATCATGTTTGCGATAGATATAAAATCGTCATTATTTATTTGATTTATCATGTTTTAATGCACGTTTCATTTCTATTCAAGTATCAATTTATTAATAAAGCTCTTACTTCGAAATGCGTGCCAAGTGTTTTATCTCAAAACGTAAGAGGCGATTATAATTTTAGACAAACGCGCTTAGAAGCGGAATTGGCTGCACGCCACGATAACACTTACGGAATTATTAATGATCTTACAAATTAATTCAATTATAATTGATTCTTTAACTGTTACTCGACTATTAACCATTGAATCCGTTTAATATGTCAAAGCGATCGAGGGTGTAATATATCAAACGAGTAACAGTATCTGAAGGCCCTCTCAAGCAAACGACAGGGCATGACGGCTACATAACGAAGCGTATTTCGCGGACGAGCATGCTTTATCGGTCACTGTCAAGTTCACGATGTGCATGCCGTAGCTGCGGTCACGCTATCCTTTCGTAACCACTAAAACCGAAGTACCGGTCATACTGTGTTTATCGTTCTGGATGCGTTTCACTCAGAGAAACTTATGATTTCGCGTCTGGCGTCTGACAGCTTATTCATGATGCCTGCTTCATGTAGTAACAAGCGTAATTTGCGTTTACGTTTTCATCAAAGCTACACGATATCTCAATCAATATATACTATAAAATTTACTCTTTCATTGAAGTTACACGATATCTCAATCGAAATACGAGGTGTGAAAAAGCATAAAATTCATATTATTATTTATGGCAATATTCATCCAAATAGTTTTATCTTTTTCCAGTTTTTATACAAAACAGCTGTAAAAATTTAATGTTTCGTTACATTTTCACAATCGTTACAATTTTAATAAGTTGTTAAACCATCACAATTTAAAAAAATTAATTTTAATAAAGAGAGCGAGAAATGTCTCCAGGATAATTGAAAATAAATTCTGCTTCTTTTAGTTAATAATGTTAATGATTACAATAAGCATTAAAATTCGTTCGTGTAACTTCGTGTGCAACCTATTCGTTTTTTTTAAATCACATTTCTCAATATTTTCTATAAGATTGCCGAGATTATCACAAATGAATAGGTTCGCATATCAGTAAACCTTCGTTTCGTTGTAAGTCTATAATTTTAATGAATTTACTTCGATCGTGTACACGCACATGAATTCATTTTTATATATTATATCTTACATGGCTATTTATATTTTATTGTAAAGTTTAATCTACTAGGGACAAAGTTCATGGTCAAATCGATACGGCCTTCTACCTTTGCCCGTATTATCTACGCTAAGGCTATTGCTGCGTGATAAAAACCATAATATGTACCATGACTTCTTCTTTCTGAATGAGGAAGTTATTTATTATTCGATGTCTGTTTTACAAGACGTATAATTGAATAATATTGTTCAATGTAAATATGAGCTTATTTAAACAATAAGTAGCAATTCAAGTAAATTCGGTATAAAATACTGAATTCGATAATATATCTCTCAATTACGTGATATAATTCCGCTTTCAACGTACGCGTTACGAATTAATTTTTATATAATTCCAGTTATACGAAATAATATTAAGTTTTATAGTAATAACTAAGCAATTAAATCAAATAATGATTTTTAAAAATAGCAAAAAATATAAAAAAAATTTACGGAACATCTTTCACACATTTCATTCAATTTATTACACAAATTGAAAATCAATCATTTCTCCACGACACCTCAACTTTACAACCTGCGCTATACACACGATTACGATTTTATTTTTATTTTTATTACTATTTTTTACTCTTTTTTTTACTTTTTGACTGCTAATAATGTACATATGATATATAATATAAGGACTTTATCTTTTCTCGCTGTATCAACCGAAGAATAGGTTATTGATGTTGAGACTAAAAATAAGATGTGTGGTTTTTTTATAAACTTTATGTAAGTGAGCTGAGATGTTTTCATTAGAATTTGGGGAAAAATTTTATTTTATCGTTTCGTTTATATATGAATTAATAAGTATTAAAATTTATTGCATAGCTGAGAGTGACTAAGTCCAAACGTACCATGTATTATATAATAAACATACTTTTTTGGAAGATTAATTATTTGTTTTTACTTCGCATCATACGAGCAAAAAATGTTATACTAATTAATAGAAATATTTTACTATTTATTATATAAACTGTTTTTTTTTTGCAAAAATATCCAATCGCAAAAATAAAAACTGATCAATTACTTAAAAACCAAATTAAGATAAAAAGATTTTATTACTTGTAAAAAGTACCTATTACTTTACTTTTCTACAAAGTCACTGATTCTATACAGAAGTCCATCGCCTGGAATAGTTTGTTTTCAACTCTTCATTCTTCTTGAACCTTTGAAAATCAAGCTGTACATCTTGAGATGAATAAAACCTTCGGATGTGTGGATTGATATTAGGAATCATTTACTTTCACGACAATAATCAAGTGTGAACGTTGTGCTCATAAAACGCAAAAAAGCGATTCAAATAAAAAATGTTGGGGCATCTCCTGTTCAGATTATACTTTACATCAAATGAATTTCACATTTTCTTTCATCTCAAAAAGTCGTTTGATTTCCAACGATTCAAAGAGAAGTTGGAAGCAGCAATGCTAAACTTCCAGGCGTCACATTTTTATGCAAACGGCGTAAAAAAGTTTGTGCCCTAGTATTTAGAAAAAAAGAACAGTACATATAATAGAACGACCATATAGAATAGGCACGTAGATGCTTATTTACCAGAAAAATAAATCTTTTTATAATTTTTCTTTTTCTGACCAAGCAACGCTCATTTTTAAAACACGCTTCATACAATGCCCTTTTTAAAACATTCTCTTTTTTAAAGAGAAAATGTTAAATTTTGTATACCTCTTTTTGGAAGAATTACATATGAATTATATAATATAAAAAATTATACACAGTTGAAAAAAGTATGTTAAATTTAACATAAATCGCGTGTCCCAAACGTCAACTTAAATTTTTGTGTTAATTTAACATAATGAGTATGTTAAATGGTAACACGAATGGTGTTTATATTTCAACAAAAATGGAATGTAATCTTGAATAAAACTTGAAAAGAGTTATGTGTACAATCAACATAATTATTAGGACAAAATTAACATATAACAAATGTTCTCTAAAAAGACGATTCGCGTAACAACGCCTGTCCATTCCTGTTATAGAGTATAATCAACACCCTTATATTCTGTAAATTTTAACATATTTACTAAATACGTGGAAATTGTGTTATTTTAAAATATTTTTTAAATCGTTTCAATAACTTTAACCAGCAGATTTTTTCACAAAAATACACAAATTTTCCAACTGTGTATGTATAAAAAGGTATATACTGTGTTCCGTGAAATTACGTTGTAAATTATAAACAACGGGCTTTACACACAATCATCGTCTTATAATTATCGTCTATTAATATTACCTTTATTAATAGGGTAATTTCCTCTTTGGCTTGCCCATATACGCTGTTGAACATTGCATCTCCTCTTAAGAGGGCCGTTATTAACTCAATGTCAATTTCATGAGCATCGATTCCAAGGTCTCGTTAGTCTCTGCGGCCTCTGACTATAGTTGATATGAGGAAATGTGCTGGATATCCGATAAATACTCCAGATACAAGGACTCGTGTAATCGGCGGAAATTCAAGGACTTATTGAAATAAGATGTTAAATCACGTGATGTAAATTTCATAGACGAATAATTTTGAAAAGACGACAAATGATTAATAAAATTTTCTTTTCTTTTCCACGGCGTTTGCGCTTGTTGTTTAACATCCTTTACGAAGACGATCGTTGCGCGATAAATAAATCAGTGTGTGCAGTGAACACGACAAGTGCTGAAATTTCATTATTTTTGACGCAGGTGGAGCAAGGCTTAAAATTGTACAGAGCTCATAAACAACAAGCCGCGGTTAGAAAATGGAGGGTCGCCTTGAAGAGTATCAGACATCGCGAGGATAAATTCGCTCTTCTCGGTTACTTGTATCAGGCGTACATGGATTGGGGCAAATACAAGTAGGTAGTATAAGTTGTAATGTACGTCCTTTCCAATTTGTTATCGTCTTTGTTCGCATTATTTGCATATACGTAAAGTGAAACGGGTGTTTTCGCGTTATTCAAAAAGCAAACCGGACATTAATTTTTATATAAAAGGTATTAAGTATATGTATATACTTATATTATTAAAACACACATTTTATGTAAGACTGTTCGATATCTCGTTTAAAAGTAGCTAGAGCGTCATAGTTATCCAATTCTATAACTATTTTTATCCCTTTATTTTCCTCTTTGCAAAGTTGTTGCCCCTTCCAATTAAAGCCGCGATTCTTCCATCGTGTAATTTTTCTCCTTTCAGTGATAGCATCGAATTCGGTAACATGCAATTATGCATTTCGGAGGAATTGGATTCGCCGAACATGCGGGCAGAAGCGTATTTAAACTTGGCCAGAGCTCACGAGAGATTAGGCGCCCTGGATAGAGCGTTAGATTACGCTCGGCACAGGTTTGAACCTTTTTCTTTCGTCATACAACCTACATAAACGATGTAATGTCAATTTTCAAGAATCTTAATATACGCGCGTAACGTACGTGATGTATCTATATATTTGTCTGCTATTATAACACAGTCAGTAGTTATTAATAAAACGTCGATACAAGAGAAATGCATCTAATGAGCAACCCTCTGATTACGAACTCAGCGGTGATGACAGTTCTAAGTTCGAGAAAAGCTAATCGAGTCCTTTGTAAATCAATAGCCGAATGTGACGTCAATTGTTTAAGCGATGATTTGACTACCTATACGCGTGTATGTGTGTATTGTGCTAACATCGATATAATTTTGCATTCTCGCAGCTTGTATAACGAGTGCGATCAGTGCGCGACTGCTGGATTAGTTCACTTAACCGTAGGCAGAGTCCACTTAGAGCTAGCAGGATTCTGTAAAGCCTTGGAAGCATTTCAAAGAGCCCACAAAATCGCCCACTCCATTCAAGATCCCTCCTTAGAACTGCAGGTAATTAGGTCCCTTTGTTTGCTAGTTTTCTTCTTTCGCACGAGTACATAAGCGCGCATTATGTCGTGTTGTTTGTTAATTAACGGCGCAGGAACGATTAGAAAAGCAGCAGTTGTGTCTTGCGAGATAAACTGAGCTCGTTTTTTTTTTTTTATATCGCCTGATTTTCATTTCATTTCTCGAATAGTCAGTTAGCTGCATCCTTAATTCACTTGTTCGTGTACTTGACGCTATTTGGATATTCGAACATATCAATTCTCTCTGTAATGATTAATATATATTTTAAAAAATAGTAAAATTATATTTTATAACGTAATGTATTCATAATAAAGCATTCTTTGTATATTTCTGTCTTTATAACATTCATTGCTAAAGCAATAAAAAAGTTTCCCATCCTTCTTTTATAAAATATGTTCGAAGTAAGGCTCAGATAATTCATTTATTGATAATTTCTTACTCTATCCATCCAGGATAGTGAATACGTACATCGATATTACGTGTGATTTCTTTTCCAGGTGTACGTTGGTCTGTCGGAACTTTTCTGCAGATTACACGACGCGGATAAGAGCGCAAGATACGCGGCGAGAGCTTACGATCTCTCCAGAAGTTTACAGCTCGGAGATCTAAATTCGCGTCATCACAGGGCGGCGTTACTACAAATGGCCGCGGCGCTCAGAAAGAAGGGCGAGCTTGGCGACGCTCTTGATTACTGTTCGGTAAAGTTCTAACTCTAATTGCTCAAGAAAAAAAAAAGAGAAAAAACTTACTTTCGTACTATTTTCGTTCAGATCAAAGACAGAAATTGGCGCAAAACTGTGTTCTGTTAAACAGCCTAAATCAAAATATTTCTTAGAAAATATTAAAAATTTTTTCACGAACGTTAATTTTTAATCTCGCAACTTTTTTTTTCTCAAATTGTGCGATAATGTATGCGTCGGAAATATTAATCTAATATAAAATAATATATTTGAAGAAAGAATTCCAAGTCATGTCGCGTAATTCATAGTTTCAGAGAAGATTGTATCAATTAATATCATATACAATAATACGATTTAATCGATAATATCAATTGTCGTTTATGCATTATGCACAGGAAGCAACACGGCTATCGCTAGTTGCTGGTGACCAGGCCAGTTACGCTCGAAGCATCCGAATTCTGGGAGACATTTATAGAAAGAAATCGGATATAAATGTGAGTAATTCGTTATCTAACTAAGTTATCAGTATATCTTTTTCCTTTAGCTTTTACATTAAATTTTCTAGCAATGATGTCGTGAATGATAATATTCTTTGATTTTTCAATCACATTAATTACAGATACACAATTATATAAATATGTGATTCTCATGCATAAAGTTTATTCTAAAAGCGAAATGACAGTTTGAAGCTAAAGTCTTCTCTCTTTCAATTATTCAATAAAGATTGAAATGCATCATCACGTAATAAAATAACTCCATATATTTATTTGCATATTGCATCAAAAACGTTTCAACAAATAAATTTTTTATCGGTATTCACACCAAGTACTACGATGCTATCAGAACTATTCACAGCCTCATTGTTCATCCCAACATTGTTACAGTACTGTCATCGCGATAAAAAAAAAATGCCATAACTGGAGCGTTCCTTTGCATGTCACGCATGTTGCAAAAACGGTTTTAACACTGTATCACACTTGTAGCACATACCGCTTTCGTTTTGTTTTGTTGCTGCAAAATTTTTTGAATGTTGTTAAAATGTGAGTGACAAAATTTTCAAAACATCCACTTTCAAACAACGCAGAATTGAAAGCGTGATATTTGTATATGCAATAAAATATTTAATTAAGATTTGGAAATATTTCTATATATAAAAGAAATATAAAAGGATATTTTTAATGTTTATATTATATAGGGTGAATCAAAATACGTGATATAACTAGAAAGGGATTGACTATAGTTAAAAATAAGCTGAATAAAATAATTTTTTTTCGTTATGATTCAAAATTATGGTTGAGAAATAATAAAATAATTTTTTTAAAAGACTCATTTTTAAGAAGAAAAGAATAATTCAAAAGGATTTATATAATATAGGATTAAATATAATAAAAAAGAGAGAGAGAGAAGAGATAGAAATAATCCATTATTTAATTTCGCAGAATATAATTCTCTGTTCCAAAACGGTTAACATTTTCAATAATATTTCAACTTAATAAGAAATGTGTAAGAAAAATGATTAATCAAATAAATCTATATAATATTTACATATACAGTAAAATAAATGTTACCATCACAAACACTGATAGCTTCATTTGCTACTTGCGCGAATATGCCGGCGTATATGATTGCGCTTTTAAGTACTAGAAACTGCCTGTTGAACCGTCTGTCTCTTAGTTGGCGATCGTGATGCATACGATTAGCCTTTAGTTTACGCATTGCGTATATCAGTTTACTTTCCAGAACGATAACATCGGTAAGATAAAGATGAATATTTTGCAGAAAGCATTCCGACAGTACGAGAGCGCGATGGGCTCAGCGGGTACGAGCGGTGATCGAGTATGCCAGATGGAAGCGATGGACGGCGCGGCGAGATGCCTGGAAGCTCTTAGGCTTCAACACAAGATATGCAATTGCAGACCCCTCGAGTTCAATACTAGGCTCTTGGAAGTGGCGGGATCGGTTGGCGCCAAGGTAAACTGTCAATACAGATCGCGGATTGTGATGCACGTTCGTTCCATTTCACGTGAAACAAAGAGAAAGAAAGACACAAAGGGGGGGGGGGGAGGGTTAAGGAAAGGAGCGATGTACTGCGAAATCAATTTCCTTCCTTTTACCAGACGTGAAAAGTTTTCATCTTTCCTTTAATCCTTAAAGATCAACGGAATTCGAAATAAATACGAAGTTCCTTGGTTCATTGATTTGGAACGAGTCGAATGTACTGAAAGGAAAGTTAAAATTCATTGATTTTTTTATGAATTAACAAAATTTCGTCATGTTCTTATCTCACAAATTTCGTTATAATCGAAAATAACTCTAATTTGAAGAATAAGATAAAATTGAAGATCTTCACCGCGCTGAGATTATAAAAAATTACCTAAAATGGGACTTTTAAGTTGATAAATTTGGAATAAGAGCATCAGTAATTGAAAAAGCTACGATCGAGGATAGACACGGATGCTTTGCATGCATTTATTTATCTGTACATCTAATAATAAATACTACCATGAATTCCAATGGAATACCAAAAGAGCTATCGGCATCACAACGCCGTTGGTACATCGCACAAGTATTCCATGCATATATTATCATACTCGCACCGCGGGCATCGAATTTTCGCGCTATTTGTGTCTACGAATCAATGAAGCCGGTTTTCCATTTCGACGTTGTGCACGCAACAGATAACGTGAAATATACGCAGCTCGCTGCTGCCCAAGACTCGATAAAGATTATTGTTAATCTGTGAATTAAAATGATAAGGTCTTTCGCTATTCATAATTTATGCTTTCATATCGAGACTTAAGAAGAATAATTTAAGTTGTGTTGCTCTAAAAAAATGTTAAATTCTTTCTCAAAAGGAAAAAAGAAAAGAAACAAAGATATCCCTAATAACATTTTAATACTACTAAAAAATGTCAGTATATCACTTGACAAACCTAGATGTAGATGATTATCTGCGAGAAAACTATATGTTCAAAATAGAATACATAACAATGTACAAGATTATACGAGAATCTGATTATTTACAGTTTCTGGTGCGAACAGTCAGATTCAGATTGTCGAGAATTTATGGGTCTTTGGGAGACGACGAACAGAAAGGACATTATGAGAGATTGGCGGCTGCGATGGAGGAAGATTTAGAGTTACGATGTGGGAGCTGCAATGAATCTTTCGGTCTGGAAGCTGATTCTCTGGAAGCGTTACCTTGCTCTCACATATTACACGCTCGGTAAGACACGCGGAAAAACTGGACTGTTTCTCTGTTAAGAAACAGAACTAAAACAAGAATCAAGTAATAATGTTGTGTAAAATTCTAATTGTCAATTCGATTTTCTTTCGAAAAACTATTTTTACTATTTTTATTTTCTCGTGCAACATACGTTTGGCAGATGCGCATATGACATCTTAAAGAGACGTGACAAGAAGAAGAAACGTTTATGTCCCGATTGCCACAAGTCTGTCAGTTCACGGCTGTACCTGCATTGCGAAGATCCTCACGGCATGAATACTCTAAATCATAGTTCCTTGAGCCTGGCGTCATTGAGGGCCAGCAGCCTAGCAACACTTGAGGACTGTCATGCGACGAGTAGTGTTTAAAAAAAAAAAAAAACACGCGACATATTTCGGTTTATTTTAACGCGTTGGTATCCGCATGCGATTAGATAACTTTAAGGAATCATAATGTGGAAGATGAGAAAGCCAAAGGAAAGTAGTATGATACAAAAAGATTTAATGGCAATAAAAAGTGCACGCCTCGATCTAGATTGTTGAATATAATTACTTCCCCTCTTCCCCAACAAATCTGTCATACGATTTTATTATCTATATAAAATAAAGCAACTCTAGATATTTGTCGATCTGTTTTATATACTAGTATATACATAACAAAAAATCATGTTTTCTGATGATTATAAAAACGTAAAATGAGAAAATTTGATCATATAAGTACATATATTCATATTATATACTTGATTAAAAATATGTACATATATATGAGAGTAAATATGATGAAAATATTCAAGAACTCTTAATATAACAATATTCAACATAAATTAAAAGGGCGAAGTAAGAGTCAGAAGTAAATTACATTTAAAATAATATTAAAATGTTAACATATTTAATTCAAAACAATAGAAATATTACAAAAAATTGCTTAAAATTATAAACATGATGCCCGTTACTTAAGCAATTTTTTGTAATATTTCTATTGTTTTAAATTTTGAATTAAATATGTTAACATTTTAATATTATTTTAAATGTAATTTACTTCTGACTCTTACTTCGCCCTTTTAATTTATGTTGAATATTACCATATGAGAGTAATTTTTTCTTATTTCTTTAAATTTAATTTTTTTGTAAAAAAAAACCCATATATAAAAAATTTATTATTTTATCATTATTAGTATTATTTGTATCAAATAGTAATTTAAAGAAGCTTATAATGGAAACATAAATAAGTAAAATACATAAATATCATAAATATATTATATGAGTAAAATATATACTATACATAGGGCTGAATTATCAAAACGCATTATTTCTTCCACAACGAATTTATATTTAAATTAATTTTCGTTATTAGTCAAATAAAGAAAAGTACCCTATTAACATATATATATATTTTTTTTTTTTGATTCGCCTAATGAAAAATGGTGAAATTATTACTGAATCAAATTAGGATACCTATATCGTGGAACAAGTCAAAATGAATTCCGATCGGAATTATTCAATTATTTCCTAGATTTCTATTGTGTTTTCTAGGGTAAACGAAATATAAATCCGATTAGAATACATTCTAATATAGATACTCTATTCGCGGCGCTTACTGCACTTTTTGCATTAAAAATCTGTGCTTTCTCTCTGTTCAAAATATCCGAATATATATATTTATTTCATTTTAAGTACAAAAATTTTTAGAGATTTCAAAGAATTCCAAGCAGCGCGAGCAAATCAATTGTCTTCCTAATCAGAGTGCACGTGCAACAAGTAAAAAGGTATGTTATATACATAGATATAGATATCATCAATAAATATCAATCAAAATACTATTTCTCTCAATTACGTATTTTCGGAACCTCAGAATATGAAATCACGAAAATGGATTGTTTAGCAAATTAGATTAATTTACAAATTAACGTGTATACACATACCTCGTTGGTGTTGCAAACAAATTATCTCATTTGCGTGATTCCATTTTCGATTCGTCACGTCGCGATGCGCGGCGAAAGAAAACTCGCCGATGACTCGCATTCGCCCGCTGCGCACTTCGCCCATTGCGCATTCGCCTTTCTCGAGTCTCGAACTGACGTTAGCCACGAGCAATCGCGAGTTATGGCATGGCCGCCATGGCAGCTGATGCCTCGCGTTGCTGTACTTGACGTTTAGTTGGAACATGTCATTTTGCAGATTTCATTTTCACAAATGGCAGACACTTTTTTCGGTTTCGATACCACGCTCGGAGTAAGTACGGAAACGGTATCGTTCGTTCGCGCGCAGCTCGGGCCCGTTTTTGTGCGGAATTCCAAACAGGACACGCGCTCGTTGAAACCTTTCCCAATAAACAGTCGCGTCGCGCGGCTCCGTAATTGCAGAAAGCAAGTTTCCGCCGACGCTTGGTAGCCTTGATTTGTAACAACGCATTTCACACGCATTTGCCTTTGACTGCATCTTGTCCACAGCCGCATCCCCCTTCCTCCGAAAAATAATAAAATCGTACCTCCGCGGGGGTTACGTTACCTCGTCTAACCTCGTTTGTTTTCCTCGCCCAAGGGTCACTAACATCGAGCGTCGCAGATTCCGGTTGAGCTTATTGATAAATTTGCGCGTACCATCTTAATTAAATTTCATCAATTTGAATCTGATGTTGCATTAGTATCATCGCTCGAAAACGTAGCTGTGACTTTTGTAATCACTTTTTACAGGTCCTTTTTCTCTTTTTCAAAAATTCTTGTTGATTTCTTTCTTACCTGATTTTCTCGATACTTTCACGTTTCAGTAATAATGATTATTCGCTTGATATAATTAGGAGAACAATCTAGAAGATGGTGTGGATTGTCCATTGGAAGAAGATGAACTTGAAGAAGAAGAGTATGATGCACTGAATGATGAAACATTCGGTCCTGATGCTACTATTAGTGATTGGGAAGAAGATCATGAGAAACTTGCCGAAATTACTGAATCAAATCGCCTTCATAATCAGAATGCAACAAATAAAAAGGTATTCTGTCAGGATTTTCTGTAATTTTTTGTTAGAGACACGGTGGTCTCATTTGCAAATGTATAAAACCTTCAATTTTAACACGAGGTCCAAACGATCTATTAGAAGAGGTTATCATGTCAAAATTACTTTCAGTAATTTGGCATTGGCTGTGGCATTCAGCAAAGAAAGCAGCTTTGCAACTATTGTAAAATTCTTCAATACCACTTATTTCTTTTTTTGATTCTTTATGGATCTAAATTTATAAATTTATAAATCACATTGAAGAACAACAATTGTAAAACAAAGTATAATAGAATAAGGGCCAGTTATAACAATCAATTTAAATTTAAAAAATAACCATATGTAAATAAAGTAGCAAAGAAATTTAATATAATAAATAAATAATACATACGTTTTGATTCTGTTTGGGTTATTCTCAATGTTATAGCGCGTTTCACTGGCAGAGCTAGTGCGCACTCAGTGTACTTATTAAAGGCATTAGCCTTTGTACACAAATCGACATAGAAATATATGTTTCATAAAAATAAAAAAATGATTAAAACCATAAAATATTCAATATATTTTATTGTGTTATTTGACAAAATACACAATAAGCATTTTATCATTTGAGATATCTTACTTTAATATCAGATTAGAGTAGTGTATAACGACTTTAATGTGCACTGAGTGCACACTAGCTCTGCCAATGAAATGCGCTATTACATTTAACAATTGTAAAGCTGCTTTTTCTGATTGCAGCTATTGTCTTTCAAAAGATAAAAATCAAATGAAATCTGATATAAGTAGATTTGAACCTAAATTTTTGGTATAGAAAACAGACTCTAAACTTTCTATAATCATACACACAATCACTATATAATCATCACACAAAATACTATTTCCTTACATTTTTCACAAATTGTTAAAGTTTAAGAATATAAAAAAAATTCATAAGTGTTTAGCAGTTACAAGCTAGATTTATTTTGATAAATTAGTAGAGAAGTAATAAGATATGAATTCTTTCAACATAAATGTCTTGCTAGATATTTTTGTTTATGAGCTTTCAAAAAAAATTCAACAATGATATAATTTGATTAGTTTTATAAATCTTTTATATAAATATAACTTGTAAATAATTTTATATAACATATTTTATTAAAAGCATACTTTTTCATTGTTTTCTTATTACTATCTATAAATTGTTAAACAAATAATTCCATTTATTAAATCTTAAACTTTATATATACTTTATATGTTTTACAGGCTATTTCTAACATAATCGAAGATAATTTATCACATTTGGTATTGGATAAAGAAGGAATAGTTCCCCGACCTGGGGTTTGGGGTAGTCCTTTGAATTTATCTTTTCCAAAAGCTCAACCTCGATTATCTTTACCAAATGCTTGTACAGTGGAAGAATTGGAAAGAGGGCTTATTGCAAATAGGCCACCACCAGGTCTCAGTAAACCACAAACGCAACAACAACAGAAAAAATCTGAAGGTTCACTTCTTTTTGAGGCTCTCTCTTTAAATGAGAAGCTTCAGGTTAATGGCCTACCTCCACGTTTTCCTCCAGGATTGAATCTACCTGGACCACATCCTATAGTTTTGCCCAGTATAAGAGCACCACATCCTCAATTGATGCAACATCCTAGAATATTAGGCTTAATTAGTAAGTATAATATTATTTATATAAGTATTGTATTAAAATATATGCAGATTTGTATATATTTGCAAATTATATGAGTTGATAAATACTCGGCAAATATAAATTTCAGAACCTTTTTTTAAGTTACATTCTAAATTGGATATATGTATACTCAGTGAACGAACAGCGAATGTGAAAGTTTGTTGTTATTTGTTACATAAATGTCGAACAAGTTTAATTAGTATGTGCAGCAAACACCGAAATTGATCGAAAACTGGTATTTGGTGCAATCCAGAAAAAGAATAAATTGCTTTTAAACATGAATGTTTAGACATTTGCGTGTGTTGTTCGTTCTTATATATATCTAATTTTATTTATTACAATTAAAACGGTAATATGGTTGGCTATAATTATTTACCTTAATACAAAATATTATAAATGATTATAATTAAAGAATGACTGAATTTTAAATTAAATCTGTTGGAATATTTCCTGATATTGATTATCCTTGTATTAGATCAAGCTGGTACTGTGTTACGTTATCCTTCACCACCGCATTTAATGTCACATTTAATGCCACAACCAATTCCAAGGCAAGCTCTTCATGGCTCTTATGGTTTTCCTCCTGTGAGTTTCTTTTACAGATTATACATTATAATTATTATAATACAATGTTTTTTAAATGCATTTTTTATTACGTTTCAGCAACTACATCCTAATTTAGG
The DNA here is from genome assembly GCF_001594065.2 of Cyphomyrmex costatus. Taxonomy (NCBI): domain Eukaryota; kingdom Metazoa; phylum Arthropoda; class Insecta; order Hymenoptera; family Formicidae; genus Cyphomyrmex; species Cyphomyrmex costatus. Next base: position 950,169 of record NW_017275457.1, read on the forward strand.
AGGCCCACAGTTCCTTCGACCAGATCACGTGATGCCTGCATTTCCTAACAACCAAATCAATCATCAGCAACATTCTTATTCACATTTAGGAAATCAGAGAAATCAGAACAGATCTTACTATCATAATGAACAACAAATTGGACATCAACCATTTTTTAAAAATAATCAATATCCTCATCGTAATCCTCATGACAGAAATAATCAAAGACCTTATCATCATCAAAATTATTCTCACAACATTAACGGTAATGCTTCGGAAGAATACGAACACTCAGGAAAACTTGCTATAAAAGCTCATGAGAAGCAATGGTTAATTAATATTCAATTATTACAACTTAATACAATTCAACCGTATATTGATGATCACTATTATGTCGTATTCTGTGATAAACGGAATAAACAACATGCAAATCAAGAACAAAAAGATAAGAAGCACCATAATAACAATGGGTATCATAGGGATCATAGGTATGTTCTTTTATTTCTACAAAGCTTATATCTTCTAAAATTTATACTGGTATTACATTTCTATATTTTAATGCGTGAAGATTTACATTTTTGTGATAATATAATTTTCACTAAACATGCAATAACGTTACTTTTTTAATTATATAATTGTAGAATTTAAGAGAATAGTTTTTACAATGACCAATGAAATAATTAGAAATATCAAATACTTTTATTTATTCTGTACATAGATTGGTTATTTATTTCTTAAAGATTATTTATCTACATATTATTTATTAGTAGCCTTAATTTTTTCGCTTGGCTCTTAGAGATTGGGAACCAACACCTCAAGCTGCTTCAAGATCAGCATATACGCCAGCTCAATTTGAGAATTCATTAGGCAAACTTCATTGCAGCAGTGTGACAGCACCACGTAAACTTATCGATATGGATGTCGTATCAAATAGCGATTCTCAATCTACTCCTCAGTCTCAACAAAAGGACACTAAAAGAACACGACAATTACTTCTTGAAATTGAGAGAGTACTATCATATTCTAATATAATAAAATAAATAATTTGATAATGCATTTTCTATTATAATAGAGTGTTATTCTTTATAGCTATTTACACTTCAATTCAAACTTGAAGATTTGAGCAATCCACTTGCTTTAATTCCGGAAACTCAACAGCAACAAGAAGGAGAATCTGACTCAAATACAGCTAAAACTGAACCGGAATTAATAAACATGATTTTAACATGTATGCAACAATTAATACAAGATGATAAATTAGCTAGTATGCTAAGTATTCGAAAAGGAAAGGTAATTTGATGAATAAGAAATGTTGCTTAATATTTTATTATTTTAAGTATCTTGTATTTATATATATATTATATGTTAATAGGCGTTGCTACTGCGTTTTTTACCTCACTTGAATGCGACAGAATATAGTAAGCAGTTGAGAGAATTGTGGACTGCGATATTTAAAGGATTAGCCGTGATAGGCCGTAGAGATTGTCATATATTAACAGATTTTTATTCAGAATTTCGAAGATGGCTTGATACTGTGAAAGATTTTGATACTATATTGCGATTAGCAAGAGCATTATCTGACTCTGCTACTAATCATCCTGTTAAAAATAATAGCTTAACTTTTGCTCTTTTGAATAAGGTTAGTTTTATATATATATATATATATCTATATGTATATGTATATAATTGTAACTTATAATAATTATGAATCTTTCAACAAATTTTAAGTAAATACATATATATATATAATCTTATTTATCATTTGTTCTTTTAGTTTGGTGTATCTGCAATAGCAGCGATGTTCGAGCAAGTTGAACAATTGTGTGACACAGATGATTCCCTGCCTTCTGAATGGTCAAGTTTTGTAATGACGATAGTTGAATTGATTGGTGACTCACCGCCCTGTGTTGCACCTTGTCAACCAATTACTGCAAATACACTCAATAAACATCTGAATCGGATTTCCAGTTTAAAACTAGAAAGGTATACAGCGCTAGCGTGCTTGTTGACTGATGCCAATCCTTTACGATAGTCTAACGTTAACAAATTATACTTGAGCTTTTTTTTAAGGTTTGTCTTTTTTTAATGTGCGAAAAATAAATTATGCTAAAAAAAAAGAATAATACATACTGACAAATATTTTAATATAATTACTAATGTTATAAAACACACATCCATTGTGTATGATAATATTTCTAAATAGATGCCATGATTTTACAAAGTAGATTAAGTATCTGATGCGAAACATTAAAGAAAAAGAATAAAATTTATATATATATTATATATAAATAGAAATATTGTAAACATTCTGATGCACAATGACGTTTCTTACTTATATAATATCATATTTTATTGTATATTTTATAAACATAATCAGTTCAAATTCACAATTGCTAACATGGATTACAATATCGGAAGAAAAAGCATTAGATAAATTAATAGAGTTGCATGTCAATAATTTTTTTGGAATAGCTTTTTTAAAATTATGGTAAATTTTGATTTCTACTTTATGGAAAATTGGTGTCTGACTTTCATCGTGAGACACTTGAAGTTATCATAATCAGAGTTAGTAAAAAAACGTGTTTTTAACATGTTCTAAACACTTTAAATCATTCTTAATTAATGTTTTTAGTATATCTTAAATTTTTTTTATAATACGCTGTATTATTTAAAACGTATTAACATCAAAAATATGTTTAAAAAGAAGCATAATATTTTGTTCTTAAAAAAGGAAAAACCATTAACCTTTGTGAACCCTGATCACAATGCATTTCATTTACAATGATTAAAAATATTGATCTATTTCTTTCTTTATGAAATATATTGTATATAATGAAATATAAGTGAAAATGATAATTTCGAATGTCTTACCTTATATTAAACTGCACATCCTGTCTTCTTATTTGCTATATTTCATTTTTTTTTTATTTATATAATTAAATTTTATATTTGAATTTATATATTTAAATTTGTTTAAAAGTAAAAGCTTACTTTTTTGATAACTGTTGTCATTCAATTATTTTGGAACGTATCAATTTTTTTATGTGAGGATTTTATATCTATATATAGAAACAGTGATATTTTACGTGTATTAAGAAAGTATTTTTCTTATTTCTTTATAAAATGAATTTTGTTCAATAATATATTTTATTATACAATAGATATAGGACAACTGCGTTTACATTAGCATCTTTTTAATTTACGCTGTTAAATGTATCTTTGAAAGTTTAGTTTTGTGAATAGTTCGAAATTACTTTAAGGTTGAAACTGACGGAATAGCCCCGCTCTATTCTGTGCATATAAATATACATGTACATGATGATATTTATGGAAAATAAGATGGGATGTGTAAGTTTTCTCTTTTGTTTATATAAAAAGTAAATATCTATGTTATTATACACATTACATATTGTTGTATTATAAATGAAATCAATATCGCTAGAAAAAGAAAAGAACTTGCTATCAGTGTACAGATAATTTATATTTTGGAAATAAAAACAGATAATCATTTACACCACACTGTTAAGATGTAATAACAGAGATGAGAGTAAACAATTGCATAAGGTAGTTATCAGCAACAAAATTGTAGTAGTCTTTTTATAACATTTATATTATATATTAAGTACCAAAATTAAATTTCTATTAGTTCGGACATCAGAAGCATGTGACAACATAATCTAGATTTAAACAGTTATAGATTCATCAATTTAGGAAGTGTGGTCTCTCTTTCTTTTCTTATCTTTTTAATATAAAATAGTTGTTGTAGAAAAAGGTCAGACACACAATTTTGTGATTGCATAATGGAAAGAAGAGAGAAAGGAGATTCTGTAATTGCAGTGTGTGTTTGCAGTAAGAATTTTTAAAGATAATCTAAAGTGTTGTATGAGATGACATGGCCTTTAGAGAGTACTAAATAAGATGATTACTTTTTATCGCAGTTTAACTACAACTTTGTTTATGTACTTCTAGCTTGTATATAGACTGATATTATGGTATGTGAGAATGATGAATGCATTTTATAATCAAATATAGAAATATTTCGGTTTCTGACATGTCTGATGACATAATAATATTTTGCAAAAACAATTTACAGTTTCTTGTTGCTAGTTTGTAAGTCTTAACAAGTGTAATAATGATTATTGACTTGAGTAGCATTTTTTAGTTGCATGGATACACACATTTTGTAAAAAAAGTTATTAAAATCATGAAAGCGTCGCACGCCATTTTGTAAAAGCACAATTCAAATTTAGTTAAATATTTTTTCGCGCCAGTTCTTTTTTTATTGTAACGTAATTCGCTTTATTATCACTAGTTAGATCATTAAAAGTTAACTTAAAATACTGCAGCATTTCAGTTAATTACATTTATATAAGTTACGTTATCATATATAAATATATTATATCAGTGCGATTAGCTTATACGATTTAAATAATACATAATAGATAATGTTACATGATTTTCTTATTTCTACTATTAGGTAACATCGTAAATACAACTCTGATGATTATTAATTAAATGAATTGAATAAATTGAACACAAAAGACGAACCAAACAAATCATCTGCATATTAATGTTTACGAATGATTTATTAATGTATAATTCAAAATTTTGCTAATCAGTCTTCTCATTAATATTAGCCTTTCTCATTATTGCCGAGTTGAGAAATTAAAGTCTACGTTTTTAAGCAATGCTGAAAATCTAGAAGATACATAAATGATCCCGTTGATATGTAAACAAATATGCATGTCTGAGAAACCCAAAAGAGTTACATTACATTCTTCTTACTATGTAACTATGGGCTCGCACTTCTTTAGGGTAAATTTAATTGTAGGTGCAGCGTATTTATGAATTGTTTCAAACACTATAAATTTTTAAATAATTTTATGATTAAAAAAGCATGTGTTCTAGAATAGCCTTTATTTCATTTTAAATGCTTAAACTTCGCCCTGTCGATTTATATGTTAAAGGACATTAGGCGATTATTAATAAATACACTATTTTTTCTTTAGAATTACTAAAAATATGTATATATATTTTACGAATATATGCATATGATATATTAATAAAGCAATATGCTCTTCTTACTCGTTTATATAACAATAGTGCTTAGTTTGTTTCTTTTTCTTTTCTTAATCACCCTCATTCATATTCGTCACAATAATTTATATATTATATTTGCAGTTTTTTTCATTTCTGTCTCAACAATTGTTACAAAAGAGACATTGTTTCAATGTTATATTGCTGTTGCTAATACACTAGTTGTACCAAAAAATTCATCGTAGCACAGCATAAAATGGTATGAATTAAAATCTATTCAATTTGTATAGCGACAAAGATTTTATTGTCGACGCGAGTAGTCTGTATGCTAATCACATATATATATATACATATACATATATCTGTTCCAATGCAGATATATATTATATCACAATATTGTATGAGTTATATCTCATATTCTGTTTGTATCATCATGCAAATTAAAACTTGAAAAAAAAGCATGCAACAACGTCTTCTTGTAAAGTAGGTAAAACGATTAGAACGAAAATTGTGCGTTTGCTTTTTGTCTGATTAAAGATATATTTTTATAAAAATGATATGTTTATTATTTAGAAATGAAACAAATGTAATGGAATGCTATAAAAAAAAACGAAATCGTTAAATTAATTTAAGAATTTTTCATAGTTTATCATTATTACGTCTATTATATACTTGTCGGTGATATATCTGTATATTAAAAAAATTGATTGTAAATTTATAACACTAACGTTAACATCTGAAAATATAATTGTAGCTATTGTGTATGTACAGAATTGATCTAATTTGAAATCAAAGTCTTAAATAAATGTTTTGCATCCTATGTATCTTTCGTATTTTTTTCATATAAAATTTTCTATATTATTATTATTATTATATATAATACATCACAAATATTCATTGTATACAAAATTTTTAGTTTTATTTTTATAACATATTAAAATTTTTTTTTTTTTAAATATACACATTTTACACATAAAATATTTCTTATCTCAATAGGCGCTTTATGCGTAAAATATATTGAATACAAAAATTTTTATCAAGACTTGGTCGTATCTCGCGTAACATTATGTACGTGTGACAAACATCATAATAACTTGAATTTATATATGTATTGTGTAAATTATATAAAAAATTGATCATTTTTAAAATATATTTCTAGTATATTACTATTTCACAAATATACAATGTTATTTAATTTTTAGAATTATTAAATGAGATAAGTAAGTTCCGGATTCTATTTTTGTAATTCATGTGTCTTGATGTTTGATGATATCACCTTCAATATTGAGAGAAAAGAAATATATATAATTATATATATAATATAAATGTAAAGATAATAGTAAAATTCATATTTAGATATAAAACAATACATATATTCTCAGACGGCATACAACATCTATTGGACGTACATATATATGTATTGATTGTTAACTCCAGAGTCCAGTCATTTTATTTGTATTTTTAACTGCAATCATCATTGTTTATGTTAATGCTTGTATTCTTTCTGATCAAGTTCTCATTGGCTGTTTTTTTCTTATTTTTATTGATTTTTTTATTTGTTTGCTTTTATTTCAAATCCCGTTTTTTTCATCTGAAATTTAAACTCGTCTTCTTTACTATCTTCTGCATTTTGCTCATCTAATTTATGTTTCAATGATTTTCTCCTAACGGGTGCGTTAAATTCTTCCTTGTTCTTCGTAAGACGTTTAAACTTTTGGAATTCATGAAGTTTAACGCAAGAAGAATAAAATTTGGCTATTGCTGTGCCATCTGTCTTCATTCTATTTTCCCAATTTATAATCTCTGCCATATTTTTTAGGTCTATCGTTGCTTTATCACGTTCAGTCTCAATGTATTTTCTACTTTCTTCAATCATATTTAGAAGTAATTTCATTTTCTTGCAATAAATTGGCACATGACATTTCTCCAAAAATTCTTTCAACTACAAAATAAAAATATTAACTTAATATTTTCGATATATCTAATAATAAAAATTACTTCTAGTTTTTTAATTTTATTTTTTATATATACCTGTATTATACAAGGTGCATAGAGATCTGGAAAATATATTCCATGACTTTCACTTGCCGCATGTTCCAGTATAAGATGATAAATAGTTTCAATAATACTATCTTTGAAGCCATTTTCTATAAATTGTGATTTCGATACTCTCAAAATGCAAACAAGAGATATAGGTTTCATCGTAACTGTTTTATGCCTTTTATTAAAATCATAAGATTCCAGTATCTAAAAAAAATTTAATACAAAGTAACAGTATACCCTATGATTATAATTATCATTTAAAATTTGAAAACAATACCTCAAGAAGAAACGGTAAAATAGGTATAAACGTTCCGGTTTCTTTAGAAATGGTTATTAACATTTTTAAACAATGAAATCGCAATGGATAGTACTGCGCAGTTGGATTAATTTTTATTGTTCCTATAATAATCTATTAAAAAATTAAAACATTTTCTACTGAACTGTTACATTACTTTTATTGTGCTTGTCTTATTTAAGATATTTAATACCTGAACCAAGGGATATAACAGCGATCGCAACATTGATTTATCTTTTGACTTGGTTATTAATTCTGCCCAAAAGCGTAAAGAATTTATATACTGCCAATTATATACAGCTTGAAGATTTTTCTGAAAATAATAAAATGTTATTAATAAATTTTATAAAAAGAGTACATAATTGCTATTTAACAATTACCTTGTTCTTTAATGTTACAGCATTTCTTAAATCAATCGCTAATTGTCTGATATGTAAAAAGGCAAGACTGTACGAAGTATTATGGTCAAGTAGATAAATCTCGAGCAAAGATTGTCTCATGAAATTGATTCCTGGTAATGTGTCGAATGAAACAAATTTCACTGTTTGCACATATTTCTCATACATAGTCTAAAAAAACTTTAACGCTGGTGATCGTTGAAAAATATTTTCTTTATCATATCATATGGATCTTACCTCTAATAATTCGTCAAGCACAAATTTTTTGCTAGTTGCAATATGCAAGATATTTAAAAAAGCTATAATGCGAACAGTTTCTTCTGCAGCTGACCACAGCTTTAACAAGATCTTTAACAACGATTTAATTAAATATGAGAATGACTGGAAATAAGGCAACATTTGATGAAGATGCTTTAGGAGCACTGTGAGAACAGCATTATTGGACAATGCTATACTTTGTAATAGCTGCAGTGAAACAGGTATATTTATTAACATACATTATATGTATATAAACTATATTATGTGTGATAAATAAAGGATTTACCTATACATACCTTAATCAAATCAGATAAGTATAATTTCAAAATTTCTTGTATTTTTTCAAACTTTCTAGATTTATATATTTTCTGCGATTCTGCATCCAGTTGTAAAATATGTTTAAATGCATCAGGCAAATGTGTTATACATAATTGTACCACACTATTAAATGCTAAATGTAATTTTTGAAAAATTAATATACAATCATATTTAAAAAATAATTAATAATTTAAAATAAAATAAAACTAACTTGCACTTTCTTCTACTCTATATCGTGTAGATGCATCTAATGATACTGCAACATCATTCAAAGCTGCATGGAAGGCCTCTATAATACATTTAATAGTATTAAATGATCTAAAAAATATAATGCATAATTATTATTTTGTTATTAATTTAATGCAAAATAATCAAGAAAAAACTTACTGATTAGTTTGTATTTCTTGTTGCCAAGTTTTCAATAATTGCATAGTGACTTTTTTAGAGTTATTTTCGGTTTCTTTTAATGAAAAATCACTATCATAGCTAGTAATCTGTGTGTGGATATTTAATATTATTAAAAAGTATAAAAAATAGTTAAAATTATAATTATAAAAAACATACCTCTAAATTTTCTTTAGAAATGTGTCCATCATCCAAGTCTACTAAAGAATTGTCATCATCATTGTCACCTGAACTATCATGCTGTTCATTATCTTCATCTGCATAAAAAATATCACATAATTAAAGTTGTATTTAAAATATCAAATGAATTCTAATATTTTGAATCGTACCTGTGTTTTTATCTGTTTCATCACTATCTGCATTATTTTTGAAATCTTGTTCAAAGAATTCTATTGTAGTTAATTTGTTCAAATCTGTTTCTATTTTTTTTTTCTTAATAACTGCCCTTACTGTTCTTTCTTCTGATAACTTTTTAAGTGCCTGTTTCATTTTTTTCACTTTCATTTTTAGGATATATAAATTTCTTTGATTATGGTTTAACTAACCTAGGAAAAATTATTATAGATAAGTGGATTATGAATACAGACTATAATCAAAATATGACCAATACGTGAACGAAAATAAAAGAGATAAGCACGTGCATAACCTTTCCATTTCTTAATTCATTATTTTCAAATATTTTCAACAATTTTCAAGTAGTAACAATTATATATAATAGAAGTTTTGCTTTTTTTACCTCTGTATTCTTTACTAAATTATTCATACACAAAAATGTTAAATATATACATTTATAAATTTATTTTGCAATTGTCACATGTATGTATCCTAGCGATCCCAGCGAATGTCCACGATCGTATCGGTAATGTCCACAATTTTTTGGTTCGAATCTTCCCTATGTCTATGATTATCGATCCGTTAGACAAACAAAGACAGACAATCAATCGATTGTTGCTTTATAGTTTATATTTATATTTAAATGTTGTTTAAAAAAAAAATTTATAAATCTCTCTCTCTCTCTCTCTCTCTCTCTCTCTTTGATGACTTACAATTAAAAAGTTGATATGTTATACATTTTTTAGATAAAAATGCGACCTTGAATTTCGTTAAAAAGTTATTAGCACCCTATTTTTACAAAATTATTAAAAAATAATTATTAAGCGCATATGTCATTAAAAATCATAGAGAACTCTTCGTATCGTCAAAAAGAAGCAGAAATTATCATCAGAACTATTGTATCTAAAAATTAATTTTTCAAAAATTTTTAATTTTTTTTTTTCTATTCGACAATTTTTTTTACATATCAGGAACTCTAGGCAATCGCAAATTGAAGCTATTAAGCTGCTCAGAACTATTCGACCTCGAAATTCGATAAAAATGTTAGCACCCCATTTTTAAAAAATGTAAAAAAAATGTTTATTGAGCGGAACTCTTGTTATTAACTATAGGGAACTCTTCGTCTCGTCAAAAGGAAGTGGGAACTCTAATCAGAACTCCTGAGTACTATAGTTGGGGTGCTAATAACTTAACATACCCCATTTTCTTGATATAGAAAAGATAAAAGAAAATTATTTTTTAATATATATGATTTTACGTCACACGCTACTCACTATGATCATTTATTTTTAATATAAGTGATTACTCATTTTGACTACTTATGTATATATATTTTTTAATAATGTCAAATGCTGAGAGCGCGCGCGTAGCGCGCGCCTGTATTGTTCTAGTTTATAAAGAAAAGAGGACCGCCGATAAAATCGGCGGGGGGGATGGAGGGCCTCTCCAACTCGTTTGTACTAATTACTAATAACTATATATTTAGTAAGAACGGGCTAAGTTAACATAAAAAAAACAACTTCCTAATTCCATTTTAATTCGTGGAATTAATTTGTTTGAATATTTGATTTCAAGTTTCTTAAAAGTCAGCAATTTTCATTTCTCTATTAGAAGAGAGATATACAAAATTCAAAATTTTATTTTTGATAACTCATTAATAAATTTTGTATTAGTATTTTTCTGATTTCTCATATATTATGCATATACGTTTCTTTTCAAAAATAGATGATCTGAAAATCACTCTGTTCTGCATCCATTGAAAAGCCTTGTCGACCGATAAAATATCGGTCCAGTAGTTGTGTTCAGCAGGGAATGCCGCTTTGCAACTATCACAAAATTCGTGTAATAAAATTAGCTGTTAATTTGACTTGGATTTTAATATATAGGCAAATTTCTAGCAAATGGTCAATCACTGTATATTTTACCCTATATTATTATTTGAATGTTTAGCATATAAAGATCATAATATTTATTTCTGCTAAAACAATTTTTATTTATATTACCGGAATATAACGGTATAATATTAATGTTAACGTTAGTGTGATTCAAATATGAGCGGTAGTTGAGCACTTTTGGAAGACCAATCAAAACTGGTTATCTTATAGCGAGACTCTAGGCCTGTTCTTTTTCTCTGCACTATCTGAACTGGTGCACATAGAATGGAATTAGTTGAAATGAAACAAACATTTTATATGTATATATACAGTGCCGCGCACGCGCGAAAATGTCCGAGTTCCGTAACCGGCACGGTGCAAGCGACGCAATTGGGCGCGACGGCGATGATCATGCCGGCGACTGTCACTGTCACTGTAGACTGTACGTGTGATGTTTGCAGTTGCGGACTACTGACTTATGATTGCATCGCGTTTTCTCGTTGTGTCGTGTTTCACCAGCGTTTCTAACCTCGAATCATGGGCGACGCTGAACAAGACCCGGGTGACCGAATCGACGGCGACAATCAGAAGAATGATAAGATGTTTACTCTGAAGAAATGGAATGCCGTAGCAATGTGGAGCTGGGACGTCGAATGTGACACTTGTGCCATATGCAGAGTTCAGGTTATGGGTAAGTTACGTTTTGGTTATGTTTTCGTCAACTTCGCACCGTTTTTCGCACAGTTCTTTCTTCCCGCTGTTTTATCCATACCCGTTACGGAAAACTTTACGTTACGTTGATCATATAATCGTGCTGATATTTATACATATAAGAAAATTGATGTATTTATATCTTTTTTACTCCAAAACACAACAGCAAAACGTATTTCTTACGTCTGTTTCCACCCGAGTTTCTATCAATATAGATATATTTTAATCTCGGTTTAACCTTTTCCTCTTTATCTTTTTCTAATTCTAAAAATTAGAAAAGATTAAATTGAGATTAGGATTAAATATATATTGATGGAAGGGCACATCATGTTATGTCACAATAAAGGTTGACATTTTATGCCACATATATAATAATAGATATATATAACATAATCTGTAAATGATGACACACATATACACACTGCCTACAAAAGTCAACCAGAATCTATTATTTTCTAATCATAATGGAACATATAGATAGATGATCAAAGATTGCATTCAGTAGAATATTTTGTAACTGTTGGAAGTTTTCTTCATGCTGATTGGATTATACTTTTAGATCTAAGAATATATCCTTCAATCAAGGTGAAGAAAATTAAACATTTTGCTAAATGTGATCAAAATATAATTAACTTTCATCTTGATTTAACTTACCTTTTATTTTTTCTAATTCTTAATTTCAGAAAGATGAAGTTGAACCGAGGTTACAGTAAATCTATAGCAGAAACTTAGGTATAAGAAATTTACATAAGTGACAAGATTTGCTGTCGCGTTTTCTAATAAAAAAATATTTATTAATTCTTACTGCACAAAGTAATCATATATTATTAAACTCGATAGAGTTTACGATGAACACTTTATATATTATATATTTTTGATAGATTTAACTATCTAAGTTGTTGTACCATATTTATTTATTTGTGAAATGTAGAGTGCATTCTTTTTCACGCTAAATGTGCATAGTATATAATTTATCCTTTTTTAATATTTAGTGGATAACAAAAATAAAATTATATATGATATATATTATGTGTGAAACAGAATGTATTTCATAGATAACTTAAGTTGTATCATTTTTTTGCAAGTTGAAATGTGTGTATGTCATCATCAACACAAGATATAAAGAGCCTCCATGTTTTATTTATTATAATAATTGTATAGTGTTTCCTTTTAATTGAGAATCATATCATTAAATTGAAATTATAATTATTAAATATTATGCAGATCTTATATCGATTAATTGATAACTTTTGAAATCCAGATTATAAATCGCTGAACATTAAAAGATATTCTGTATTGTATATTAAGTAGCTTTATATTTTTAATAGTGATGTATAAATCATTTCAAAATTCGCGGATCAAGATACTGCTACTTTCGTGATAAATTGAATAATAAAAATCGTTACAATATTTTTATTTTGAAAAATACTTTTTGAAATATACTTATACCTTTAGCGCCAATTATCGATGAACTATGATTATTTATGTACGAAGTGAATATAAGTGAATATTTTGCTCTTCAGTAATTAGTACTATCTCAAGTAAAAGATATAAACGAAGTGTTTAATTATTGCTTGCAAGAGACTAATATATATATATATATATATATACGCATATATATATATATATATATGCGTATTTACTTAAAAAACTGCTTGAAAAATTTTTTTATATATAAATTTTATTTTTATTTAATTAGTAATTACTTTTGTAATTATGCATTTTTACTTAACAGAAAAAATGAAGAACATTGCTAATATAATATTATTACAAAAATATCAAAAGGGAAGGATAAAAAAATTAAAGCAACAATTTTGTTGCATAATGTATAATTTTATATATCTGTAGATAGTCTTAAAATTATACCACATAATAACTTACAAATTATTCGTAAACTTAACATGAGTATTAAATTATCAAAAATATTCTGCCATCATTGTGCTTTGGCAAATAGCTTATGAATAATTATGAATAAACGGCAGGTATTACTTACAGTGTGTAGCAACAAATATAAACAGTAAAATATAAGAAACAAAAAGAAATGCCGTGATTGGTCGTTGTACTACGAAGAAGAGTAATAATGTACATTCAATTTTCACATAAAACAAAATATTATGCACTTATTGCTTTACATGGTTATCAGAGTGAATCATACATTGAACTTCGCACAATCGTAAAAGAATGGTCTTTTGTTCGAATATTTATTTTCACAATTTTAATATGAGATTTTGCCATGGATTTTGGTTGAGCGATACTTTTACGCGAATATTAAAATGAGATTTTGCGCGCTGCAAACCACTATTGTGATACTAAGGTGTTCCAATGTTCATTGCCAGTGCTGTAAAATCTATAATACACATAATGTATACTAGAAAAAAACGAAAGTATCTAAAGTATCTAAAAATTTTTGTAAATAAAGATCTGAAAATAATTATGATGGACTATTAAAATAATTACATGGATATTTCTATCTTCTCAAGCATTATGAACAATTTTGCAAAAAGTTTTATCATTCTAATAACCAGTTTGAATATCCTACATAATTATTTAAATTACCCAACGAAATTATTTTCAGGTCTGTATCTAATTAAATTTTTTTATATTTCCGCAAAAATCGTTCTTTCCCGCATAGATTTTCAGTATTGGCTATGAATATCAGCACACAGTTTTGAAATGCAAGAGAGAAAAAAAAAACTACGAGAAACGTTCCACATGACGTTTTATCGTTCTTACACTTTTACCTATCAAACAAGATTCTCTACTAATGGAATCTTTCTAATCGGACGCACGCAACTACAAGCATATACTCTGATAAACTTATAAAAACGTATACTTGGTTTTCAACGTTTTCTAACGTATTCATCAGTTGTCGATTATGATATGCATTTAGTTTGCACCGTGCCAAACATATGGCGAGTGCAGTTCCGGTCACATGCAGTGGTTCGAAATAAACGATAAAAATAGAACTTACATATTTACATTGGCTATAAATTATTAAATGTTTAATTTTATATAGAAAATGCGATCGCTTGGCGTTGCAAAGTACAGTGCTGACATTTTTCGAACGCTTTAATTTTTTTAGATGTCCTCTAGAAATAAAAGAGTTTCTTAAAATTAATTTTGATTTATTTAATTTTTAAAGTCTTCCTTTATGAAAAATATATAAAATAGATTTTTTTTAGTGTGTATCTATACATAATTCTCTTTTTTTTACAATCTCAGACGTAAATTGTTGATAATAAATATATACAAATATGTATCAATAATTTATGTAAAATATACAATATATTCCTCTATATAATATAATATCTCTCACAATAATTTGACAGGGAATTATTCTCTATGAAATTACTTGACCGAAAACACTCGTCAAATGCTCGGCGCAGCTTTACTCAAACTTTCGAACATAGGCGACACGATTATATTGCATTTGTCTGAGGTTTTCCTCCAGCGTTACATATTCTTTCGTAACTTCCTAAGAACTTCATCTCGACTTTACAACTACGCTTCCATTTTTTCTAATTTTTCGTTTTAAAAATATATATCTGTTATGTATTATAACGCTTAAATTATCGTACGTTTAAAATCACATCTCACATTGATACAGCCATCCGATACCAAGCATCATTTGTTTAATACAAAGATTACGATAATACGGGCTGCTGGAATCATATCGTTCCACTTACGATCAATTTCTTCAATGCTGATTAACTACGATCATAGTTCAATTTTCATTGTTCCTCTCTATCTCTTTCTAAATTTCATCTAAAAATAAAAAAAAGGGGGGCAATATAGAAAAATAATTATCCAGTTACGATTGAAATTAACAACGATAATTTTTTTTGGACGTAGATAATATCACTATGGCGCAAATCTCTCCGACTATTTACAATTTGTAATTACTGCGACGAGAACGCGATTGGTTTTAAACGTTATTGTCGCATGAGAAATTCGCCTCTGTTCGAAAGACCAGTTTCTTGGTCGGTCATATAATGTATGTGTGTATATATGTATACATATATATAATATATATACATATACACATACATATATATATATAAGTATACACCAATACACACATATTACGCGTGCTTTTAATTCAAATTCAAGGTGCACGTGACGATTAATCGTATCACACAGAACCTATGCGATACCACAGCCCCACGCAAATTACGCTATAAAAAAAGAAACGCGCGCTCGCGGCGCGCGACTAGCGTTGACCTACGCGTACATCTCTAACGACAGTATTATCTGCTATACTCTAATAGAGCAGTATCAACTTGAGGTAGGCCCTGTAGGACTGTCGGGAATAATAAAAACAATTGCAACTACACACCTAGTCAACAGCTGATAGTCACACATTTTGCCATTTCCCCGATGGGAAAGCGTAACACATTTATATTTCACGAAGCTACTTAATTTGCCTCGCAATTTGGGTTCTCGACAAGATTGGCACTAACTTGTTAGCTGTGATCCTCGATTTGGATAGGAATATAATTAAAGCGAAATCTGCCGAAGTCTCTCATGTTTCACGAGGCTAATTGAAGAAGCGAATGAATGTATTTTTTTTCTTATACCGTAAGATTCTATTTAAAAATACAGTCGAGGAATTATTTTAATCAGCTTTTGTAAAATAGAGCTTTTCAGAAATCGCTCTTGCACTAAATTTTTTAATTGATAGAACTTTTCACGCAATTTGCCTCTTCAACTTGTTTAAAGAGATGTGACTTTTGTGAGAAGCACTTTTGATCGTGTATTTCTACATACTATTCAGATCTACGACCAATTTCCATCTTTTATCGATTATTTCCGAATCGCTCTCGCTCAAACTTCATTATAACAAATAGATCTCGCGAAAGGGAGCCGAAGATCTTGGACATAAGAGTAAAGTAGGAAAAGCCAAGAAGGAAGAACGGACGCTTCTCTTAAATACAATAGAAGAGAATAATAATGACCTTCGAACCTGAACTTCCCTTCGAATTTCCCTTTAAGGGAAAGCATATCTGTAAGGGAATCTTTCCCTTAGAAGGACACCGTAAGGAGTCCTATTTTTTACTCGAACGAGTTTCTTTATCGCTAGTCGCGATTGGAAGTTGAGCAGCTAGCACGACATCGGCGTCGGTTTCATATTGGCGACTGCGCTCATCCTTCGAGTTGGACCTGTGAATCTCTTCTCGATCTCCTCGAGCGACCTGCCGCGGGTCTCTGGCACACTGATGATTACGAAGACAAAGCCCACCGCGACGATTATGCCGAACATCCAGAAGGTGCCATGCGCACCGATCACTCCTATGACATCCTGGAAGGTTTTCGTTACGATGAAGGTGCACGTCCAATTAAAGGCGGTCGCGATGCTCGCTGCGGAACCGCGGATCCTGGCGGGTAGGATCTCACCCATCATCAGCCAAGGAATAGCTCCGAAGCCCAGGGAGAAGCCAATTACGTACACGATCAAACTGACCAGCGGCAACCAGCCGAAGGCCGTCACGTCCATGTCCATCGACTTCACGTAGAAGAATCCACCAAGAGAGAAGAGGGTCAGGGACATCAATATGGAGCTTATGTACAGCAGCATCTTCCTGCCCAACTTGTCGATCACAAACGAAGCGACAAAGGTGGATATGAAATTCACTATTCCAATGATTATAGTCGAGAGATTCTCATCGATTGTGCTACCAGCGTCCTGAAAAAAAATGTTCGTTGATTATTAGGTATGTGTCGGATTGCGTTTCTCAAAATTCGAAGATTTTTTTTGGCATCTATTTCGTGCATTCGTTCATTACTTTATTTTCGTGGTTTAATTAGAGAATTATGTAGTTAAAAGTTATTGGAATATTGGACTTGGAAGTCAGTAGAGAAATGTAACTGATTAATACAATACAATACGTACTCGGAAGATCTGCACCGTATAGAATATCACTGCGTTGATGCCAGACATTTGTTGGAACAGCATCAGGCCCAAACAAATGAGGAGAGGTCTTAAGTGTTTACTCTTCATTAACTCCGAGATCATATTTTGAGAGACATTTCGCTCGCTGTCGAGGTATTCTTGATGTATTTTCTCGATCATAGTCAATTCGTCCGTTATGTCTGTGTCTTTACCGCGCAACCATTGAAGAGATTTTCGGGACAGCTTTGTTTTCCCCTTAGAAATGTACCATCTTGGCGTCTCCGGAATTATGAACATTAAAATTAAGAATGGTAGTGGTAAACTTGCCCCTAGCAGCGCTAGATTTCTCCAATCCATATACATACCCGCTATGAAGCATAGTAATATTCCTGCACATTGAATATGAAATCTTTATGAGTTTATGAGACATACTTCATAAACATATGTTATACAATATATGTATATATACTTATTTTTATATTTAAACAACATTCACAAGTTTAAATATTTAAATGTCGTATTAATTTTGTTATCGAGTAAATAAGAGTAAATAGCATATTTAATATTTCTTCTATATTAATATTTCTTGATAACGTTTTAATAAAAAATTACGAAGCTTCCTTCTATGAATGGTTACCAAAATGGATACCAAATTCAGACATTATGAGGAAATTTTAGTAACGAACACGCACACATATAAATCGATAGTAAAATTAAATTTTTTATTTCACTTACCGAAATTACCAAAAACGGTGGGCATTAAACCAAGAGTACCACGCACTTCTGGTTGTATCGTTTCGCCTAAGTACACAGGAAACGCTAAAGAGGTAATGCCTACGGCAAAACCGCATAACGCGCGTCCAGCCAATATCATCGGAACATTTTGAGCCATCGCGATTAAGATCCACGCTGTAACAAATATTATATCATTATATTGTAATACGATCTACTATTTACTTGCAACAGTATTCAAGATATAAGGGAGACACGATGATGTAACTAATTTAAATAATTTGATGATAGATAGTGTGATATAGGAATTAACGTTATTTATTACGATAGTTCGCTCTCATTATACGTCTCAATACATTATATCTCAGTATGTAAAGTTTTTTTATGCTATTTATGCTTCGATAATCTTACCTCCGATAAATGGGAATGATGTAGCAAGTAATGTCTTTTTCCTTCCTATATATTCGATGAGCGGTCCTCCAGCAATGCCACCGACAAGTGCACTCAATGGCATAAGTGACCCAATCCACATGCTCTGTGATATAAAAAAAATTGGAATTATATACATATATAAATATGGTATATAATTTATAAAATTCTACAATTAATTTAAAACAGATTTTTCTGAGACATTATTATTTATTAAAAATTTCTAATTGTCAATTAATTAATTTAATATCAAACCGAACATCTAAAGTTACTTGAAATTAATTGCACAATATTCTTTTCGTGTGCATATAAGTGATATTAAAAATTTAATACACTTCTACCTGAATGTATTATATAATGTCTGAAATTTTTAATTAAAATTTTTTTTTCGAAAAGCCGATCCGTGTATTATGTGTAATCGTTAAAATTATTATTGCTACGTACAGAAGTGATTCAGGATTGAAAAAGATTTAGATCGATTGTATGTCATGCGCCGCATATCAATAATCCTCGATCATTTAAATTCATCGTTCGAATAACAGTCGTGTGTACTAAAGCATAGTTTTATTCATCGTAGATCCTTCGAATACAAATAAGGTCGGGAAGCCGCAAAATGTCAAGGAAAACAATTGCGAAGGGCAATCATTTTGGTTGCTCATTTGTTGTCATGTGTTT
Source organism: Cyphomyrmex costatus (assembly GCF_001594065.2). NCBI lineage: Eukaryota > Metazoa > Arthropoda > Insecta > Hymenoptera > Formicidae > Cyphomyrmex > Cyphomyrmex costatus. The sequence continues at coordinate 969,547 of NW_017275457.1, forward strand.
TAATCAAGTTACCGCAACGCAGAAATGAATTACGAAATCTTCATTACAATTGAAATCATTAAACGCAGAACATTTTTTATAATGTTATTATAAAATCAAGTTGGTAATGATTTTACAATTAATATGATATATGTGAAATATTATTTCAAGTAATTATTAGAATATAATTAAACCTCTTCATTAGAAGATTTTAAATATTTGTATTATGTATGTAATTTAACAAAATATATGTATTTAGTAATATATTATTTTAGAGATAGGTATTACAAAAATAAATTCGTACAATCAGTAATTATGTTTTCCTATTTTATCAATGGAAACAAAAATATATTTGATATTGAAGATTAAAAATACTTAAATGTTAGTATATATTATAAAATATTACTGCACATAGAAAGAGTTAAACATTTCACTCAGAGTAATCTTTAATATAAACGAATAATTATTATGATACAGGAAAAACATTATAATTTTCAAATACAACGTGTATGATATATACCTCTTTAAGCAATTAATTATATTTTAGCATATTAAAAAATATTAAATGTAATATTTTATTGCCTTTTCGCTCTCAAAACGAGTTTCCTGAAACAAATATCCTAACATCACGGCTTGTGCAAGGCTCACTTTTGAATGCGGAAGCATTTTATTTACGCTCGCTTACATATCTGGCATCAATTTCCGATATCGTCACAATGTTGAGGCCTTATGACGAAGTCGGTGTGTCCGACAAGATGACCAATCGCGTTCGCGGCCACTGGGGCACAACGGCTCCTTCGCCAATACGATTGCAATCAGGTCATCGTGCCCCTGACCAGGCACCAATGACGCACTTGAGGTTAAACCTTTTAATTATCCATTGACCCTTTGAATAACGAAGGTCGTACCTTTTCATACGCATGCGTAGATCGCGATAATTTACAAGTGACGCGTTTACATCGTTTGTCATCGGCGCTTAACTTCGGCTTCCACTTTGTATTGATCCGCAACGCATCGCCGATAAACAATTCCGTCGGATTTTTCCTTGACATCATAAATCTAATTAAAATGTCTTTAAACGGGCACTGAAACACTATTGTAATATCTGTTTGTGATGTAGAAATAAAGAAAATGATGTCCTGAATATCGGTTTGGCATTCTCTGGTAATTTCATACAAAAGATGTAAATAGTAAAATTAGTCGTTAAAAATTATATTCATATAGATATAAAACGTAGCTACTGATTAAAATACAAATCAGATAAAAATATCTCAAGCGATTTTGAAAAGAAACTTCTTGATTCCGCAAAAAAATACAACAATGAGTTACGATCAACTAGTTATTAGGCCTATGTTACATTTGTCGTACGACAAAGCATTTCAAGCCTATATTGATTAACTACAAGAAAGAGAAATTGTCGGATCTCTCTGTCCTATAGTCAATCAATAAACTTAAAATCTTTGTCATACAACAAATGTAGTATATTAGCCTTATAGTTGTTCTTACGTTGCTGATAAACGCGCAGCTTAACATATATAATCGGCAATTTAGATGCTCAAGAAACCGTGTCCGATTCCCACAATCTTCCACTTCCGACAAAATCAGATTTGTATGATTTCATGGTCGAGATTTCATGGTACGATTTCATGGTTCGATTGCGACTTTATTTTGAAACTTTTATAAATACGTTTATCGGAGATCGCTTCTCTACGTAGCTTTTGTAAACTTGGCGAATTCTACAAATACACGGATGTATATAAAATATGTGCTTAATAAAATACGCGATTTGTCTTTCTATAAAATAAATTTGCCTCGTAGTAAGACTTTATGGACTGAATTATATTAAAAGAATGTCAGTAGTTACTGGACTCACCATCTGTTTGGTGACTTCGAAGCTCGCTGTGGCGTTATCACGCATAGACACCAGCGCTGGCGATGTATAGGAAGATGAATAGCCGACTTGGAACGAACCTAACGACACCGATAATGCAGCTAATACCTGCAAACAGATTATAAACCATATGAAAAATGTACGAAGGTCTAAACGTGAATTTTTGACTTTATAGCATACATATTTACAAATTAAAAACCTTTAAATCTTATTGGAAGACTAATGAGTCAATTCGAAGTAGAATCATAAGGCTCGTAACTTGTTTTTGTAAGACTTATAAGAATTTGTGACTTAAGTTGTAATTCTATGCATACAATACAGTCATTCGTAAATATCTATGATTTCTCGTAAATCTTACAGCTAGTAAGAAGCTCTTTGTACAAATATAATACTATGTAAATTTTAAGCATTTCAATCATAAGTTCTTACAAAAAAGTCTTACTCTGAGAACGAAGTTATGACTCTGCGTAAAATTGTTTATAAATATGTCGGAATAAATGCAATTTTAAATCTATCGTGAAGAAAAGAAACATAAAAATTGCGAGGATATTTAAATATTTTTATGGGTTTTGTTGTCGAGTACATTTCCTTTGCATGCAATTATTGTTTATGCAGAATCTATTTTAAAATAGCAAACAGTCATAATCGATACAATAATTTAATTGATATTCGATCAATTGTATGATTTGCGTCATAGAAATCATGCCGAAAAAGATTACGACATTCACGTAGAAAATATCAGTTCTATTATTTTCGCAATCCTCTTATATATTCAAACATGGCTGTTTATTTATAGTATACAAAATCTTAAATATAATTAATAAAAATTATAGTGCAACGGGCGAAGAAATTCTTCTTGGAAAAAAGTAAAAAATACTGACTAAATTTGTTAGCAATTGCACAATTTTTAAGAAAAATTATGTTTATTTTATTATAATTGTATGCCAATCATAATATTATATCATATGCTAATAGAATTTTTTATAATTATTATTTATGAAATTACATTATTATTATTAATTCTAGAAGTACAACAATGTATTCAAGATCATTATAATTTTAGAGAAATAAAACTAAAATGATTTTAATAATTAGTATTATAAGTAAAGTGCATAATTACATAAATTCTGATATTATTGTACATAACATTTATTAATTTTGATCCAAGATCTACATCAAGATTATTCTTGAAAATTATACAGAATATTATCATTTTTACTCGCTTTAATATGGTATATATTCAGGGAATGGAAGTAACTCGTTACTTGTAACGAAGTTACAGTTACAAGTTACTTTTTTGGTAACTTTACTGGTAACTGCGTTACTTTCTTTTTTTGGTAACTGTAACGGTAACGAGTTACATTTTTTGGGTAACGGTAACGAAATTTACAGTTACTTTTGTCGTTACTTTGCACACGATTGAACACGGTTCGATTGGATACATGCTATTTATAGCGCTTATCAATAAGACTTGAAAGCCCTTAGACATTCGGCCGTTATGATTCAGTAATTATTTTACACTTCTATCTTCTATGTAATACATAGGACATACAAATATTTCAGTTTGCTGCATATTTTACAGGTTTTAGAATTACAAAATTGTGTTTAAAAAAAATTAAAAAATAAATTAAATAATAGTAAAATGAGAAGGGCTATGAACCCAAAAGCGAAACAGTTTAAAAGACGATGACAATAAGTGTCGAAACGTCGTTTGTTTTTATCTTGTTTTATCTATGTATTGTTCTAATATATATTTATACATTTAATTACATTCATCGTCGTTGTTATCGGAAATAAACTGTTTCATTATTGGCTCGTAACCCTTCTCATTTTACTTTTATTTAATTTATTATTTGAGTCATTCTACATTGTTTTTTTTTTTTTTTTTTAAATAAAACTATATATTTGTCAGTATTACATATAAAAAAAATGCAAAAGTACATTTTTAAATTGATTTAAAAAAAGTAACGGAAAAGTAACGAAAAGTTATTTTTCAAGTAACGGTAACTGTAACGAGTTACTTTTAAAAAGTAACTTTCCATTCCCTGTATATATTATTTATTATAATATTATTTATTATGATAATTTGTATATTAATATGATCTGTTTCTATTAATAGATATTTTGCAAAAGTTATAAAGATAAGTAAAAATAAATATAATAGGTAAAAGAGTAAAAAAAATGTGTTTTAACACAAGAAACAGATCATATTAATATACAAATTATCATAATAAATAATATCATAATAAATAATATATACCATATTAAAGCGAGTAAAAATGATAATATTAACAATGATAAGTTAACAATTGTTAACTTTAAACAAATTAAAAAAATCTTTATAGGATACAATAAAGAAAAAATTTTCGGTTAACTTTTTACCTGAGTAATCGTGCATTTCGCTGCAGGCGTATTTATCGGCAACTCGATGTTTACATGAGTATCCGCCCGCAGAAGAAGTTTCATGATTACGAATATGAATCGAGAAACCTATTATGACACTATTTTGTAATTTCGATTGCAAACACAATTTTCCGATTAATGAAACTTTGATACGAATCTAACAAATCGTTTGTTTGATGAAACAGTATTATTCTCCAATATTACACGTGAAAACCACTACAATTTCGCGATGGAAATCAGAATTGTAAATTTCGAAAATTTTCGAAATATATTTCGGATGTTGTCTGAGTATCAATAAGATAAACTGACAATAAAAACGGATTTATTTTGATTAGAGGCTCTTTAATTCTAATAGAAAATCTGTCCAAATTATAGAGAACATCGCATTACTGCTTATTTCGTTGAGTAACGATGATATTCAGTTTAATAGATCGATTCCGAAAGTCCGTAACTCAAAAACTCGCGTTCATATATCAGGGTTACAAATCTAGGTTTCGGTAAACGTGGTTGTGAAAAAACCGCGTCTTGACCCTTCAAAAGTCTCAAACCGTGTTTGGGACAAGAGATGAGAACTCACTCCTATATGAATCGGATACCGATATTGATTTGGCTGAATCGATAATTTAAAAAAATGGATATCAATCGCACGCTGGTGCGAGTAGAAGTCTTCAATGTCACAGTATAATACAAACTATTGATACTTATGGACCGCGTCGGGTGATTTTATATAGAGAGCAATGCTGGGGGCCGGCCATCCCTTCCCCTCGCAAGTCACGTCGTTGAAAACTTCGTAGAGCACTACTCCCATATCAGATGATCGCAGATACGTCAATTTGATAAGATGCCTCCGTTTCGCGCCGTCGAGACGACACGCGATTCCAATTTCGAGCGAGAGAATAAAAAGGAGCACATGTATGTTTCAGCATAGATTTTTCTGGAGTAATTTTGAAAAAAAAAACAACCAATCGTTTTTGGACCCACAATGTATCCGCGTTTTCGAGAATTATGATTTTTTTACATATAAAAAATGACTTATCATTTTTTTCTATGCTCACAGCCATATTGTTTTTTCGATCTTTGGGACTCAAATTTGATCGGCTGCTTACTGCGCATTTGCGGAAATGTTACACGTATTTTATTACATCATCATAATCTCATTAATATATTTTCTGTATTTGTATTCTACTTGAAACATTTTACACTATATTTCTAAATATTTAAAATAGAAGCAACAGAATAATGCAAATCACAAATTTCGATGGATTGCAAAAATACCAAGATATTTATTTAATTATTCAACATATTTTACGAAAATGACTATCATAAAATAACTACAAAAATTACTATTAGAAACAAGTATTGAAGAATGCATAAATTATACATATTTATATTCACGCTTCACTTTTATACTTAAAGTGTGCACATTTATTTTTTATTCTATAGTACATGTAATGTAAACTATGTAGGTATATTAAAATGTATATTTATCTATAAAAATAAGGTGTGAATATAAATCCTTTATGTACTAATATAATATAGGTACAGAGTGTTTCGAAATTCGAGATAATATTTTATGAAAGTGTGAAACTTGGTCAAAAATTAAATGATAAAAGTGCAAGCTATTTTTTTTGTAAAGTAGTTTTTTAAGTATAAATGGCTAAAATTTAAGTAATAATAAGTGTTAGTTAAAAAGTTATCTATCCACGGAATAGTGTATATGCAGCGGCAACGTTTTGTTCAGTTTACACAGATAACTTTTTAACTAATGTTTATGATTAGTCAAATTTTAAACATTTATATAATACTTAAAAACCTACTTTATGAAGAAAAAAATAGCATGCACACTTTTATTACTTATTTTTTTTTTATGAAATTTCGTTCTGTCATATTGTCTTCGAATTTCGGGACATTCTGTGTGTATAATCTTTGTTTATATATACTATATTCTTTTGATATATTATGTTTGCTCAATCAATAAAGACTAGACATACGTAGTATATAATCTTTGTTTATATATACTGTATTCTTTTGATATATTATGTTTACAGTATCAATAAAGACTAGACTGATAATAAACAGTTTGTTATTACAGCATACAATGTGTATACTGTATCAATAAAGACTTAAGTATTTTATTATTCATTCAATCAGTTCGCTATTTAACACGATAACAAGAACATTATTCTAAGTGTGTCTATCAATTTGGTAATCAATATTAAAACTGGTTATTCGTTTTCCTATTTCCTTTATATGTCGATTAAGATTATTACTATCTTATTAACTGCAACGAAATTGTTAGTAGCTAAAAATTTCATTAGCATTTTCATAATAATATTGAAATATTTTTTGTCAATATATTGATACATATTGTTGTATTCATATATAAGATATTCATCATTAAACACACATCATTTTTATATTTCGAATTCTTTAGCTATTTTTTTCATTATTATATATATAATATATATGACAAGTAAATATGAAACGGCCAAATGACAGTCAAGCAGGATTTTGGTTGCTAAATTAATGTGTGAATTTTATTTACTACATATGTAGTTCTCTTAATCGCGTGCCGAAAATTCTTCAGACTTACAACGCAACTCTAAACAACTACCGTAGTAATATCACAAAGTTTGGCGTTAAATTGACAAACAATCTAACAATTTTGATGCTTATAGTATCTTATTAGATCTTTAATAAATATTAAAATTTTTTTAAACGATGTAATGTTAAAGTACTAATGATTCGAAATCTGCGAAAAATTAAGATTGCAAAGAATATCACAAGTTTGGCGTTTCGTCCCGGCTCCCACTACTAGACTCATCAGTAAGGTAATGTAGTGGGAGCCTACCTTAGACGCCTGGGGGAGATATTAGAAAGAAGTTCTATATAAACATATACTCGTGTCTTTTCGCACTTGCGAGAAATGGCAACGAGTAACTATAGACCTCTGTTGGCTTGGTCGACGTAATGATATTCTTTACAATGCTCTATAATATATATATAATGACGCGCTGTAATAATTGTTTCATTCAATATCTAAATTTTAATAAGCTTTTAAAATTAAAATCTAGAACATTTAATATATTTCTCAATTTTTTAATTTCACAAGTATAAATGTTAATCCGTAATCATTTTTGCTTCTGTTTACACAAGCAAAAGATCTTTTTATTGTAATTCATTATATCTTGTTTGCGTGTAGATTTAAATGTGCCATGTTATTTCGATTATTGATTATTATAATTAATGCTGATATACAATATTTTCATTCATTATAGTCTATTAGATTTTAGCGAGAAAACTTGATAAATACTGCAAATAATTACAGCTACAGTTACTTTTAATACATGCATAGCGGGAATACGATTGTTTATGTAATAAAGGTTGATTTCTTGCTCGATAAATGTTCATCGTTTTATGGCGTAGAACACGTTTTATTAGATATGAAGGTATTTTTTCACATGTCGCCTTTTTGTTGAACTGTGTAAATGTTAAATTAGTTATACCAGTACATAAATATATAAATACGCGAAGAAATACATTCTAATACATGGAAAAATAGAAATATAAAAACAATTTTAAAGATATATGATTTAAGGACAAAAAATATTTCGAAACTTGGATATTTTATGAGTCTAGCTTTTGCGTAGAATTGTTAATATATTGTATGAATGTCACAAACATTGCTAATGAATTATTATTACCACGTATTTTCGCATATTTTTATGTAATAATTTTTATCTATTTTTAAGTATAATTATAAACACAATTTACTTAAATAAATTTATCTTCAGCGTAAATACAAAGTAATATAATAATTAAGAAATGCTGACGGCGCCCATAATGCCATTGGCCATGAATGTCAATGGCAACCACAAGGAAAGTGTAGTGTTCAACGTTTTACAAGGTTTCGATATTCGTTACAGGGTTGCGTCTGCTTTTCATTCATTCTTTCTTGTTCTCGCACAATTGTTATTATGCCGATCATTTCGATTGCGTAATAGACGGCGTGCAATGATTAAACTGTAGGTACTCATATAATAGAACAAAATGTTTAAACGTTCTAATGTATGAATACTCTATTAATTTCACTACAACAAGAATTATCCCAACTTTATATAAATATTAAGAAAAATCCTTTGAGTTTTTAGTTTTGTCCATTAAATCCATCTTTAATATATAAATATAAAAATTTAATATAAATGTGTAAATAGATATATACAATTTCATTAACTAATAAGAGGCTTTTGTATAATATAAATATAACGAATAATGTGTTATACGTATTTATTCCGATATCAATTATTAAATAATAATTTGTTAATTATTTTACGATGTATTACGAAATAACTTTTAGATTTTTGTATAAAAGTAGTTTTCATAGGAATGTGACTTTTTTGAAAAATGCATTACTTTTTAAAAAATGTGACATTTTAAAAGTTTTTAAAAACAGTTTTTAAATATAATTAATATAGGAAGAAAATTACATAAGTCCTGCAGATAGATAACGTGTTGTAACGTTTCAAATTTCCTCAACTACGCAAATGGGATGACGCATCGTCGGACCGTATGTGTGGTCATACTACTGAATTACATGGCACGTATCCTTAAGGATGTATCTGAGTCGTTTTTCCAAATGTATTAATACTTCAAACAAACTATGCATATATCATACTTACATTGAACAAAAATTTCTAAATCTAAGTAATTTTTTTTCTTGAATTCTTGAATAGTTTCAAGTAAAATTTATTTATTGCAAGTAAAAATTTAGTTTCAAATAAAAATTTATTTATTGCAAATAAAGAAATATTTACTTGAAACTATTTAGGAGGAAATATATAAGAGAACGTGAATTAATGATTCAGTTAAGACCTCATTAACCGTTACCGAAAAATTATCATTTTAAAATATCTCACAGATACATTCTTAAGGCTTCTGAGAGATCGCCGCGGCTGTATTGAATCATGACGTTATAAGCGACAAGTATTATGTTCATTTCTGTTACATTTGTAAATAAAGACAATATGGATAAAATGAAATGATGAGATCGTTTTAAAACACTTTTAAAAATAGGTCAAAGATGTCCTTCCCTCTTGACAATCAAATAGTCGTAAAAATCATGCGAAAGTGAAAAGTTACGCACGTGAAAGTGAATAGCTATGCATATCCATTGAGTAAACGTGTACCTCACATGTCTTTTACCATTTTTTATGATTATTTACTGACTGTCAGGGAGGATAAGGATAGCTTCCATCCATTTTGACAAGTGTTTTAAAGCGATGTCATTTCGTTTTATCCAAATTGTCTTTATTTGCACACGGCATATAATAAAAATTAACATGTCATTTCTCGCTTATGACATCACGATTCAGTATGGCCGCGGCGACTACTTAGAAGTTTTAAATCCAGCAGTCTATTCTCGAATGCGTGACTTCTACTAGTAAAGAAGGGGAAGAAAGATCTTTAATCAATAAATACAAAAAAAATACTTTATGATAATTGGATGTATTGTATTTTAACCGCAACTTAACTGCACTGGATGATTTAAGAAATAGTAGAAACACACTTGTCTCCATATATTGATATAGGTAACATTGTAGACACATATTATGCGCGAGGAACATGCGCGAATTTCTTCATATATTATTAGTTGCAAATATTGCTTATGAGATTGTTTTTGAACGTATTCTTAAGGGCGGGGGGCACAGAACCTTGCACAATGCATAACATATAATGCATAAGAAAATTAACCTTAGATTCCTTCATTTCCTTTCTTTCCTTGAAATAAAAGATTCCGATTGGTTGATTTTCTTGCTTTACATTGATCTTATATTATGTGTTATGCAAAGATCTGTATTGTGGTCTTTATTTTTTATTTTTGTCAATTGAGTTGCTAGTATATGTATACTCGTATATTGACAACATCCTGCCTTGCCGATTGAAATTCACATTTAAAAATAGGGTTTATAGAGTAAACAGTGCTATATCATTGATTAGTCGCAAACTTTCGCATTTGAAGAGCAAACTTTCAAAATGTATTTTATCATTCTAAAAATTTATAATTTTTAGAAAAGAAAAAAAGCAGAAGCTACACGTGCGAGAAAACTATGCACTTTACAGAAAATAATTATGTCAATCAAGTAGGATGTGACGTAAACAAAATACTGTAAACAAATTGCTGTAAACAATTGCTAAAAATGTACAACAAATGTATGTCGTATATTTTTAGTTAAAAAACATAATGCACGCACGCACACACACACACACACACACACACACACACACACACACACACACACACACACACACACACACACACACACACACACACACACATACTTCAGTATTATATTTTTAGTCTATATTTTTCCAGTACATGAATTAACGATAAAAAAATGTTCCTGAACATTTCAGAATAGCTTATATTGTATGTAATGAGTTTTTCAATATCTACTGAATACTATATCATCTTTAATTAAAAAAATAAAATTTTGAACAAAACGCATTTTAAAAATATGCTCGTTAATTGTTCTTAATTTTATAATTAATTTGTCAATAATAGGAAAAATTGTGCATTTTTACATTAAAAAAATAATCTATTTTGAATTGCTCAAAGAATTTAGTGTTAAAAAGAATTTTATATAAATTCATGAAATAGATGTGGTAACTTACCTGAGTGGCAAATCGTAATCGTGACGGCTTAGGTTCCTTCTGGAACTCCGAGGGCGACAGTCGGATGGGTTCCTGTGAGTCCTTTAGTACTTTCATGTCCGGAGGATCCATGAGGATGTTGATGCTTGAACTTTGTTCGCTCGGTAGCAGTGGATCTAATTGCTTGTAATCGACGTCTTGTTTTTTGTTGAGCGGATCATAAATCCGCGACCTATTCAAGGCCTTTTGATGATTGTTTCTCAAATTCTCGGCATAGTAGTGATTGGATCCTTTTTCGGTGTCGCCGGAAAAGTATCTTTTCTCGGTGATAAGAGCGGTCTGGCTGTTGAATGGACTGGTGTTCGTCACGAGAGTAGTGTTCGACGAACAGTCTAGAGTGGATCCAGAACTGGACGGCGACGGTCTGATGACCGGGGACACCTTCGGATATTTGGGTAAAACGCTGCGCTCCTGAAATATAAAATTATGATTTATAAACGATTTATCGGTCGAAGTTTGCATTTAAAAAATTGTGATCAAAGATGGACGTTATCAAAATGATCATTTGAACGAAAGAGAATGTTGACAAAACTTTCCTAACCAAAAAAAAAAAAAAACATGGACAGAATTTTTCTAGAAAGAAAATTTCTGTCCATGTTTCGAAATAAATTTTCTATAACGACAATAGGATCTTAAATCCAGTATTCAGTGTTGGAACGTATCAAAATACTTTAGCTGTACCTAAGTGCATTACCTAGATCCTTATAGATGGTGATATCTTTATCCTTATCTAGTTACCTTTTGGTACGGTATCTTTTAAATTTTAGATACATAGATACAAGGTATTTATATGCATTTACTGCCGCCACCATTAAATTAGATGTCTTCCAACGCTCATTGTTTTTACGAAACTCAAATGGTAACACTGACCGTGAAGCGCGAGTGGCCCAAATGGCGCGAGTGGCGTGAGTGGCGCAGCGCGCGATAATTCTCTATTCTATTTGATAACAATTGTAATAGATAACCTAAATAATTGTAAAAAAAAAAATGTATTTATTCTTATATCTCTCTAAATTTTTCCACTAATATATATATATATATATATCTATATCTCTAGATATCTTTAAATAGTAATATATATATAGTAATATATATATATATATATATATATATATATTAGGTAGTAATATATATTTATATATATGTATCTATATCTGGATACCTTTAGATACCTTTAGATAGCAATACCTAAAGATATTTTTAGATAGCTATATTTAGATACCTTTCAAATGGTATCTATTCCAACACTGCGCTTATATCTACAGAACACGAAATTTGCTATTTTTGTTTAATATGAGAAAATAAAATTATAGTAAAATTGTTACTGATTGCGGTCAGATAAATAATGTAAGATTTCTCTATTTATTTGAATAAAAAAAAAAATTTGTGAACGTATTTTGCAAGAATGGATGCAAATGTACGAGTTGAAACTGGAGATAACCGCTAGAGAGGAGTCAAACTGGATGTTACCAGACTTTGACTGTTCTCCTTTGCGAGTTTCACGAAAGTTTCACGTATAGTAAATAATTTTATATTATAAAAAACATTTTTAATCGAATTAATTCAATTGTTATTACAAAAAGAACTTATACTTTTTAAATATCAAGTATTAGATTTTTCTCTTTTTGAAATGTATATATTTTTGAAAATACATTTAAGTTTTACGCATTTTATTTTTAATTTTCTAATATGAACTGAATAATAAAAAATTGCAAAAATCTTTTCGTGTTTTTAACACGTTTTATTTTTCACAACACATTTACTTGTCTCTAACACAAATCACTTGGAAATTTATAAAATCACCGATTATTTTTGCGAGTGGATAAAAAACGTGTGAAATCTGCATAAAATAAGATAAACATATTCCTGGAAACTGTACACTAAGAAGATCACCGAATGTAAAATGGCAAGAACATATAAGAACTGCAAAAGGAAAGAGCAAGTAAAATGAACAAAATCACGTTACCGATCACCGAAGAACAAACGTCTGTTTAATCGGTTAGTTATTCATTCGAAGGTATGAAACATCAAAGTTGGACTATTTATACTGTTTTCAAGAATCACTTTATCAAATTGTTATGAAAATATGCTAGTAGAGAGGGAACAAATCGCGAGAAAAAATTAGAGGGTGAATAACGCCTGCACAAGCAGGCAGAGCAAGTGAGAATGAGAAAGGAAGGAAGAAAGAGTATGATTATCGATTGAACCAATAACGTAAAGTCAGTGGCAAAGAACCAAGTGATGATACCGGGTCGGAGATTAGATGACTTTTTTATCCCTGAGTGATAACCCGTATTGAACTCTATTACTAACGACGAGCACGCTGCTTTTGCGAATATTCCTGTTGACGCAATGTATTACATGATAAGAGAGTTATCGCGTTCGATCGTACAGCCAAAATCTCGAAATTATGACATTCTAGAATGAACAGTCTTGCGTAATAAACAATCGAACATCTATCTAAGAAACCGACGACGTCGAAAGAGATGAATGTATGTTCTTGCTAATGAACTATAATATTTTCGACATATTCCATTCCAATGATGTTATTTGTTCTCCGCTTTTTTTATAGGGTAACTTTGGCAAATACGCCGCAGAAAAAATAGAAAGAATGGGGATAATTTTCCGGCAACTTTATATTCTGTTACATGTCTTTATATTATATTAGTATTATGTTGTGATTTCAGGTTTTTATTAGTATTAATGAAATTATTGTAAGTTATATCGACTTGTCACTGTAATAAATAGCGTCATTGTAAATTATAATTTATATAAAAAGATTATTGTACAGGATGTGTAAAAGACTTAGTGGTTATTTCATAATACATAAATGTAGAAGAATATTAAAGCATGTTGTATAGCAAAATACAAGTATGCTTTGCTCTTGTATTCTTTGTTTAGTTTGTTGTCTTGTATATTCCCTACCTATTTAGGATATACGAATTTAAGTAGTGGACATTTTTAGCGGGCGGGATTTATGCCCAAAGCATACAAAGTGCGCAGATTGGATTTAATGCACTAAATGTAAATTGTAATCTAGGATGGTATGAATTAAATTTATCAAGACAAGAGTCAATTTCAGAATGTGGCAAGCAAAGAACAATATCATCCACATATCTGTAATAAAACGTTACTTTAAAATGAACATTGTTCAGTATCCAATCCTCCAAATCAACCATGACCAAATTAGCCACCACAGGTGACAAGGGCGAACCCATTGACGTGCCGAAGGTTTGTTTGTAAAATTGATTGTCGAAGGTAAAGTAGGTTGAATCCAAAATCATGTGAATGGCTTTTAAAAATTCTGTCTTCGGAAGACTGCACTTGTTGCTAACGAGATCCCATCTTTTAGATAGAGATTATTGCTAAATCTAATGGAATGTTGGTGAAAAGTGAAGTTGCATCTAGTGATACCAAACTATGTCCTGGATCTATTTTAATATTGTTTAATTTCTGTAACAATTGAAAACTATTATCTATGTGACTGTGTGATTTTGGTATGCTTACGATAATCAATTTATGTAAGTATTTGACCAGATTGTATAAAGAGCTATCTATAGAAGAGATAATCAATCTAAAATTATAACCAGCGGTGGACTCACATTACCTGTCATATTTGTTTTAATTTATTCATTAATTTGTATTAATTCATGAGTCGTTAACCAAACTTTAATAGATTTGTGTTAGTTTATACTTTCTTTTATAATAAATAATACTTAATAAATTAAATTTTTGTCAGATGCGGCGTATACACCGGAGTTACCCTATTTGTCTCTTTTAAACGATTAACACGATATGATGGACTTTAACTTTTATTTTTTTTAAATATAAAAGTCACCTTCAATAAAAAATAAATAGTAGCGAAATATTAGTTTTTATTAGTGAAATATTAGGTAGCGAAATATCGATCCAATGATAGTCAAGTTATTGGAGCGAGAAATTTAAATTAATTGAAACGCACTTAAATGTGATCAGACGTCTCACTTTGTTTCACTGTTTCGCGTTAAACATATCAAAATGTGAGAAAGAGAGAGATAATGATTGTATTATTAACAAAAATTATTATTTACATCTATATTCATATATTCTTTTTCATCCCCCAAAAGTTGTTTCTCTTTAAATCCGAAAATGTTTGGTCACATTAGACATATTTAAAGAGACTTAATTAATAAGTCAGGAATATTTGTTTATTTATAATTTCTTATTTAAAGAAAATATTTAAAGAAAAAGACGGACGGCTAAAAATTATTATAACGCATAAACTGCTATATTTTTCACTGAACAGAAAAAAGACACACACTTATAAAAATTCACAAGTTATTCTTATATCAGTAATCATCTCTTTTATTTATTTTATACTACACTAAACAAAAAATTTAATATTTGAGCGATTTTGAAATTTAAGGCGTAATAACTCCAATTCTGTATGATGATATTATTTGAGCAGAATTATTTTTAATTTTATATCTTATGATTTCTCTTAATTTGATAAAAATAATTCTCTAAATCAAATTTGTTATTATTTTATAAAATTGTCAGTAAAGTTTAACTATTAATTTTACATGTGTAATATAACAGTAGGTACAATATAATTCTGTATTTGATAGATCATAAAAACATTTTTACGCCAATTAAAATCCAGCTATACTTTTAATGTTTTTATAAAAATTATATGCATATACACAAAATGAAGTCACTGCAATGGTATCTATTTTTTGCTAAATTTATGCATCTTAAAAATATAAATACTTGATAATGTAAAATTAATCGATCCTTGTTTCCACCAATGTAGATTAACTTTAATCTCGGTTTAACTTACTGTTCATTTTTTTTAATTTTTCAGTTTTTCTAGTTTTTATAACTAGAAAGAGACGATGAATAAGTTGAACCAAGATTAAAGTTAATCTACATTGGTGAAAATGGGCATTAATTAACGTTTTTTGCCATTTTTCTTTTTTCTTTTTCCTCTCTTTCTCTTTTTCTCTCTCTGTTATTTTTACTTTTATGATTGTACTCCTCATTGTACCTGTATCAACCAGAGAAGCATCTTATTTATAATCACAGGTCTTTATCATTTTTCATCGTAATTGTGATGTGATTTCTAATAAAATCTCGTTTTTAGCGTGTTCTATATCAGTGATATAATACTGAGAATAAATCAGTATGATAAAATCATTAAGTAGACACTCGAAATATTGATTTGCGTCCCTTATATTCCAAAAAAAGGCGTTATTAAATTTGACAATTTCAGTCTTGAAGGCTGAACATTAAAGCGGAACGTTGCATTACACGACAATCAGTCGAATATAAAAATTGTCCTAGAAGCAAGCTCTTGTCCAATTCAGTGTGAAGCATAATCATCGTTCTTTGTATGGATGTGTGATACGCTTCCCATTACATTGGTACAGCTATTATGTCGAAAAATCGTCTGTTTATCCCCCGGTTATCACGTGTCTTTTACATGCGAGGTAAAGTTCACATGTACGATATGAACTCTGACGTCTCTTGACGTAGTTGTCGGCTTGCTCTTTGGAATTCAGTTCTGTGTGTTTCTGTATATGAAAAAGTTCTAGTACGTTTATTATCAATTCACGAAAAAATATACGGGAATCATACATCGCCTGTATGATTAATAATTTACAATATCGCATTCTTTAGAATATTGTTTAAAAGATCAATACGATCTCATATATGAGGAGCGCATGGCATTTCTGATACATTATTAATTTTTTTTAAATTATTGTGCGATTCTAAAATAATTATTTTAAGGAAAATTTACTGAGAAATATAATTTCAAATCAATAAAACTTTTATTATCCTTTAGTAAGCTCTGTAAAATTAAATCTGTCGCACTAACATTGAAAATTCACTTAAAATTTATATTACAGCAATATATATATTAACATTTCTGATAAAATATGAGATATTTGGTGATATGATGTTTTGGTGATTAAATATGTGATGATAATATTCTTTAAAAAAATTTTTTTGTCATTGTATTAAGTGAAAGATTAATCTAATTGTTATGTTTTGTTAATTAGATAAGAATTATAATGAATCTTGTTAACGAGCAAGATGGAAAAATAACATTCAACTTTCTTTATATATAATTAACAACATTCGATCTGTCTTTCAAAGAGAAAGTAGTTTACTAAGGGCAGTAATAATATATATGTGACCTTTCTAGATATATGTATATGTTTCATTGTCCCTCGCATTTGCGCGTAATTTTCGCTACGATATGGTCGATCGATTAAATCAACTACGGCACAGTTACTCGACTTCGACGTTTGTTGACCAAGGGATAATTCCGTCGTAAACCGCTTCCGTATCAAATATTAGCTGAGATTTCTTTACGTTTGAGTTATGATTTCACCAAATAATGTAAGCTTTTCAACTGATTGATATTAAAAAAAAAATGTTTTTTTGGAAAGGATTACATTAGCATTTTACTTAAACAGCGTGGATATTATCAGATAAAATAAAGTTTTTTTTACCTGAACTAAAATCAAAAAGTCATTACGAAATTATTTAATGTTGTTAATTAACCATTTTTCTAATCTTTATTTTTTTTAATCTTATTATATTTAACAAAATTCTTCTATGTTAAAATGTTCATACGGTTAATCGTTTAATTTATAAATGTTTAAATGTTGTATCGTGTATATTTCCACAGACTTAATTTTGCGAGAGATTTTGTGTAATATTATGATATGTAAAAAAATTAAGTCGTGATTTTACGAATCATAAAATTTTTTCTTCTTTTGAAAAAAAGAGTCTACAAATAAAAATTAAGATTGTTAATATTTACATATCACTCGAAGTGTCATTTTATTTCAATTGCTATTACATTTTTAGGAAATAAAAATGATTATAAAATATGTGTGTATTTATAACATGAATATAGGTTAATTAAGTGTAAATTCTTATACATTTTGATCGTCGTATTATTTTTATAATAGTTTTTTAAAAGTGAAAAGCACAAAGATTATACAAATAAAAGATATATAAGGACGATAAATTTGGATCACACGAAATATGTCAGCATTATTCTTATATATTTGCGTTTTGTAACGTATTTGTCAGTTTTTGATTTAAAAAAAAATTCACTTTTTTGTCGACCAATCAAAGAAAAAAAAGTTTCATTTCGACTATGCAACTCTATGTAATTTTTGTCACGTGAAAAGCTAATCGGCCTTACAATTCAGAAGGAACGTTTCGCAACATGTGAAATACATTGTTACGTCATAGACATTACACATACATATGTACTATAATTGTATTATACTATATATACTAATGTACAGTTTGTATTGAACATCACCTGAATTACAGAAACCAATGATTGCTGTTTTATAATTTGATTTGAGGCAGCAACATGCATAAGATTCAATTTTCTTTGACATTTGGATTATACCGAGTGTTCGATAATACATGTTGTTCCGTTTATAGAATCTTAATCTATTTTTCCTTAATTGTTCGCTGAAATTCGTTATATATAATCTTTGTTTTTTTCATTCTTGTGACTATAAGATACTTTACAAGAAATTCTTTTTTTTTTTTTTAAATGCCTTATATATGAATATTTATTTACAATATTTATTCAAGGTTCATATATGATTGACAATTAAACAATTTTAAATTAAGTTAATGCAGTGTAACCAGAAATGGCTTGATTAAAATAAAAAATTACATATGAACATGATTTATTTTATCGATATTGAATATCAAATGATATTTGATACAATTGATGGAAGATTATTTGGGTAATAAAAATGTAAGGACATTGTGAAAAAATTTAAAAGATAATCTTGTCTTTCGAACTTGAACTTTTTTTAAAATATCTTTTGGAGATTTATTGTTTGAACTTCTTTCGTAGATGTTTGAGTCAATGATTTCCGGATGATAACGGCGGAAAATTTTCTGAATAATCTTGAATGCGAGTCTTCAACTACGTTACGCAAAGTTCTAACCGATAGTTCTCAGAAGAGATCGCTCATTTCTTTCTAAATTAGTCACACAACCCACGCAAAATATTTTTAGTGTTTTCCAATGTAGAATCTTTCGTACAAATGTTATTTCCTGTATCTTATGGGCATTTGCCAAAGTGATATATTTTGCTCGATGCTGTGTAGTGGATGCTTCGTCATTTTGTTCATAGTGTGAGAATGTATTTCTTTTTGTTACGCTTCTGATGTTGGTGTAGTGCTTTCGCGACATCATTTCAGAACCAATAACATCAGAATCAATCAGTGTATATAATTATATTAATAATTATGATAATATTTATATAGTGCAACAATGCTTTTCGAAATAACATAAATATTATAAAATTATTAAATAATTTATTTTATTGACAATTTTTATCGTAAAATTTTTTAAAGCTAATAATTCTGTTAATATATCTTGCCGTTATTAATCTAACAATTATTATATAGTAACTGGTCATATTTTATTATTTTTTGATTGAGTGCCGTTACAATTTGCTAAAGTTACTTTATATACATTTTTAATTATAGAATAAACAGTGCTAATATCATTTAACATTAAAATTCATTTTGAAAATAAAGTTTTAAAATGGCATTAATTTTTAATGAGGATAGCATACATAGTCATATATGTTGAAAATAACAAATTCATGTTAAATTCGAGTTCGCATTGACATAAACGCTATTTTAAAATTCCTTATAGATATCATTGTAGATATTATAGATAATATCATTATAGATATAGATAATAAGAGAGACAATAGTAGATGATGATTCGCGAAATTTTCAATTTAATTTACGTCACATAATGTGTCACATTGTTTTTAACTTTATGATCGTTTTCCGGAAATTGTAATTCTGTTTTTAATCCTTTGACACGCGCGTGACATGCTACGATGCGACCACGTGCCGCGTGAGTAGAAGCGTAGGAGTGAAAAGCGCAGCGTGCGCTACGAAATCATATCGTGCGCGATGTTGAAAAAATATGTCAAAAGATTACGCTAATAAAAATTATAATAAGAATAATATTGAATTATACTCCTATATACATATACTAAAGTGTGTAGATATATACGTATAAATTATGTTTACTGTTATTTTTGTAATTTTATATACTTGTTTTACGAACTTTAGATTGCATTATTGTCACCATTTCAGATATATACGTATTTTAAGTATGCTAAGGTAAATCACGTAATAAACGTTATACAATTGTTTTTTTCGCGATAGTTTGGAATTCATATCGTACATTGTACGTCTAAAACGCTTTTTCGCTTTTTTATAAAAAAATATTTAATATCTAAACATGAACCAAAAACATTAATAGATTTTATCTTCAAACATTTCGATATTACAAATGATACTTGCAATATGAGATGTAGGATCGTTATTGATTGTAAAATTAAAATTTTTTAATAGAAATTATTATAGAATAAGAAACAAGTTTTTTGCAGCTATTTAGAAAATCTGATGAATTCATGATTCATCAGCAAAAATTAATATCGAGCAATTTTTTTCATTGAAATTGAATTTTAATGAAAAACAATTTGTAAAACTGAACATGTGCAAAGGTTTAAACTTAATCGAATATATATTTAAACTTTCTATTGTGACAGTTTCGCAACTCTTAATTTTGAGTGAAATTCCTGATTTATTTTACGCTTCTCCTACCGCGACTTAAGTATAAGTAATATTCAAAGACAAAGAAAACTGTCTCAAGTTGGCAATGTCCTCTTAAAATAGTTTGTTGAGAAAAATAGAAGAATAATGAATGCAACGAATAATAAGAATTGAAGTTTCAGTACATTGCGCGGACGAGTTCTTTCCATTTTCATTATTCTCTACCCCTTGCATTTATATTATATCAGAATTCTAACCTGAAACATGTTCCAATTGACACTAATACTGAACTGGAATAATAAACTAATTAATGTCACGTAAAATTGTACAAGCCTTAAGAACTTTCATCAAATAATATACATATAACGTATATCTGTCGAATCTTTCTTTCTGTCATTAGATCTTCTCGTTCGCGCGACGCAAGTACAAGTGATAGCTATCCTTGCCCTTTTGCAGTGAGCGAAATTATTTCGTCATTTTTTGTAGGATGAAAAAACTGTTTTGGAACATTTTAGAGCAATGGTGGACGTACCAGCGGCGTAGGCGCTTGCGACGGTTGTTGCTGATGCATTTTAGCGCTGCGTCCGTAAGACAATTAACATGAAGATAAGTCGACTGCATTTCTCACGTCGTCCTGATCGAAATATATTATTTCGCGCATAGCGATATGGCGGGGTGAGAAGAATTAGTATAGGATGATAGTGACGATAGTGCATTGCGATATCTCAGTAGTCATTCGCTGGCAATTTATGACATGTTGTTATCGGGAGACGTGCAAATCCTATTATTATTTCCTATTTAGGGACATTTGAAAGTGTTGTAGAATTACGACGCACGTGAAATTGTAGTGCAATTCATTCGTGTTAGGAATGCCTCGTATGTAAAGTGACCCAAACGTGTATCTCTTCAAGCGTCAAAGGGTGGAAAAAGAGAAAAGATGTGACATTCTATCTAAAAGGCGACCATTGATGCCATATGACTTACATGCCGAAACATCTATAGATATAACAGGATTAGATGATATTCTTATAATAATGTCTATCTAATCTAATAGAATACAGTGATATCAAGTCATTTTACGTGCAATACTTCCTACATTGTGAAATGAAACTTGAACAAACGTACAAAATGCAGGCTGATGGATTTAACAACATGAAGTCTCGTTTCAGGAATTATCTCTCTCTCTCTCTCTCTCTCTCTCCTCTTTCTCTCCCTCTTTCTCTCTCTCTCTCTCTCTCGACGTATATTTTCAAACACATGATTAGCTTGTGACTGCCGTGTTATTATTGACTTTACGTATTATTTGTATATTTATTCTCGTAGATAAGCGGAACTTGTTTATCTCACGATACATCAAAATATTCAGAGGAGAGACGGTAATAAATTATTCATTTGATTTTAAAATTGGTGTCTGAATTTTTTTGACTGTTAAATAGACTGTCGTTATTGTTTGCTATTTCTATTCATTACAGAAGATTAATTAAGTCGTCAATTATAATTTATGCGCACATGACTATTTTGACAGTCGTGCCTATCTTGTCCTGAAGTTATGAATTTTCGCTCTGATTTTATCGAGCACTATTTCATTATTCGTATTGCACATATTCGTATTATCTCCTTAACGTTGATATACCAGCCAAACTAGCAGTGATATTAACCCCTTTTATATGTGGAGCGGCAACCCGTCTTGCATTCGAGTAGAACATACAACGCGCTCGGTTTATTAAATTGACAAGCGAGAATAGATACTACAGTTGCAACACCGAGTCGGTAATACATTCATCGCATTTTATCGACTGTCTCGATTGTTATTTTGCAATAATACTATTGCACGATGCATTCAATGTCTTGGATTCATATGAATAAAAATTTATCATGCATCTCGCGTATGTAAAATAATTATTGCATTTTTTCTTACTTATATTTAATTTTACTTGTTAAAAAAAATGCATGTTAATTCAAAATCAAATTCAATTTACCAAAAAAAGAATTTTAAATGTATTTATTTAAATATCTATATGGATTCAAATATAAAGAATAAATTATGACTTGAATTTCCATTGATAAGAATTCGTTAAATTATTCGTTTTTATTTTGAGCTACATATTTAGATGATTATAAAATCTCGGAGAAATATCGATAGGTCCTCCAAAGCACTATATATACTTCCTGCATTCATTCGATCCTTCAATCTTGACTTGAACTGTAAAAAGTGTATCGGACCTTCGTGAGAACACTCGGTTCAATTAATTCTTTTTTTTTTTCTTTATTCAAACGAACGAATGTCTGTGTACCTGTATGCGGCACCTCGTATATGTCCGTATACATTTTATTATCCACAATAGGATATACCTGTAGGTTTTCCGGTCGTCCTTGATATTTCAGACTGATTGACGCGTAGTTGCGGTATAAATCGCGAAGCGAACTTAAATTTGCCTGCGCTTTAACGCTATCTTAATTCTTGCCTACCTTGAGTCGGAGTATCGGTCAATAGCGTAGTATATGTGAAAATTAGATACATGTTTGAAAAACGATAACGCTTTATAGCCCGGCTCTTGTCGACATCGCACATCGCACCACGTGAAACGTGGGAACGGGATCCGAGCAGTTTCGAGAGTTAATGATAAAGTCGGATTTTTTTTTTCATCGTCAAATGATTTATTGATGCTTTCTATCAACATTACAAATGTGTGTAAGATGAAAAAAGAATGAAAGAAATTCGGAAAGAGTATCGATATTTTCCCTTCCTTAACTAATTATATTTTTCAGTAACAAAATATTATTACATTTCTCTTTTGAATCAATCAAATAAAATAATCAGATATGAATAGTAAATCATTTTTAATATTCGCTAATTTATGAATTTACTTTTAATTTATAGAACATTATGAATAAGTAAATAAAATTTCTTGATGATAATTATATGTGACTTATATTTGTACAACTGTATTTCAATCATTTTCAGTTGTTAAATAAAACGTAACAAATTTAGTGATAGTATGATTACATTTTTTGTTTGTTATCGTTGAATAGATATAAATATGAAAAAAAATACATAAAAAATGGAAAACTTAATAAAATGTAACTGTTGCAAATATTTCTTGATTTGTTTTTTCCTCTCGGATGCTTTTATCGATACTTCTTTTCCGATACAAATGCACTATGAATACACATCTTCCGATAAGTCAGGTATCGATATTTTTCGCTCGATATCCTGATCCTGAGGTAGATAAGCACTGAGCCATCCAGAAGGTGATCTATGAACACAACGATAGATTATTCAATCCCAACAGAGAGTTCGAGATCTTTCTGATGAATGATGATTGTTCTGCGGAATATCAATGTTGGTGCTGCTACAACAAGAACAGATCTGGGCAATTATTTACAGCACGAAATAAGAAACGTTTCAAACTTTAACATTGTAAATTTTAATTATAAAAAAGAAACGTAAAAGTAAATTATATATACATATAAAAGTTAAAAATAATAATTATATAAAAATGTAAAGAAAATTATATACGTATGATACGTAAATTTATTTATATGTATATGTATATATAAAACATTATTTTACTTCATACAATATTACATAAAACAATAAATTCATTAAAAAAAAAACAATTACTACTGCAATCATTAATATACCATTGTTATTATATAAAATTGTAATATTAGATAGTAATTACTTATTAATAATTTTTTCTTTAATCAAAAAATTAGCTTCGAGAAATTATTTCTCAATAGATTCATTAAAATGCAAAGAGTTTATTTGATCAAAAATTAAATAACGAAGGTATATTCATTTGAATACACGCAATCACACATTAATCAAATAAGATTTTATCTTAGTATAGAATAGCGAAAAGATTTCAATTTACTCAAAGCCCAGGACTGATCGATGGATTTGATCAGATTCAATCTAACTTAATTATTTCATTAGAACAATTCTCGAAAATCAGCCGGAATTTAATTTGACAGGCCCGCGTTTATCTTTCTTGATGAAATGCGTCGACGCGAAGAATCATGTCGCAGCTATTTTTAAACCGTCCGATATACAGGCTGTATCCGAAATATGGTTGATATGAGACAATATATTCCCGATTTGATTTCTCCAAAGAGATCACTAATTAAAAAGAAAGGCAAGACTTGTCTTCCACTTCTCCCACTTCTAGAAGAGAGGCGAGCAGAAGTAGCGTTTTTCCCACTTTTCTGTTATCTTCAATAAAATGAAATGTACACGCGATCCGCGATATACAATACTTTCGGAAATTTCCTCGTTCATTCCGTTACGTAACTCCTTGCGGACTACGCGCACCACACCCTGTACCCTGGAAAGGTACACGATAATCGGTCGGTGCAATTTTTTCTGAACTCTATCGTTTTCCGAGGGGACAATATCAATAACGCGGCGTCAACTGCCAGCCCACACGTGTAATCGATTATTTATTTTGATTTGACGAACCCAATTCATTTCTTTTTCTTCACATGGTCTTTCATGTATAATGATTCATCTCGCGTCTCGGCGCATATATTACGCTGTTTCTACGGAATGAACAATTACTATGGTTTCGTCCAACCTTATGCGCCGGTTGCGCGCGCACAGCGATCGATATTTTCGCGCGACGTAAGAGCTGCATACGAATGTCAGTTATCCGACGATCAGTGATCACCATCGTGAGCTATGAAATAACCGTGAATTCGTGCGAAACCACCACAATGAAGTTTCGCGCGAGCCGCGGCTTCGGTTGTCCCGTAAAGCCTTTCCCCGAGGGGACCGAAACCGGTATGGTTTCGGAGAGTCTGGGCGAGCCACGAAGATGAATTCGTTCGCGTCGAGTACGGAGCAGTTTCATGCTCCTTCGATACTCGCTACATCGAAAATCGGATGCGACAAAAAACCCTAATACACAAAAATCTGTCTGTTTCCAATTCCGATCTTTATACCTGTTCACGCTTTCCTCTGGTATTTTATAACGAGACGACAATTCGGTTGATAGCAATTCGATGTGCCTCTTTTACAGAAAGCCCGTGCTGTTTTAAGATCGTTTTGAATGATACCTAAAATCTGAACGTTTCTCTTCATTGCGAAAGCACGTAATGTAACGTAGCGCGATTTTGCGATCGAGAGGATCATTATAAGCCGTGACTTTCCGAGCCAACATGTGAGTCCCGCTTGTTAAATATAGAAGCCATAGTCGGGAATTGCAGGCACGAGACGATAAGAACGACGCAGGGAGACATCAAGATCGAGAATGTGCGAATCGAAATAAATGTGATAAATTAATCACGATAACAGTTCGATATCGCGACTTTTACGCGTCGAGATACGAGGCGGTAAAATGTTAGACCTTTCTCTTTTTACGGGAAATGAAGGCATAAAAAATTGCTGTACGATAAAAGTACGAGGGAAAAATTCGCGGTACCTATAATTTCAATGGCACAATTAATTAACGCATAGAAAGTCACGTCGCAATAATTCGCTCTTTTTCATAATCCATTTCTACGTTCCTTAAACTGAAAAAAATGTCATTGTTCGCGACCCAACAGTTTATCATCCTGTTTCCACCATAATGATATAGCTTAACTTTAATCTCGGTCCAATTAACTCATCTTTTTCTAATTCTTACACAAAAAGATGAAAAATAATTTTTAATTAAATTTAATTGGTGGAAACGCGAAGCGTAGAGACTGAAAATTTAACCAAAGTTAGACAAAGGGAAGAAGAGAAAGGGGAACAAAAGAAAGACAGACAGAGAGAGAGAGAGAGAGAGAGAGATGATGCAAGGAGAGGAAAGAAAGACAGGTCGGGAAAAGAGAGTCGCGGCCGGAAAGCTGAGAAAAAAACGCATTGTAGAGGCGGCAGACGCCTGCCGCCGGTGCAATGGAAATTTCCAGCGGGTTAAGGGTGGGGAAGAGGTAGGCAGGAGGAGACGGAGAACGGGAAAGAGAGAGAGAGAAAGAGTGAGTGAGTGAGTGAGTGAATGAGTGAACGAGGGTGACCGTCGGGTGCGCCAGAGAGAAGGATGGCGACAGCCGGCTCCTGCCGCGGAAACCGGACGCGGCTTGTCACAGCGAGAAACCTAGATGAGAGAACAGGCGGCGCCGGGAGTCTTACCTTCGTTTTCGCGAAGGGCGGCAGGCATAGGGGCCATGGCTGCATCATCTGTCTCCTTTGGAAGCCGGGCATCCTGTCGTCGCTTAGGTACTGTCGTCAGTAGGGGGGAAGGGGAAGATATTGACGAGCGCCGACTCTCTCTCTCTCTCTCTCTCTCTCTCTGTGCGGTTTTTCACACTCTGTCTCGTGGGCAAGTGTCGGCAATCCGCGGCTTGTGTGTCCTTTAAACGACCAGCTGCTGGGTGTCGCGTCGTTGAGAGACTCGCTCGTCGCCGATGTTGCCGTCGTCGTCGGGGAGACTTGCGGCTCGGTGGTTATTGGCGCGCGAGTCTTGAGTTGTGGTCGTGGCCGTGGGTTATCGGCCGTTTATTTCGTCAAATAGAATGACTTGTAGCTGCTTCGGCTCGGCCTGCCTCTTCGGTGCCCCTCGCGAGCGACGCCGATGAGATGCGGCAGCGGCGGTGGCCGTCGGCTAGGTCGCGCACGGGCTCCTCTATCGTCAATGCGCGATCGGCGGCGCGTGCAGTGCGCTTTGATCGGCCGGCGAACGCGTGCGTGGGTGGCTACGTACGCAGGTGCGCGCGTATGCGTATTGTACGTGCGTGCGTACTCCGTACGTGTTTTGCGCGCGTGCGCGCGCGCGCACGTCACACAGCCGATCACACGTGGCTCTGTTATGACAGCGGGCAGGTAACCCCGAACGTCGTGTGACAGAACGTCGTTGTCGTCGTCGTCGTCGTTGCAGCAGCTGCAGCTGCGACCGATTGAGACGCGCTTTCTTTCCGCGCGCCTTCGATCGATCGCGTTTGATACCGTATCGCGTCTTACGTGTCGGCACTCCGCGTGCGTGCGTGGGTGGTCGGTCGATCGATCGATCGGATGGGTGATTCGGTTGGTGGATGCGTGCGTGCGTGCGTGCGAGCGAGCGAGCGAGCGAGCGAGCGAGTGTTGCGTGGTGTTACGCACCCTCGAGAGACGTGACGCAGGGAACGATCGACGCCTAAATGAGGACCGTTCTCGCGGGCTCGCTACCTGTCTCCGTGATTCACCACCTCCACCGCACCACTACGCCCGGCTTCGTATCGCGGATATATAGTATAGTTATCGGCTCGCTTCTGTTGCCCCCGTCCGCGAATTTTTTCGAAAAGCTACTGGGGAAAGGGATCCCACCACGTGAGAAAATTCCTTTCCGCAAAAAAAGTCGGATTCCTTCTCTCTCTCTCCCTCTCTCGCGACCGCAGAGTTCCTTTTACACGTCGCCCGCCGTTGATGACGTCTGCCTTATATCGATGACGTGCGGCTCTCGGTGTGTTTAGACAACGGGAATTCCTGGTGATTTGTCACTCGAGAACGGGTTCAAGGATCTCGATGTATCCTCTGTTTTTTCTTTCTCCCTCTCTCTCTCTCTCCTTGTGTGTTGATGTCTCCAAAATGTGCCGTTTTGTTGTGGTTTATGTCTCGTGTCGATTTTCTCTATCGTCCGGTCGTTACGCTCTTACGGCTCGGTTGACATGGAAAAGTCTGGTGTTACGTGTGTTTTGGGGAACTTTGCTAATCGGTTCGGGAGGTTTGTCTCTTATACACACCGCTGCGAACATAAACCACGCCTCTTTTGCGCGTCCGTAGGGGGAACGCGTTTTCGCGCGGTACGCGGCGTCGCGTCGCGGCGCGGGCGCAGCACGGAGCGGTGCGGTGCGGTGCAACGCGAGGCGACACGACGGAGCTGCAACACGCCGCGCGCAAATTTATCAGATCTCTGCGAGGCCTCGGTGTTACCCACGCTCTTCGTTCCCGAGTGCTTTGGCGCCGCGCTTATATTGCATCAGATTTGATCATCTAAATCTAACCAGTTGGATATTAAATCAGCGCCCGAAAGTTCCTGTCTTCGTTTTTGCATCTCTTTTTTTTTTAATCGCGAGGTGTGCTCGTTTACAAAATCCAAACTTTTATCGCGCTTCTACAGTAGGATATAGTGAACAATGGGCAATTTTTCTGGAGAACAATATATTATAAATTGTAAAGTACGTTGAGAGAGATGGATAGATAAAAAAAAAAGTTAAGACGTTGATCTCATAGATTGACTTGTTTCAAGCCTTCGGCTTTCAAAGGAATTCTCCCTATGATTCATATTCTTTATTTTAAATGGCTTTATGTATTTTTTTTCTTTTCATATTCTTCCATGTTTTTATTTCTAACAACTTCTTTATTGAATCTTTTTGAATTTACTTAATAAATTTAGTAGGTAGGTAATCTACATTGATTCCCCGAACGGATGCCATAATGGTTTAATTTTTATCAATTATTTATATTTTAAGATATGGAAAGGATTTTGAACCGAATTTTTTTTATCTTATTAGCAATTTGAGATGACAAAGTTGTTGTAATTAATTATTAAATATCGAATATTATTAGGAAATTTTTATTTTATGAGATATATATCGTTATGTATAAAAATTAATATCTTTGTTATATTTTTATTACTATCGGAGCTGAGAATAATTCCTTAAAAATAAATATTATGAAACGTTCATTGATCTTAAATCATCAACTGATAAATTTCCCGTGTTCTGGATTTGTCTGTTCTGGATATTGTCGCTATCAATAGTTTTATTTCAACAATAATTAAATAACAGATCTAAAAAAAATGGGTATTGTTTATCACATTTTATAAAAGAACATTTGTATTTGTACTAACTGCATCATGAGAAATATATTTCAAGTCATTATGTCAAATTACACATTCGTACATTTTTCTCGTAGATATATATATATTTTTTGCGATATTATTAATAAATATTTTTATGTGTGACAAAAAGAAATTAAGAAATTAAAAATTAAGAAGATATTTTGACTTAATTTCTTATTAAAAATAAAAAAATTAATAAAGATTTTTAAACATGTAATAAATAGAAATGTAAATAAGTTATTGATTGACATTCAATTAACTACAAAAAGTAGCATTTTATCTATCAATGCAAAACGATAATAACTTTTTCTTTGCCAAAAATTCAAAATTTAGTAAAATATAATAAAAAAAGAAATAGGATAAAAAAATTTCCGAGTATTATCATATTACATTTAATAATTTTATAATGATGTATATTCATAACATAATAATGTACATGCTTTTCAACTATCAACAAGATCTTTCTGCACTTTATTAGCGCCTGTGTTATTTATGCATTCTCACATGGTAATTTGTGGGACAAGTTGCACCGATCTCTCACATTTATCCTATTTCAATCTAATGTATTATACATTAATATATATCGATCTTTTTGAAAGTTGCGCTATTCGCGCTATTTATTGTATATAATATGCAATTCATAACATTTAAGACGCGTTCAACTTTATAAAGTATAAATTCAAAATAAATACATTCCTCCACATAATTCCAAGCCTTGGTATTTCTTTTTCTTTTGTATACTTAATTTCTAATACTAGATTACTAGAAGAACAAGTACTCCATATCCTTTAATATAATATTTATTCTTTTAATTTGAAATAATTTTTTAAATACATAAAGACTTTACGACAAGAAAAAATGATAATAATATGATTAGTCAAAAAAATTGAATAACTTATTTTTCTATTTTCTTCAAACGATAATAAATGCAAAAAGTGACCCTTTTTAAGATGTATATTAGTCGTAATGTACTTCAGCCTAAAATATATATGTTGATATAAAAAAGGTATAGATAGTACATAAGTTAATTAGACACAAGTGCTGAAATTGAAGGATTCTATCCTTCAATTTTAAATATGGTGAACCGATGAGACATCGGATCGAGCGACATTTGTACCCATTGCGATTATGCTCATCGAGGTAGGTTCAAACGGCGCAGTCTCAGCCGTCCATGGAAGGTTCGAGAGACGTTCGACCTCGTTCCACCATATATGTTAGTAGCCAGTCCTGTCTCCGTACACGCCTGTCAGCACGTACGCTTCACATCCCTGCTGTGGAAGTCTCGTATCGTCTCTTCCTCTTGCCTCTCTGGCCGCAGATCCTTTTACATGCTCGCGTACGCAACAGCGGTACGCATTTGGCGAATAATGCCGAAGGATAGATTCCTTTAACGTTCGCGTAGCATAGGTATCTTTAATTTGATACTTTCTCTTCACTTATCACTTTTCTATATCTCTTATCAGTTGTACGTACATATATCTATTATGCGTGCAAATATTTAATTCATTAAAGAGTCATTTGATTTGTCGGAAGATATATACTGATAAGAAAAGCTCGGAAGTTATATAGTCTCGTGTAATCACCTCTTTTATCTAAGTACTTCCTAGCGAGTACTTAGAATAGCCGTGCTATAGACATTGAACTATTACGGTACGTGCTTTCAGCATGATGTGTCGCTTAATTCTTGGCAATCTAGTTTGCGAGAAAATCTATCGCTGTTATTCTCAGCGTTTAATCGTTAGTAAACTAAGCAATTCTTAATTATAAGTGAAAGAGCTGTTAATAAGAAAAATAACTTCCGAATCTTAAAATATAATTAAAATATAATTAAAAATAATTAAAATTAAAGATTCTATCTCCATATATTTGCATAAATTATCATACTAATTAATACTTCAGATATTCTCTTTTTTCCTAAAATTTTAATATATCACAAACTTTACTTTTTTTAAAATTTAAACTAATGATACAAACTGTTGCAATCGTGAATTTTATTAATAAGTATAGAAGAGAACATGTCAAAATAATTACTCCTATATAGATTATAGTTTTAATATTACACATACATTTTTATTTACGCTATAATTTTATATACATATAAAATTCAGGAATATATATACGTATATATGAAAATATTTTTAATATTTAATATTTTATTACCTTTTTCATTAAAAGATAATAGCTCTTTTTTTTAACAGTTTCCTTTGTTTTAATATTCTTGTACTAGCTGTCAAGTTAAAATTTTGATAAATGAGTAATTGATATTAAATGAAGAATATAGTTTTGTAGTGACTAATTACAAATATCATTCATAGCAAGTGTGCACGGACTGTTATTGTTTATTCAAGGAAGAAACAAGTATAATTATCTCGGTTACTTAAATGACACTTGTTTCACGTTTATAACTCGATCTTCTTTTCATTTGTTGGTTAATTATTTATAATCCAAGATTTTTGCTTCAATTTTTTAGGAACTTATAATTTATCAACAGATATATTTGTAAAGCTCTTATGCTGCTCCTTGATGCACCATTATCTTTTGTTTTGAACGCAATTTTAACAATCTTCCTTCCGCCTTGTGATTCCGCGAACGATGCGATTTATCAGCACATGAAAGTAATCGACTGATCGTTTATCGGCATATATAATAATGCACGTTATTTCCTGTTTGTCAAGAAAATATATATGTATAACAGTTATTATCCATGTCTCGTTTCCATCAATGTAAATTAACTTTAATATCGGATTAATTTACTTTTTATCCTTTTGTAATTTTTAAAATTAGTAAAGGTAAATTAAACTAAAATTATTATATTCTTAACAGGAAATAACGGGCATCATTGCTAATAAAAGATCGATTGATTATTTTTACAACACACGTCGATAATCGTATCATTTGCGGAATCATAAAGCGAAAGGAAAATTGTTGAAATTTCAATCAATATGAAAAATAACGATATATCAAGGAACATCATAAAATATGTTAGCAACATTTGAGACAAGTTTATGGCCTGCCTGAATTCTGATCGGTTATACTTGACGAAAGGAAGCGATTAGCCCGACCGATAATTCATGTATTGAATACTGTTGATGCAAACTAGCTATAGTGTAACTGTTGTTTACAGTTTCGCAATTTGCATATCAGTTTTTTATCACTAAATAAATAGAAGCTATTTATATTGATAAAAAGGTTATTTTATTAATTATAACTTACTATAATAAGGAATATTAAGGCATTTGCAATTTAGATTATCACCTGACTTGTCAAGATATCAAATATTAAAATTAAGTAGCGAAAATTAAAGTTCTTATGCAAAATAACCGATTTACTTTTGTCGAAAAATATAATTTTCTTCCTATTTTATGTACATACATATTCTATATATTTACATATTGTATTATTTAAAATATTATTTGATTGCGATTCACATTGAATACGGTGACGTATCACTGCAAGCAGTAATTCTTTCCAGTGACGTTTTATATTAATAAGAACAAGGGCTTTCAACTGTGAGAGCGTCGATCAAAGGTCTTCAAATAACTGCACCCACCCCACTTTTTTCAACAATTCCATTCAAAGAATACATCTCACTTTAATTAATTTTATTTACGATTCGTATATCGCACTGCAACACGTCACGTTTTAAATGTCATGAATTTGTCGAACGCGTGTTTCTCAATGAAACAATTATATTCTATTAAATGCACTTATTTCACAACTTTCTACGATGTTATGTATTAATATCGTGGTGTAAAGGAATTTAAAGGAAATATATCAAGAAAATTAGCTGTCATTTAACAAAAAGAACGGAGCATTAGAATAATTGTAAAATTATTAATTGCACTGAACATTATGGTTTATATAAACAATATATATATAGTAACTATAAGATTGAGAGAGAAAAGCATAAGAGAAATAACAAAAATTTATGAAGAATTCTATTGTATAATAAATGATATATACATTGTACGTGAATACTATTATATATTAATGAATTATATTACAATGGAACTTATTTAGTACACAAAGCTCTGGTTTAGATTTAGAAGTTTTATTTATAAAAAAAAGTTACTTATTTTAAAAAGTAGCGTTCAAAAGCGTTATAGGTGTTAATAAAATGTCATGTACAGATTTGATACAATATATTGAATATTGACAAAATATTTTATACGAAAATCTTACCATTTTCTTGAAATAACAGGTCTGGATAAAATTAAACCGCTTCTGAGATTTGTCGTTGTTGCGCTATGGCAAATTGGAAATTTCGGAATGTATCGTAGAAACTTTCCTTAGCATACATTAGCGAGAAACGAACAAACGCGGCCTATCTCTTTGTTGTTACTGCTGCGTACTACGCAAAGCACACTGTACAAAGCACACTTCTAAAGTAACCACACCACGCATCCCGATAAGGTATTCATATTCATACGTTTTACATTTCACACTTTTAAGCACATTTACGTCAGCTCGATCTATGCAATGATGATCCAAATTTGTAATGCTTTGGTAAGTAATTGTTTCAGCAAATTAGCGTACATATGAGATACATCAGAAGTTATCCGCTCTTTTTTCATGAAATCTTACTTAGAAATCGATTTGAATAAACTTTTAGTGCGCATATGAAATACGTCAAAAGTTATCTCCATTTTTTTTTTTTTATAAATTCTTACTTAGAAATCATTTGATTTGAATAAAATTTTATCAGTCTGCAAAAAAAAGACAAATACAATTTTGATATAATTTTTCATTTCGCAAATTAATATTCAGATTAAAACATTGACGTCTCTTATAACACTGCATAAATAATTTTGACAATAATGCCCAATTTATCGTCAACAATTTTAAATTTTCTGAAAAAATGTATCTTACAATAAGATTTAAAAAAAATGATTTATGTAATGTATCATATTTTAATATCTTTTAGTATTTTATATATTTGAAATTGTAATCTTTATGCTATCTTTTAACCATAAATGTATTTTTAGTACACATTTTTGTTGCAGTTTTAAATATTTATGATACTATATTGATTGCAATACAAATATTTTTAATTAAAATTTCTACATTTCTACATCTACATTATACATATTGTCTTTGTATCTTATTATGATAATATTAAACCTTTGAAAAAATGTATTTTTGATAATTTTTACCAAGAGATCTCTTAAAAAACAAATTTGCCATTACATATAATTCTTTGTTCCTTTGAACACAATGGAATATTCTCCTCTTTATCTATTTGAAGTAGTTGATGCGAAAATGCGTTAGTAATCTTTTCTAACAACTTCAAACGATGAGTTCTACCGGTGAGTTTCCTATGTTGTTCCCGCGAGCGAGGACGAAGGTCAGGAATAAGCGCGCACAACCGGAAAATGCGCAGATCATTTTAAGTTGACATTGGCAAAGTGTCAGTATTCCCTTTAGTTAATACAATTATGTATGTGTCACTTAAAAGATCTGAGGAAATTGATTGACTTAAAGTAGTACTATACTCTTAAATGTTTCTCTGTTTACAGTAACTTACAAAAGATATCCTATTTGATTTATATTCGAAAACAAAATTTGCATATGTGAAATTCAAGAAGGTTCTCATTACATATTTAAATGTTGAGATTGGAACTTGTTTTCAGATATTTATTCAATACAAATCTACAGTTGAAAGACGAGAATGCCAGCTAAGATTGCGAGAAGTTATTGCTATAATAAAAAAATGAAAAATTACACACAAATTATATATCGGATTGCAATATATACACAAATAGAAAAACAATCAAAATTATACATATAATTTTGATGAAACTATTAATTGTGAATCAACTTTTGTTAATCTGGGAAACTTTGCTGTTACACAAAGTATTACGTACTCTAATCATTGTAAAAATGAATGTTCTGAACACACACAACGTAAAATTAAAATAATTCAATTTACAGAATGTAATGAAATTTACATAATCTAACTGATACATGAGTAATTTCTCGTGTAAGTATAACTCAAGTGCAGAACAAAGCATTTCGTTTCTCAATATATTTTAAATCTCCACTCTCAGAAGCTCAGAACGTTAGACAACAAGATAAATGTATAATGAAAAATAAATACTCCTCACATATGTATGTTACTTGTGGTTACACGCGTTCACCGTCATAAGTCGCAAGGTGTTAGTATCTCGTCTGCATATGTTGACTAAAGTTGTTGAAAGATGCAAAACACTTTATTGAATATGCGTGGTTTGCGCTATTTTGAGTTACTTGAATATCAATTCGCTGCATCACAAATTATTTTTTGTTCCGATTGTTCGTTGGCGCAATAGCAAACCTGTCGACGATAACGATCATTGTCATATGAGTTAATAATTAATTACTCAAGATGTCATATATAAAGCAAATCGTGGTTAGAAAGGAATAATTATCTTATTCTAATAATATTCATTCTTTTATTCATAAGACGAAATCTTAGAGTCCGACGTTGAAGCACGTCGTCGTGTGAAAGATAATTTTATATTTGTATTTTTTTTTTATAAAATAATACTTATTATTGTATATATAGTATTAGCATTGTGATTGATTTCTACAAGATACCGTACTTGTCATAATAAATATCTCGATATTAAATGTAATATTTCAGTATGTTATATGATGTCGCGAAATTAAAATTTTTTCGTATATGAAGCTTGGCTTTTTGATATTCATCTTTTAAGTGCAATAGAGTAGCGTGCTAATTCCAGGACGATATATTATAATTCTCAGATAAATTTGCATTTGCATCGCATGTAGTCCGCACATTATCCAATGTTTACTTGTTTCAAGACGCGACGCTGACTCGCGTATGTCTCTTTCTCTCATCTTTATCTGCAAAGTTCGAGCTACGTCGATGTCACGTTTTTATCAAGGCGGTAGTCGTGAACTTGACCCGTTCCGTTCCGTTCGCAACTCCTTGGCGTGAGGATCCAGCCGTAAAGTTATGCTCGCACGTGCATCACGCGCGTTGCGCTCGCACGCGTCGCTCGCGAACCGCTCGCGCGATCGGGCGCCGCGCCGTTCCGCGGTTATGTGTACGCTCGCATCTTTTTCTCTCGCCGCGATCCCCTCGTCGTTGTGTATCACGGTCGAATCACGATTGATCAGGGTTAACTGATGGGTCGGTTGACATTATTATAACAGCCAAGGAAAAGTACCTGGTAGAGATTTCGACAAACCCTCTCTATATTATAGCATGAAAACATTGTGAGAGAATGCATTTGCGCAACAAAAGTTCTTTTAAAAAAGACGGAAATTTTTTATAGCCACTTATAATATTGTTAACAATTAAATTCACCCTGGTTTAAAAAATTCTTATAATATTTTAAATATTTTTTAGATTTATAAGTTTTTTTTTCCAGAAATTATACAATGAGAAATCTTAGAAGTCTTTTTAGAATATTTTGGAATTTATATATATGAAGAATTCTATATATGTATGTATATAGAAAAGATCTCTTTTTAGCACTACTATTATGAAAAGTATTTCAATTCGTAAGCTCTTTTCATATGAAAAAAAATCTGAATTTTTTTTTTAAATAATAAAATTTATATAAAAATTCTGAAAAGTTATTATACGAAGCATTTTAAGGAAAATCCATCAGTTAATGATAAGTCTTGTCGAGATTTTGAAATAATTTTATAATAATTTGTATCTTAGATATATTATATCATTGCGAAAAAGCAGCTCATCAGGATGCCGCAATCACGGATCTTCGTAATTTAAATTATATTTTTTTTATGACTTAATCAGAAATGGAAGTTATCAGTATTTTTCCAAAAATATTACGTTATTTCGTTATGCAACGATTTCATAGTTTTCACTTGGGCGCGAATGATGGAGGAGACTTGTCCATGAAAATTAGGGCAATTTAGGTCCGTTCGCACTTGGTCGATACTGCGACAAATCGGAAAACAACACAAAGACGATAATTTTTGTCTTTAGAAAGAGCTGTGACGCAGAACAAACAACTGACTCGATTATTAGCACATTAAAAATTTGTGTGACAAATCTTGATCCTTTCTTCGGTCGAGAATCAAAGTTGCTGGAACGTTTGAGAGCAACGACTAATTAATTACAAAATAATATTATCTAATGTTATTAAATAATAATTATTAAATATACTATACTTATAAGCATTTTTTCCCTATATTAAAGTTCTATAACGTAATTTCTTCTTAAGAAAATGAAATCGATTCGATCATCCTTTGTAATAACGACTTGAGCATGAAAATAAGTCTTTTCTTTGTAATAACGACTTGAGCACGAACATTCGTTTTCTTGTAGACAATACTCCAATAAAACCGTATCGCAAACCGTCTAAAAATAAAGTTTTCTGTACTTCTCGTTGATCGATTGTTCTATAGTTAGATCAAGCCGTGATCCCATCAACTCAAAGGCCAATCCGACTCGATGGAGCACACGGCAATTAATCGAAGCAAGGAGCTTTTCTCGAACATTCGAATGATTAATACGTGCCATTAGTGCGTACGATCGCTATATCGATACGTATTGGCTATTTCGTAATTCCATATACAACGTATGAACAGCAATGAGCACGGCTCATCCACGTCGTTCGATAAGTTATCCCAGGGAGGCGGCTCTCGATTTATTTCAACCTTGCAAATCTATTCGCGACCACGCGGAATTGATACGATTGTCCATGACGAAATAGCCGTCATCATCGTGAAAGCGCGATTGTTACTTCATTATTAAATTAGCATTAGGTCGAGCGCATTTCCTGATGTACTTGAGTGTATTTTTTCGATGATAACACGATGATTACGTGGTTCTCGTAACAGGAAAAGGAGCCTGATAATCGGCATATTACGTACAAATAACCAAAACAACGTATCCCCATATGACGGCGATTGCGTTAAAATTTCCGTGCGACATATTCGCAGTTCAACTCAACATATTGTGATCATTTGATCGTCATCCCGTCGATAATGATATCGTGCGGATTAAAGAACCACGCCATGCTTACAATGAGCGCTTGATGAACGGAATCATACAATAACGCTCTTGTTATATCGTGAGCGACGCGAAGCTGCTTTTAATATGGTAAATGCAAATAGACACGTAATCATATATATTAATTTGGAATTTATAAATCTTAGAGCCTTAAAAAAAAGAATTTTTCAAAATTTTATTGGATATTTTGTATGTTGTTGGCGTTTTAAAATTAATATTAATTGAAAACACTGACACATTATTATAATATAAAATCGAGTTTCAATTCTTTCTAAAGACTATAGAATTATATTTGAAAGGCTGCTTTATAATAAAGTTAATACTTTACCTTTTATTGTATATAAAAATAGATTAACATTGCATTCTTTAATATTTGGTAATTTTGTCAAGTATCAATACTTAATAAATATTCGATAATAATGTGGAATAATTAGTATCAGCGCAAATTGATGGCGTCAAAGACATTTGTTGCAATGTATTTGATAATTCTGGGATATTAGACATACGCGTAGTTTGATAATACATATTAATTTACATTAAATGATATTTTTAGAAAGCGTTTTTATTTAATTACAAAAAATAGTAAAGAAAATATTGTCTGATGGAAAAATAGTAAATAATTTTAATTTTGACTGTGGTATCGAACTTAAATTTCCAATTGTTTATTATAATGAATTGACTACAATTGCTTAATGCCAACGTAACGTCCGTGAATACATTTTAATGAAATATGAGTGCACACGAAACGATTTTCGTTTCCTTCGCAAGCTGTAATTTAAACTTCCTATATATAACATCGTTATCTGTAATATTAATATATGTTAGGAATGGCACAACGAGATCTTATCAAAATAAAAATATTGAAAACTGCAGAAGAGTTTTAATATATCACATGATTTATTGCATATGTTTATATAATTTAGAAAGTGTCGTGCACAAGTAGAGTCAAAGGGCCAAAGTGATCGTTGATGAAATGAAACGGTTCGCGTATGCAACCTGATTTAATCAAAATATATTAGCGGGCATTACGTCAGAGTAATACGATTGAAGTAAATTTATCATGACGCAACAGACTACTTATACGTTCACAACAATGTAAGATTTAATAATGGTTATAAGCTTGGAAAATTCCAAGAGATCCATGAATTATCCGACGCAATAGGATGAAGAATATATACAGGATATATAGCTATATTAACTATATTGTAATCATTCGAGTAGTACATTGTGCGAAATTCCAGGAACGTATATGAGGACTTATATATTGTAAAAGACTTCAAAGATATAACCACAGACTTATGTTATTTTACGCCTCACAAGGGAACATATTACATTGCAAAAGTGATATAAAAAAAATTAACGTTACAAAATATCTTGAGAACAATGTAGTTTTGAAAAAAATGTTTCAAATAAAATAAGTTGTAAGGTTTGATGAGTGGGCCAATAAAATCTTGGACTCAAAATCTAAGTAGCTCATAGCTTTTATGGTCCTCCTCGAACCCTACAATTCTTATTTGAAACATTTTTTTCAAAAAATGCATTATTCTTAAGCTATTTTATGTCTAAATTAAAATTAAATGAACAATACAAACGTGTTCTGATCTAAATTGAATACAGAATCCATAAGATCTCAATATTTGACTCTAGAATACCTATTTCAAATGTGGTTTCTTAACTGGTAACACTAGTTTTTTAATATAACTTTTACAATGTATAGCACATTTCCTTCTCAGGATCTTGATATCAAATTTTAAAATCTCGGATTCATAAATTAAATTAACTTTCAGCAATATAAAGAGAATTACGTAAAATTACTTGATGTGGATCAGAATTGTGTGTAAATACTGAAACAAGTTCCCATATCAGATGTTTGTGAAGTATACCTTTGCAAAGAAGGTTCTCCATACAATATAAAAAAGTAAAAAGTTAAATCAAAGCCTAAGGCTTATATTATAGGCTTAAGACCTTGTCTACCAATTTTTACGTGCCCGAGTTTTATTATACGTCTTATCGTGTGCAGTATTTTATATACTTAATATAATTAAGTAAAAAAAGTTTTTCATAGCGTTGACCACAATGATCATTATATTATCAATGTAAAAAATATATTAAAAAGTAACGACTGTCCCTGAAATTTCCAGTAAGCGAGAGTAATCTTACATTTTCTAATATATATAATTTATATTTGCTGGTATTAAAAATTTAAATCTGAAGAAATCCAACCACCCCCGATTTTCACATCTTCATTGTATGTGCGGCCCTGATTCGAACAATTACAAATGTGCGTGCTTATCGTGTCAATCGTCCTCGCCGGCGTCTTCGTTCGCCGTGATTAATTGGCCCAATGGCTTGCTTAGATCTGGGGGCGCGTCCAGCATATTACCCCGATCCCCCGGAGGGGGTCAACGAGAAGAGGGCACCCATCATATCTCTTTGTCTCTCTCTTTCTTTCTTGTACTCTCTCTACAGCGATCGTCGTGAGTTAATCGACGAAGCGCCAACAGACGCCAAGATAACGATGGAAATTTCTTTCTCGTCAATCGAGGCCTTGATTGAGTTGTATCGGTATAAACAAATATACTGTTGACTTGACGGGCTTACTCAAGAAGGCAAATCTATGTGAAGTTGAGGGTAGGTCATGATTTTCTTTCTTCTTTTTTTTTTAAGAAACTCGTGAATAAAAAAGATTTCCTTTATTCTATACAGATTTATTATAAACAAATTAGAAATATTGGAAAAAAATAGTATTTGCTCCAATGTAAGAACGAATTGCAGATACTTAATTTTCGACAAATCGCAAATATTGTTAAGACTGAATACTTTACAGACAAGATGAATGACAATAATTAAATTAGTAATATCACAAGATATATAATGAGTCACATTACACTAAGAAAGAAATTATAAATTTAACAAAAATATTAGTTAATTTAACTAAATGCGGCGGTCACGAGCTGTCAAGCAAATGTTTTTTAATAAACTCTTGTATATTTTTAAAAAATTGAATATATAAATATTTAGACTAAAAAATTATTACGAGTTAAATGAATTTAATCAAATGGAGAGAAACAGGGCTACGAGCCAATAAATTCGTTAAAATTCTTTAATTTATTCTAATATATTGCTAATATAATAATTAAAATTATCTAATATAATAATTTATTCTTATATATGAATTTAATCAAGTTAATAACTTTTTCCTCAGTGCAGCAATCTAAGAAAAGCACAAAAATATTTTAATATAATTGTGTATGTATATATATATTCGATAAATATCGATTTAAATTATTATTAAAAGCTGTATATACATACGCGAAGACATCTTGAAATAACTAGATTATTTCACAAAAATACCACAATCAATTCTGGATAAGAAGAGAAAACACGAGGGGGTAACCACCATCTGAAATATTGTCCCACAGATTACATGATTTCATTTAATTTTATATAATTTTATTTGATGACAAATAATTTTTCCTCACTATATATGCGGTCAGTTCGAATAAACGATTTTATCTAATATTACACAATTATTTCCTGTAATTGTCGGATTATATATCGAAATTTTATATAAATTTTATAATGATTTCAGGGACTCCGTCCCACGATTACATTAAGTGATTACCCCCTCGAGAAAACAACTATGAATTCGGCGAATACTTGTAATGTTGCACGCATTACAGTATATGCAGTTTTATTCAGTATTATTTTATTGTACATACGCACGAGACACAAATGCCTCATCATGTTTTTTTGTTACTTTTCATTCTTTCTTATGCCTTCTCATTCCTTCTTATGCCTTCTCATTAATTCTTGTGTCTTCTCCGATATGCAACTTTGGATGGCTAGGCATTTATGTCCGCGTGTATACATTATATTTTGTCTAGGTCTAGAACAATCTTATTTTGTCACGATGGACGTTTCTCTATATATTTGCGGCATATCATTAGCAATGTAATATCATATGTGATAATTACGTGGTTAGACACATTAGATGTTAGCTAAACCCGTGGAATTCTACCAGATACGCTGAAAATTCGTATTAGCACGAGCAATGTCAGACGATACTTGATCGCTTTGAACGACAGATATGGCACGAGATCTTTCAGTTAGAATGACCATATTTTATAATCGGAACAGTATGGAGAGAAAATTGGATTAATATATGAACAATTATCTTTGTTTGACTGTTTTATCCTTGTCTTAACTGTATAACAAATTAAATTCTATAGTATTGTATTTTTCAACTTCATGATACTCTTCTCTAATTTTCTTCTCGTTTATCTCAGGAGTTCATAATTTATTATTAATTTAATGATCTAATTCAATGATCTAATAATTTTTTTTTAAATTATTCATTTTAAAATATTATATAATGTCTTATGTATATTATATCCTTTTCATATAATCATTAGCAAGATTTTTTCCTAAAAAAATAAGATTATGGATCTTTTCTTTTTTTTTTTTTTACAGATACATGGCTTCATGGCCGATATTCATAGTTGATTCTCATAAACACATCCTTTAAATATTATAACACAGCCGTATTAGCATCTTAAAACATTACTTAAAACGATATTAAAATAAGAACGGACATGAATATCGGTTTTTATGAATCTATTCACAGAATTTAAAGTTGTATTCATGTGTAGATCTATGATTTAGAGACTTGTAAGAGAATTTATAAATGTACATGAAATTAAAAAATCTCATTTTTCTAAATCTGTTAAATTCTAGAAATTATTATTTAACATTATTTAGATAATGCTAGGTAAATAATGTTATTTATTATGATCATTAATTTTTATTGTTACAAACGCTTGATATATTTACTTATTTGTTAGTTAACATGTTAAAACTTAATTGTTTTGTCAGTCATGAAATTATCTAATATTTATATATATAATAATAGATATGTTTTTTGATTTTCAACTTGTACAGGAAATAAACAGAACAACGCAGTACCCTGTGTTATGTATACAAATTATCGACATTTCACACATTCTGCATTTTATCACGACTATTTGTTTATTTATTAGGTATATTTATCGTTGAATATTTAGCGTATACAGGCAGAAATAAATTATTTATGATTTGTTTTCTTAGCATTAGATATTAATATTCGAATTTATATGCTTTTATTACGACATGTGAACAATTTGTTTTCAAGCAGCCACATTTGATGAATATTGAATCACGTTTAACTACGTAGTAAGACACTGCGAAGACCGCAGATGCACGTTTATCTGTTCAGCATCATCGTGATGGACGTCCTTTTAATTCTTGAGATTTCGAGAAGTAAGAAAGAAGTGTCTCTTCTTCT
Organism: Cyphomyrmex costatus; assembly: GCF_001594065.2. Classification (NCBI taxonomy): domain Eukaryota; kingdom Metazoa; phylum Arthropoda; class Insecta; order Hymenoptera; family Formicidae; genus Cyphomyrmex; species Cyphomyrmex costatus. The sequence goes on from NW_017275457.1 coordinate 1,013,252, forward strand.
CCCTTGTCTTCTCCAGTATTCTTCTGTTCATCACGAAATGTCTGACTTGCGTGCGATTATATTGCGTTTTTGCTGAACGAGCACGTTTACGTCTCACGGAAACGATTTTGATAAGGGATAAACGTGACACCATGCGAAAACCGCACGTAGATGTAATACGTAGTGAGAAATCACGAAGCACGTAATTATTCGTTAAGCACAAAAATTACTATTCCTATATACGGTTTTATTCCATTATTATGTTAACGAAACTTCAGCATTTAACAAATGAAAAGAAAGAAATTCAAAAAGTACCATATATCGAAAATGAATGTGTATTTAGTGTAACGATGTTTTCTTCCTGACATCTTCCTTTTTACAGAATTCTCTCTCTTTTGTAAAAAAAAAAGATAATGCTCGAAGAAATAAATAAATAAATATAATATATATGTATACATTATTAAATCGAAAATTAATTAGAAGTTGTTTTTTCATATGTACAGTTCTATACGAAATTTAATATTGTTTAATCAAAAGTATTATGAGATGTTATATAATATGTAACATTAAATTAATATTATTTTATTTGACTTTCTTGGAAATAAATTGAAAAGAGAAAATGTTTTTAAAAAGAGAATAATATCGTATTAGGCATATTTTATATTATATATATATATATCTAATATTTATTATTGTGTATATATTATATTAATATTTGCCATTTTTATATGTCATGCGTATATTGTACAATAATATATGTAACTATATATACAATGTATAATTATAAACATACAATACATTCTTTTTTTTCGTTTAGAATAAAGTTTTATGTATTCTTAATATTTTAGTGTAATTAAATTTTACTTTTTTACTGTTGTATATCAGAAAATATAGTAAAATTTGAGAGTAATGTAAATGATGATGACACAGTTAAAGAACTGTAACGTTATCATCACAGTTTGAGTGACGAACGAAGTACGTTTATCACGTTTAGCAATTAAGCTTTTAATAGCAGCATATCTATTTGCGCAAAATTTTTTATCTTTATGTATAGCGTACACAAAAAGTTTGTCGAAAAATTTTCTAAAGTAATACAATTTTTCCTCATGATCATTTATTTCACTTGTAAGTGTTGCAAATTATCATTCCTCAATTATTGTTTCGGTACTGACATCGCATATCTCTCACAGGTGCGACCTAATTTTTTTTAACAGACACGTTTTATCACCTATTATGCTAAAAATTACTATTTGTAATATATTTTTCATTAATTTTTAACCACTTTCAGATGTTTTAGTCTGTGTGTGCGTCATTATAATTACCATTTTATAATGATATTCTCTCTTAAACATAAATTGAAGTACAAGAACTAATTTAAATACTTATTTGATTCATTATTTGAATGATTGTTTCTTTGTAATTCTATTATTATTTTGTAATTAAATAATTTAGTTATAATATATATATATATATACGTCAAAAAAGAATTAACCCTTGTTCTCTACATTTCGTATATGCATATGTGTGTGTATTTCGCATATAGAAAATTATTTTTAAAATTAGATAAAATTAAATTATGAAATAGGAATTTTCTATATTTTAAAGTGTAAAAGAGTTTATTTATTTGTTTTTTAATTTCTTTCTTCACACAATTAATCTGTTTTTTTTTTATTTAATTACTCTTTAAGTATACATTACTGAGAGATTATAATAGTCCAACTGCAGTAGGATTAGTAGTCTAGATTTCGATACGTTTCAATTATTTTCCGTGTTAATCACAAAGATATTAAATATGAAGATTTAAGATTGTAAATAAAAGACGACGACTTATACTCTCTCTGTCTCTTCTCTCTGATATTTCTATCAAGAAAAATTTATATCAAATTTTCTAAGAAATTATAACATCCAAACTTCTCGCGCTCTGTAGGACGCGTTTTACGTAGATACTGATTATTATCAAAGCCTATTTTTAAATTTTCAGATGCCTGTCTACGGTGCCAGGCAGAAAGTAAGAAGGAGGTTTACGGCCGGCAAGACTGCGTGGTCGTTTGGGGCGAGTGCAACCACTCATTTCATTACTGCTGTATGTCGCTTTGGGTTAAACAAAACAATCGTTGCCCATTGTGTCAGCAAGAATGGTCTATCCAACGAATGGGAAAGTAATCCTTGCGTATGCTAGTAACTAATTTCATCGCAGCTTCTAATTTTCTTACGATTATTATAATTAATCAGAATAGATCATGGAAAAAAGCTGTTACTCGTTGTAACGCATCTTAATGAATCTTGAATTTATTTTTGTTTTTGAAAATTTTTTTACAGTGATAATCAGAATACCCGATATTTTAGGCTAGGATTATTTTATTATAACATAATAATGACTAATAAACATGTATTTATATATAAAAATTTCAAATAATATGAGATCTTCGTTTATATATAAAATACTGTGAATGTTATTATAAATATAAAGTTATTGTATTTTTTCTTCTATAAAAAATTATTTTTTTTCTTTGATGTATATACTTAAATACTACTATTACTGACAAATAATAATTGTTCTTTTACCACACAGAACTTATTATTGCACCTTAAATTTTTACTATTTAATTGAACTAAAGTTTATTGTTAAATTTTTAATTGTAGACGTAACTTTAAGTTTCAAACAGTCTATAAATCCTGATATCCGATTAAGATAAGTTTAAATTACAATGAAAGTAGTGATTTACAGAATGATTTAACTAACTTTTTCTGTATTTTCATTTAGAATTTTGTAAAATTAATTCTTTTTTTCCGTTATTATTTATTGTAAAATTGTGATATGGCAAATAGTTTTAAGTATAAATTCTAACAGTATAAAAAAAGATTGAAAAAAATTTTTTAAATACACATTATTAACAAAAATTAAATTATTATATTTATTTTAGATACATAAGAGTGATACAAAATTGTTTGCCATATGATATTCATTGCTCGTCTACGGCATATATATAATGCTTATCGTTTACAAACTACTCAGAAATTATAATTACGAAATATATCAAATATCTCAAAGATAATGTCTCATATCGAAATATAAAATACCGCCACGCGTTGTGTGGACTTAATTTCAATATTCGAGACAGACGTACTCTGAAAACATTATCGTCACACACAAACATTACATAAGAGATATTACATATTTTTATCTTGCGTAGACGCTGCGGAAAAGGTAAATAGTGAGTTATCAAAGTCGGTATTGATAATGTAAAATTATTACAAATACGCAATTAAAAAATTCCTATTATAAAAGAATTAAAATAAAAAGTTTACCTTTTACATCAATATAATCATTTAACCAATTCTTTGTCTTCTATTTCAAAACAAGTAGGAATCGATAAGTAATGAAAATCACATAAGAGTATTGTAGAAAAACGCCATTTTTGTGTTAGTTGCATACACGGCGGCTTGAAAGTATTTAGGTTGATAACACACACGCCATATCACGATTTAAGCAATTACGATGACGTTGCTTAAATTCTGCTCAATCATTCTATTTTGTCTGATGTAAAGGCATCATATTTCTCGATTCGTCAAATGCAAAATTCTATTCATTTCAGAAGTTCTCGAATGGTAATTGAATTTTGAAGTGGCACATCCTTAATTATTAAGAACTTTCGTCATGTATAAGAAATTCTATTGTCTGTTTCTCTTAATTTTTTTCTTCGAAATGTGTCATCTCTTTATACGTTGGGAAAAAACCAAGCGATAATTAGAATATTAAAAGCCCTGAAGGAAAGATAAACAGAAAAATAACTTCGCTGAATTACATACATTGTATTGTAGTAAGCAGTAACTAACAATAAGATATATACACGAGGCAAGTATTCAAATAATGACTGGTACATTCCATATATTTTCCGTGCAAGCTTTTTCAGCGATAGAAACGTATCTTAAGTTCTGAATTAATTTGATTATCTAAAAGATAATCAAATTAATTCAGAACTTAAAAGATATCAGACATTCTGGAATTATTTAAAAAAGCTCATAACATCGACGTGAAATCGCTGCATATCGTAAAAATGCATGCATACGTATCGTAGCATTAATTAAATGAATAGTAAACGTTACGTGCGATTGTAAATTTATGGGATTATATATATATATATATTGATAATCGCAGAATAAGATATTAAACATTTATTAATGTGTATATATCATGACTAGACATCTTTAACGACAATCTATCAGCGATTTTGTTCGATAATAAAAATTTATGATTCGGGCGACATAGTGACTATGCGTTGATGTTTCTTGATAGAAAGCGACGGGGTCAACGAGCTAGAAGTAACATTCCGACCTTTCTTTCCAGTTTAATTCCGAATGTAGAATCGATTCTTCGACTCGCAATTGCTTGTACAGATTCTTAGATGCGTAGATTTATAGCTGCGCGAATTGATGGGATCACCATAAAAGTTCTACATCGTTAATAATATCGCTTCAGTACTTCAACACAACTGAAAAAGATTGATCATAAATGAGTAAAATAACTATTATCCTATTAAAATCAAACGTAAACTAATTTTATAAAAAGACCGTTAAAATGACAACTAAAAACGGTGGTTTTACAAAATAAGATAATCAAAATTTTACTTTTATATGACTCAGAAAGTGTGATATTTTGAATTAAAAAAAAAATAAAATGACAAATAATATTTGATCATGTTAAGAATATACATTCATTTTGCTGATATTGCTTGATCAATCATTTTTTATCAAATTGAAACATAGTTCTTCTCTGTTTTTGGGAAAATTAATTTTTTGAATTTTGTTACTTTTAAAATAAAAATTATTAAATGTTAATTAAGATAAACTAAAATTATATTTTGAGAAAAGAAGAAAAGTAGAAAAGAATTCGCGAGCATAACAGTACATGGTTTAAATAACGTGTTATAAATTACTAATGTGTTATTTTTTTATTACAGTTTTTACAATACGTAAAATTAGACATCTTGGTTTTCTAGACTTGCCCTCCTTTCTAAAATGTCCTCGAACGCGTGTTCGCAAATTTTTTAAACATATTCTAAGTTTTTCCTATCTAGATAAAAAGTGCAAATTTATTTCGCACCGTTTATTTCAGCGCTTATTTTCATTCCATTTACATATATATTATACATTTTAATTTTTTTCCGTGAAAATAAATAAAATAAAAGAGCAATATATCCTAATTTTTCACGTGATACATGGAAGATTCTTGATAAAGTTCCATACAGTATGTTCATTAAATGCAATTTTCATGTGCAATATGATCTGGGATTACAAGATCACGAGATATCGTGGATTCCGCGAAAGCTGAGGCAGTCGTACGAATAAGAAATATATTCTCATGCAACATAACACGACGAACGACGGCAATGACGTCACATTGACCGCCCATCCCTGTCGGAGGCGTGTTCGTTCTATCACGGAGCCGAAATTCCGCAAGAAGTACCGGGAGTTAAGCACACGAGACTTCGCCTTTCTGAGAAGTTCTCAACCTAACTCTAACCGGTCATTATAGCTTCAAAGAAACGATAATAATAAGTATAATGACGACGAGGTCGTCTGTACTGGCGCCGTTTCGCCTTTCTATGACGTGATTGGTCGAGCCTCCAGACGAGCCCCCACGTGACGAAACGTGACGCGGCGAAACGGAGTAGCGAATATAAAGCGAATAATACGGTGATGACCTTCGGATGATACTTTGCAAATAGCGTTACGTGTGGTGTAACCCGTATACAAGCGTGCGTAGTTAGTTAGCATTGCGCGATACATCAATAATTTTTGCGCTGATGAGTCAAATTTGTAATACTTACTCATTCAGAAGTACATGCAAGTGCATTCGGAGCAAACAATTCCCTTTAATAATGAATTTTCAAAGATGTCTAACTTTGAATAAGCTAACGCTTTCGATTTTAATTCTACTAAAGACTTATTTTATAAATATATAATTAAATGTAAATTATTTAGATTTAAGAAATACGTATGTATGGAAACATTATCTATTAATTTGAATTGATTTTCAGTAAATATTTAGAAATAAGCTAGTAATTAAAAAATTTAATTCAATTCTGAATTTTATATGTGGTTTGTTTTTTTAAATATAAATTTGGACTATATTATACATCAAAGTTATAAATTATTTCAGAATAGCTATGTTATTTTAGCGATCTTATATTTAAAGTTATAATAGAAATACAACATATTAAATCTTTATGTTTATAGATATGTCACCTATTTTGAAAATTTATATTTTTACATATTTACGAATAAATAATATTAAAACAGTATGCTGTATTTTAAAATTCAAGTCTTGGACAAAAAAATTCTACCTATCAAAAATTTATATTCTATCTTCTATGAAAAAAAATATATATTTACATTTTATAATAGATTATAAAATGTAAAGAAAAATGAAAAAGGGAAAATGCACCGAATTTTTTGAGAACTTTTACTTTAATACTAAATAAATATCTTATATTAATTATTAATTAAATAAGTGATAACGATTTTTATTTTATTAATGGTTAATTCCACTCAAATTTTTGTGTTAATTTAACATAATATGAGTATGTTGAATGGTAACACGGATACTATGTTTATATTTCAACAAAAATGGAATGTAATCTTGAATAAAGCTTGAAGAGAGAGAGTAATATATATATATATAATATTATTAATTTTTAAATATCCTATATAAAGCCAAGGACATACACACACAAACATAAAGGATTGTACAATATTCAATAAAAAACTCCAATATTTATTGTTTTTGGGAACATATGTAAAAAAAGGTAATTAATTTGTATGACAGTTTCAATTTATATTTATATCGATCGAGGGTCATCTGTGCCGAATTATAATCCAGAATTTGTATTTGAGAGTGTTCTCAAGACTATAGAGCGATACTTATTTGTTTAATCAAAACTGACACAACTGATTTAAAAGAAAGCTCTATATTTTCTAAATATAAATGTACATGTATTTTTAATGACGCATATGTAATTAAACATAAAACATCATGTGCACGTTACCCGTGAGCAGTAGCAAAGAACAGCAAAGCGATTCCGTTTCGATATGTGCGACTAGTTCGCGATTTCCGTGATACAATGGCGCGTAACTTCAAAGGTCGAACACGCGATTACGCTATACTTATATATTTTTTTTATTTTTTTTTCGATAATCGCTGTTCTTTTCATCCGCTACGGTAAAAAGATTAGTCTGAACGGGGGAGGTATCGATTCACTCTTACATAAAATCTCATATATGTTATTCCCGTCTGTCATTAATGTATTATTCTTCCAGATTCAAGGTCACGTTTATGCAAGCGGGAAATCGCTCGATCAATTCCCAACTAGAGTCGATATCATCGTTGATGCACGAGCTATATATTTTATCACGTAATATCTCAATCATAATCATCTCTAGCCACACGACAAGGTCAAGTATGATACTATTGCTACATCTTTGTGTGTATATTTGGACCTTGGTGTCTTGCCCGAGTTTATTAGCCTCTCCAATTCTTCAGTTATTGCGGATCAGTCGAGTATTCTTCACGTAAAAGACCAGCGCGGTTGCTGTTCAAATTGTACTCTGATACTGAATTTTTACATTGCTGTAATTTTATTTGATTTGATGTGTGTGAGTTTAATCACAGAATTGCTGCTGTAGAGTCAAAAGGGTATAACGATAAAACTATAACCTTTGCAAGTTCTTTGAGAGAACATGTATTTACAATATTGACAAATGTCAGTCTGTACTGACATTGCTTGATTACTAATTACAAGATATTTAACGAAGCAAATTAGATTTCACATATAAAATTTCATGTTATAAAATTATGATTATAAAATTATAATTTATGGAACTTGTGCCAGTATTTTTTCTCACTTCGCTTATATCTTTGATGTGGCAAACAGGTAACAAGTCTTTAAACAATCGTTTACTTCGCAGACGAGCGATCAACTTTATGCATCAAGTCGCATACTGATCCTGTTTCTTCAGCGTCATGAAATTCGCTGTAGACTTGAATCGCTAGATTGCACCGTTTAGGACCGGTTTTATCAATGTCGGTTAACTACAACCACACAGTTCAGTGAAATCCTTTGCGCCCGTGATACGGTCGGAGACAGAGAAGCAGTCAAGTTAAACGCACAGTTAATCAATATCGCTGAAACCGGTCCTATATAACTTTCGCGAATACGAATAGAAGGAATGTTTAAAAGTTAAGATACTTGCTAATTGCACCACAATCTTGCAAAGATAACGCTCATAATTTTCGATTAATTAATTTTACACAAATGAATTTTACTTTAACAGATTGTATATTATTTTTTGCTTTTATACAAAAAGTAGTTCTATTAATTGAACTGGATTATAGCTTTTTTTTAAGTTATGATAGAAAAACTTGATATAAGAAAATCTTTTACCCTTCTGATTATATTTTTTCAAACAATACACTAATACGTTTATACAATATAACATATTTTAAACAATCGTACTTTTTTTTAGTGTTAATCGATTCTTCTCATTATTTTGCGTAAACGTATTGAGATAAGATAATTGAAAGAGAGATATTAAAAAATATTAATTATATCATTTATTTGTGCGCTGTTTCGTTTATATTTTACGACGCTATTTTATTTATATTTCTGCCGAGAAATATATGACGAATATGATGTATGAAAAGAATAAAACGTGGGCGAGGCTTGAATGAAAGGCGCTAAATGGGCTGACGCAAATCCTTCGAAACTTTCCGTACGTAGGAGAAAGGTCCTTTGTCTGTATTTACCCGTATTCAATGCTTCAACATTGAAAGCGCTGAGAAGGCGGAGAGGAAATTTGCAGAATACAATTTGAACTTACTCATCGACATTTTTCTAGCATCGTCACGGAGAAATATAAAAAATGTTTCTTTTTTGTCTAATAAACGCTCGTGTAAGATAAAACAATGAGATTTTTAAGGCATGATTCGAAGTCCGTCATACTCTTCGGTTATGTTTATGCATATTTTGCTTAAATTTTGTATGTATGAATAAACTAAAGTTTAAAAGGAGAGATATCTATTTTAATCAACTCTGAGTGTCTAAATATAATTTAGTTGTGAGTGTTGAGTAACCATTCTGTTTTAAGCTGCTGGCTACATTCCAAGCTATTTCTGTTTATGGATTAAAGTTTTAGTTTTAAAAAAGGTTTTATTGACTACACACCTTTTAACATCAATCTTCATTAAGACATTAAGACCTTTAAAGATTGAGATCACCCATGCAATATATTTAGAAACAGAAAAATCTTTTAAAGTTGCGTAAGATTTTTACTTCTTGCTCTAAAAATATCTTTTGATTTTATAGAGACTTGATTTTTTTTATAGAGACTCTTCTCTTCGCAAAAATTTAACAATAAATATTAGCATAATATGTTAATATCATTTACATATCATTTTTCATACACAAGTTAAATCGGTAAATTATGGAAGTGATTACTATTTTAGTATTGTTTGTCTATACTTGGGTTACATAATAAGCGGTGTAATACTCGTAATTCATTGTTTTATATCTTTCATGTAGACTTTCAAATATCGTTATTTACACAGAAGTTTATAAAGAATTTTAATTCTTAATATAAAAAAAATATATATTACTTTTTACTAACAAACTAATTCTATATCTACTAAGATAACTAATTAATATCAAATACGTGTTTACATAAATAGCTACAAATTAATATATTATTAATGCTGACACTTAATATTTCTTCAAAATTTGAAATAAATTAGATTTAATGACAAAAAGGATATCTCAAAGAAAATCAAATGATGCAAGGTACCATTAGCAACATATTAGAGAAACATGTATTATATATTTTATTGTATTATTAATGAAAAAATGTATAATACATATAAAATTTATAATATATTGTACGACCGGATAGACTTGCTTTGTGGTGAATCTGTTATGAACGAATTAATTATAGAAGAAGTGTAATTTCTATTTGCGATATAACGTAATATTCGATGAAGCGAGATAAGTAGCTATAAATTTAAATCTTATCAACTAATAGCCACACCAGCGTACAACTTTCCTTTCCCATTGGTTCTCCTTGAAGGCGGCTGGTCAGACATCTCTCACGATTACACACGTGACGAAGTCGAGCTAGTCGAGCCTCCGCGGAAGCGAGGTTCCCATTGGTCGTTACGCTCCGCTTCTGTATTCTGTTAATAATCCGTCATTGTTACGTCACAGACTATATTACTGTCATTATGAATTTTTATACCGTCTCATAAGGACACGGGGAACAGATACCGTTCCGGAAAAACAACTGTGACGGATCTGCTCTGAACACGAGTCCGATCAAAGTTCAGCCCTTTGAAGAAAACGAAAGAATAATATACACACAGGTGGAAGCTTCAGAAAAAAATCCAAACGCAAAAACTTCGCCGCTCAGGCAGAACGCAGAAGTTGTAATGATATCATAAAGACATCATGACTTTATTTGTCACTTATAAGTTCACTTGTAATATAAAGTACTACGTTTACACGCAGCCCGTTATATATCCTGAAGTTGTAATATCAATGTTACGTACTGACTAGATGCCGTGTAAATGCTATTTTACGACAAAGTTTACTACAATATAATTTTATCATCAAATAGTTAGATGTTTACAAAACGTCTAGCGTCATGTAATTATAACATCTGACGTTATAATTTTGATATAAATCGGGCCGTATAGTAGTAAGAAATAAAATCACAATAACACCCTGTATTAAATCTGCACTACTATTAAGTGTTTGATTAAGTGCTTTATATTTTATGTCCATTTTTACCAATTTATACTACTCAACAAAAAATTAAAGAATCACTTATTTCACCATGCAAAAATACGCAAATTTCGAGATAAAATAACTTTTTCAAAAATCATCGAGATTTTTAAAAAAGCATTTTAAAGCTTGAAATCTCTACTTTTCAGACCTGTACTTTAAAAAACCGTATTACAATAAGTGATCCTTTAATTTTGTTGAATAGTGTAGATTAACTTTAGTCTCACTTTAATTTACTTTTTATCTTTCTCTCATTTTTAAAATTAGAAAGATTAAAAGTAATAAGTTAAACCAAAATTAAAATTGATCTAAAGTTAATCTACTTGGTAGAAATTGGACATTAGTGACACAAGTCGACACAAACGTCGTTTTATATTCTTCGACAATCCATGAGTAACAAAGTTATAACAATGTGTGTCGACTTAATTGTGTCCCCAAATAAAAATCATTCATTATGACTCTGTGTTTTGTTTTTTTAAACAGCGAAATCGCATTATTATCAGAAAGCACTCGAGGTAGAAAGACGTAATCATGTTCAAACTTGATGTGCAGAGATTATTAGAAGAGTTACGAATTAGTTACATATGCAAAAATATCTTTGACGTGATTCATTTTGCGAGAAAGCGCTTCTAACGAAAGGTTTTTTTTTGCGTGACGTGTGGTATACGCATGATGAAATTTTCCGAGCAACGTGCGACGATTCACGTCATCACGTGGCCAGTACTCTTCGCAATCAGCAGTCACGTGGCACTTTTGATTGCAGCCAGGTATTTTTGTTTTACACACTGATAAAAACTCTTTTGTAAAAAATGTAATCATCCGTAACGTTCCTGCTATTGTCTTCCATAGTGTATTTATTTCGATTGCAGTGTATTACTGCGTTATGTGCCGCTGATAATTGAGCAGCGTCCTGTTACCAACGAGCTATGTACATTGGCGTGGCCAAGCTAAATCCAATATAGAGAAAGAGATAATGTGGAAATATATTTTATGTAATATACAGCATAATTGATAGCAATACTTTCATAGACAAGATTACAAATCCTATACGATGACAAGATGAAATTATTAGAGAGTACAATATTTCTCCTTCATTTGCGATCTTAGCGATTTATTAACTTTTAATGTTATAATTTTATGATATCGCTGTCTATATATTTAAAACATGAAATGCATAAAGTGGAATTTTCTAATAAATTGTTAATTATTGCTAATATTTTATTAAATGTTAACTTATATCCTGCGAACGATACTAAAATTACACATTTCATGAATTCATGATATGTTTAATATAGCTGATAAAATGAAATAAGAATATTAAGTAAATAAGAATTTTCCAATAACGTAAAATGTATTCAATCGTCGTTGCTATCATATTAGCAGAGAAACAATATTTTATAAGCTTCAGCTTTTGCAATATATGTATAAAATTATTGCATGTTTTTTTTGCAAATGGTTGTTACAGTAAATTTTCTCTTATCGTTTTCTATTTTTTTATTAGAATATATATTTATCTATAAGGTTATACAATTTTAATTTTTTATTCCTTTCATTATTACTTCTTATTTTATACAGAAATTTTAAAAATATAGCAAATTTAGTCACATGAAAAAGAATTACGTCTTGCTTATATTTTTAGCTTCATAAACGACGACCTTGAGTATTATGCAACTTTGTTTATGTGAATAACAATAAACCAACAGGAACAAATATATCCAACTTGAATTTTTTGTCATTATGACGATAATGCTCTATAAGAATATACATATATAAGAGTTCTTATGATATACATATATATATATATATCATATAGGTATACATATATATCTTACTTAAAATAATTTTAAGTCTTAAATACTATTAAATCTTAAACTGTCATAAACTAATCACCAAGTTGTAACAGCATCTTAAGATATATTATTTAAGATGACGGTCTTGAAATAAGACTATAAATACCAGCGACGATTTTATCATCAGCTTTCATCACTTGTAATTAGAGTACTCTCCGTATTTATTTTTATTCGTACTACGCATTAAATTTAGAAGCAAAGATGTACATAATCAAACATGGTCATAAAAAAAAAATCACTTCTGATTGGTACTTAATGGCGCGATTAAATGAAATCGCTTTGTGCAAATTAATTTACGTAAGACTTCTAAATGGCGCCAATGGGATCAGCCAGAATGTGAAGGTCATTTCGGTCAAGCAGGGGCTCGTCGCGTTCGACCAATCAGCAATGGCCACCGTGGAACGCCTTTCAGCCAAGAATATACTGACTCGCATGGTAACAGCGGACTGCACGCAACTATGCGAGTGCAGAGTCAAATAACGTCGTGAATTCTTTTGACGTTAGAGTATATCAAACGTGCCAAAAATTTCGATCAAAAAGACACGTGAGAGAAATCGCGTGATTATAGCATTATCATGAAGAAAGGAAAACATAATAGAAATAATCGAATTATATACATATATGTATATATATTATATATACATATATGTATAGAAATGTTTTTAAATATCATGTTACAGAATAAATAGAATAATAATGTTTTTATATCTACCGACAAATTAAAAAAAAATTTTTTTCCGTTTTATAAATTAAAATTTTTTTTATTTACGTAAAGAAAAACAGTCTATTTAATAATATATTAAAAAGTATATATGCTAAAGTAATTTTCTTTCTATTCTGCATTCGGTATTTAGTTACATCTTTGCGAATCTATTATAATTACGATTTTTAAATAACTAGAAATTAATATCATCATTATTTGTAATGTAGTCATTATTTATAAACGTACTAAAAAATTAAAAAATTGAAAATTTTTAAACAACATAATAGTTATTAAGTTTTCATATGTTTGCAAGCGAGAAAGAGAAGAGGCCGCGGAAAAAAAAGCATTTTTAACTTTTTTAAAATTATATAAAATTTAAAATAAATTAATTGAAAAGTGATACATATATTACATATAAATTAAATTAGTAGAGTGAAGCTTTCATAATTAATATCTCAATTTTTACAATTTCACTTTAAAATTTTTCCAATTATGTTATTTAACATTTTTATTAATTTTTCGAAAAATTCTTAGAAACAAAAAGATCGTAAATAATAATTATTAACAAAGGTATTGAAATTGCATCATTGTTTATCATAATTTTGAGCAGTTTATTTTCTTTCTTGCCAATCTTTTATTTTAATATATTAAAAAATTTTATAATTTTATGTATTTTTTATCACTCTATGCATGGAGGAGATTATATTCTTTTCACTCGGTATCGTCAGTATTTTCGGTTTTTATGATCCCTGCTCATTTATCATTATCATTATGTTAAATTGTAACGTTAGGAACGAGAAAATACACAACAAAAATTCTTGCTATATATTAAAATAGAAATACGTTTTAATAAAATAACAGTTATAATCGATAGAATCAACTTGTAAAAAACATCGAAAACTTTCCTTTTTTGTTAATTAATAAATAATTATTTATTTAGAAATGGATTGTATACGAAATAAGCTACGTGTTCACAGCTATGATAAACTGTCAAATTAATAATATATAAAAATAAATAATTTATTTCTCCTCTCTCGAAAATGGAAGAAAAATTTCGGTATACTTCATAAGTCTATATTCTATCAATTGCAAATGTAGTTTTATGGAAACGTTCTATTTGAATATAATTTGCAAGTATTTTTATTGTGCGTTTTCTCACTTCTGACTATCACATAATCTATACACTAATAAGGTAATAATGAGTGAACAGAAGCCTTAATTTTAATATTTTTCTCTTTTTTATATTTTTTTGATATAATTTCTTTTTTAAACAGTTTATAATAATAAATATTTCTTAAGGTCGATTATGTATAGTAGTAAGGCAAATATTTTATCGTACAGCTGATAAAACGTGCATCCAAAACGATAACGTTATAATTATGCTCAAAGTATAATCATGTACGAGGTAAAAATACGTTAGCATATACATATAAAAGATATGAAAAAAGCAACTACATTTAAAAAATATAAACATTTTTGTATATACACAAAATTCTATATTCTTATTTAATTAATTGTTAATTTAATTAATAAAAATGAAAATTGTATTATGAATATATATATATGTATATACATAATACATATATATATATACACTTTCGTTTAACTAATTATCATATATTATTTTATTACCTCATTCATATTAAAAGTAAATGTTTAAAAAAATATTTGTTCTTTAAAAAATTTTTTTAAATACATCTTATGATATAAACACCGAATTTTAACATTTATGAATAAACTTTTTCCGAATAAATATTATTTTAATTAGTACGAACTAAAAATTTGCAAAACCCATTAAAAACATCATGAATACTTATTCAAATTTTTGTAAATAGATTCTTTATTATATGTAATAAATTTACAATATGTAAAATCCTGCACATGTACGCAATGATCAATAAGTTTGTCGATATGTTTGATAAAAAAATTCGAATTTCTATTATATATACAGAATAATTTTTAATCTAATATAATGTAAAATATGGTAGTTTTCTATTAGCTTCCTTACAACTTTATAATGTACTTAAATATATGGCGAGTATGATCGGACAAATTTATTTGACATACGAAATGCAAACAATATAAAAGCGATTTTAAACAATATCTTCAAAGAAAAACTTGACTATCATATAGCTACTCTCATAATCTATGCATCGATTTTGGTACATTGTTTTCTATATTCCTTTTAATAAACAATATGTAACAATTTCAATTAATTACTTAAAAGATTATATGGCTAAAAATACAATATGAATAGAGTCCGATGCATAATCATCAGATATAGTATATAATGTTCCTTAATCATGTAAATTAAACTACAATAGAAACTGGAAGGTTCATAAATTCCAAATTAAATTATGCAATAATCTCGATTGTACAAAAAAATATAACATAATGAAAAAATATACATCTTAAATATACACAAGTTATTATTTACTACAAAAATCACGATTTCGCCTTCTGTTATTTTATAATATTTCTGATCTGTTTTTTACATACACTATAATGATATATCTAAAAGTATAGCAAATTCCCTATCAAAATTAAGCATTTTTGTAAATACTTCCATTTATATGGATCTACATACATATTTCACATTTATTCAGGTTTAAATTATTTGTCTTAAAATGGTATAACCCTGTTCGAACTGATTTAATCAATAAGCTAAATAGGTGCAGTTTAGTTGCCTTTATTAATTCATTCATTAATCTAGTACTATGCAATAAAATATATATTTAATTCAATATAGTGTAAATGATTTTTGAAAATATTTTCATTAGTTCGTTTGATGTCTTGCTGCATTTAATTATTTTTCATTTCTATTATTTAAATATTTATTAGTTTACATAAAGTAAACATTACGCGATGTACAACTCTTATAACATTTGTAATAAAAATATCACATATCTTTCATTAAGAATACTATTTTACCAACTGTGACAAACTGTTGTAAAATAATGTAAAAATATGGTAAATTTTAAATTTTTAAGTATGAAATTATATCATGAATAAAATCTCTCTCTCTCTTCCCCCCTCTCTCTCTCCCCCCCTCTCCCTCTCTCTCTCTCTCCTCCAATATATGTATAATATTTAAATATATTGTATATATATTTGTAATATAAGAGCAATATTTAATTTTTGTTTTAGTAATTTTGATACTTCCTACATGGGTGTTTTAATATATTTTTTTTCTATGGATAATACATTTTACAAAGAGTATACCCGGAAAGTAATGTAACAGGATTGTTCTTTCAATTCAATGTTGTTTGATAAAAATAATATCTTAAGGAAGCAAATAATCCAAATATGTGTACATATATAATATTTAATAACTTTATTACAATTAAACGTATAAAGATATTTTACAAGACCGACAAATGTACATAAGAGTAAGAAAAAATATGTGTATAAGGCATCAACATTATCAACAATATTGTTGTGATAATCGACTGTAAAAAGAAAAAATAAGAATACCATGAAAAATAGAAATAAGAAAAGTAGTAAAGAAATAATAATAGTAAAAATAAGAAAAAATATAAATAGTAAAAAATAACTTATAAAGATCGTAGAATAAGCTATGAGAAGAGAGATAAAAATCGAGCAATAGGTAAAAAATTAAAAGAATAAACGAGATCTAACATTTAGAAATAACAAATTAAAATAATTAATTACAGTAAAACAGAATATGCTACAGAATTTTCTAGATTGATTATAATGAATAAAATAGTTATTCTAATAACGAATATCTAAAATAGTACTGAAATAAAATTCAGAGTTGAATGAAAAACATGTGCTGCATTTCAAAATGTACTGATTACTGAAAATCTATAATTATTTAACTATAAATTATGTAAACTTATTGTAATGCATATGAAAATTATAAATTTTCAGTATGTCAATATATTTTACAACGCATCAAGAATAAACGGAACAGTAACATTTTTAATTACGATAGATCATTGGTCTAATAATAATATATATAAGTATCAAGGCGCATCAGGAATAGATTGAAAGATATGTTTGTTACTATTCCCATCTTACGAATTTAACAATAAAGTTAATTATAAATTTGTAACTTAGTTTATAAATTAAAAAAAATTAGCTAAGAAAACAAAAGTCACTCTAATCCTGAGAGAAACAAAAAGATATTAGTACTATTACTACTATTACTACTACTACTAACTACTACTACTACTACTACTACTACTACTACTACTACTACTACTACTACTACAAAAATACTATTATTATTAATAGTAATACTAATAATAATAATAAATTGTGAATGGAAAAATTTGTTACATTACTTTCTGGACATTCTTCGTAATACTGTTTTGCTAAGTTATTTCAATATTAATTCAGGCGAAGGAGGGCACAATTAAATATATTATACCTCAATATCTAAAGCTCTAAATAATCGAATGTTAACCCTTTTTCATAAATCGAAAATATAATATTACAAAAGTTCACAGTTGGAATGCATATATGCATAATGATATATGAGATTATTTAAAACAATAAAATTAAATCTACTGATTAAGTTATTTTAATTATGGCTTTTGATAAATTTAGTAAAATAGTGAAAAAATATTGCTTGGATCGACTATTTTATACAAGTAGTAATGGACGTTCAAATTTCTTTCTTAAAAACATTGAATCGATTCGATTAAACATATACAGATTCAAATTATTTTGAATTATTATTTAAAAGGGAAAGTTTACAAAAAAATCTTCCTATAGAAAAGTATTTAAATATCAAAATTAACATTTAAAATAAAATTATTATTATACAAATTATATTATTATACAAGAAAACACCTCCTTCATATTGGACGATTATTTCTTGCCACACATTTGCATTTAACGATAGGCTGGATAAATACGCGCTCATTCAATGATCTTCAGTATATATATAATTAATATCTTTCTGTAGTAATTAATAAGTAGCCCATTCTACTTGCTCACGAAAAGTGATCCTGTTATTTACCAAACACTATATATATTTATTTCTTACATATATAGAGCTGCGTTTTGAATATTATAATAAACAATTTAAGATTTTTGTTATATTCAAATATGTAATTTAATATATCTAAAGGCCATTAATACTAATAATAAATAATGTTTTATCATGTCAAGTTAATCGTTGCAATAGTGCTAACTATAAAGGCACTTGGTGAATACGTATTTTATGTATGTAAATATTTCAAAATGATCCGTTATAACATTAAAACAATGTTTGATTTTACTATTGCGAATCAAACATTGGCAGTGCCAATAGTTGAAGAATAATATTATATTGTCTTTTAGAAATGCAGCCTTGTGTCATAAATTATTAAAATAATACATATAAAACAATATTCTGGAATGTAGATTATTAGACTATTTTCAAAATAATACTTAGAAGCTTCAACCCGATTGGAATGTTATAATTTGAATAACAATTGGTAATTATCATGAAACTTGAAAACTTTCCTATTTATTCCTTCGTATTTTCTAAAGTATAGCTATAAATTTGTTTTCATATGTTACATATGTATATGTAAGACCGAAAGGTCTTTGACATGACCGAAAGGATTCGCTTATATAGAAACTTAAAAATTACAAATAATGGAATTACATTAATTTCTTTAGCTTGAGAAAATGATGTCAATTTTAATACTTTTAAAATTAAAAAATCTTGAAACGTCAATATTACATGGTATTCCAAATTCGTACGTGTAAGAATTCTTATGAGTATTTCATTATTTTTCAATCGGTCATGTCTATCGAAAAAAAAACTTAGAATAGAACTTTTGTGTAAAAAAAATGGCAGAACTTCTGAAATAATTCACAAACCGCCAAAAGCTGCCCTCAGTGAATAAGGTTCAACACGACAATATTCGAGAATATTCTAGTAATGAAATGTCTGCTTTGACATTCTAACATGCTTGACTAACACTCTAGCTTACGAAAGTGTAATCTCGTTAACAATTTGTGTGTCTGGCGCCTCTCATTAATGGAATCAAAATACTAGGACTTTGAGCTTGCCTAAGGAATGGATGTTGTAATAATTCAGCTGCCGTAGCTCGTTGCGCTGGATCACGTACGAGCATTCGCTCAAGAAAGCCTTGAAGACGTGGACTAACCTGAAAATAAAGAATATATCTTGCTCACTTTTTGAATTTAGTATATACAGTTGTCTATTAATATAATAATTTTGATGTTTGTGCAAGTTAATAAAAAATTAAAATAATCTTACTTTATGAAAATTTTTTAGTTTTGGTGGTGGCATATCTCTGATGCGTCTCATAGCTTGTAGAGGTGGTTCATTGAAAAATGGTGGCTCACCGTCGATCATTTCAATGATCATTATTCCTAAAGACCAGATATCCACTTCAGGTCCATATGGCAACCTATAATTAAAAATAAGATAATCACTTTAGTTATATTTGCTAAAAAATGGAAATAATTAAGACATTTGAGATATTCCAAATATTAAAATATTTTATTCTAAATTCTTTGAAAGAATGCAAGATTTTACAAATAATTAAAAAATAAATAGAAAAAGTACATTTCTTTCATATATTTCATATGTCTATTTTTATCATACATCTGTAATTTATTTTTCTCTATAATGATTTAAATAATAAAATGTATACACATATATATATTTAATAATTTATATTACTTAATTTAAAAAAAGTAGATACAGAATACCTTGAAATAACTTCAGGACTCATCCAGTATGGGGTTCCTACAAGAGACTTCCGCTTTGGTAATTCTTGAGAGACTTGAGCACAGAAACCAAAATCAGATAGCTTTACTCTGCCATCTGCCGTAAGTAAAATTGAATCGGACTTAATGTCCCTGTGTATAACACCTTGCGAATGTAAATATGCCAGTGGCTTAAGACACTGAGAACACACTGTAGCTATCTGACTCTCATCCATTCTTGAATGGGTTACAATATCGGTTAACGCACCACCTTCTAGATACTCCATAACGACCCATAATTCATCGTCTACCAAGAAACTATTATACATCTCAACTATATTTGGATGATGGTAGTCTCTCATAATAACAACTTCATTAAAAAGTAATTCGCGTCTTTGCTGTTTCCTCAAATCCATTTTCTTAACTGCAACCTGACGATTTGTACTCTTATCTGTAGCTATGCATACAGTTCCTGTGCTGCCTTCACCAATCTTCAGGAAATTTTCCAAATTTTCCCTTGGATCACCTTGGCTCACCTAAATATAAAGTAAGATGCATAAACATCATGCCATTGTAAAAGTTAAAATCCTAAATCGCAAATTTGTTTGTTTCATTTAACTGTAATTTATAATAGCAGCAATATAATAATCAAATTAGAACTATTTATTTACAGAATATATTATAAAATATAAAATTTTGAAAATATTTTTGAAATAAAAAACATTATATTACAATAATTAATTGTAATATACTGTATCATACAATGAATAAATTGTGTCAATATAAATTTTACACATACCACCATTTGTAAAGCAGCCCGAAACTGTTCATGTGTAAGTCTCTGCTCCGTTTGTTTATTCGTCGAACTTCCACTAACTGCTAAGTTCCCTGAGGAGACAGCACTTTTCATATTCTGATTTTGATCTGGAGTTGAACTAATTCCTGATACTGCAGACGATATGTTAGGCTTTGATAAATTATGCATTGATTGAGACGTTTCCATTGGCTTCTTCAAATGTGATTGAAGATTAGATGGATTCTCAGGCATATATGCCTGAGAATATTTATTAATATTATGTGAACTCAGTTGACTTAAAGGTCGTTGGGAAGCTATTGAACCCACTGGCGAAATTTTTGGCTGTAGCTTGTGTAATAAGACATTTTGACCAGGTTGTTGTTCCCTCGATGAATCTATAGTTGAACCCTATAAACCAAATGATATTATTATATTGTTTCCTTAAACACAAACTAATATTTTGGCTTTGCATCTTTTGATAGAAAAATATAATATATTATATTGTATTCTTATCTTATATTCTTTCCTGTTAAATTGAGTAGATTCAACTTAACATATATCTTAACATCTATGTAATTTTTGGATTATTAAGAAGCAAAATTATATATTTACATTATGATGTAAATATATAAATATATAAAAGTATAAATATACAAAAGTAAATATATTAAAGTTAATTAATTTAAAAGAGATTATAATTTTACAAATATTTTTAAATTGCTAGTTTTAATGTTACACATAAATGTGTACATAAATGTATACATGAAATTAAGTTAAAATAATATTAATAAATATTCTCAATGTTTCATGTATACATATTCTATTAAAAATATAAATGTCTTTTTGAATGTACGATATCTAATAATTACCTGTACATTGCCATTATAATGGCCTGACGTCATAACCATTTGCGAATTTAATCTATGAAATTCTGTGTCAAGAAGTTGTGGGGTATTTGGACTTTGTGTTGGAGCTTGTAAATTTACAATAGGACTTAAATTTTGGAAATTTAAGGATAAGTTTGGTACATTTGATCCTGAGTGAGCTAAATTTGGCGAGGATTGCATATTAGGATTGAGATTTTGAAGATTTGGGAGCATGTTCTGCATGCTGGAATTCAATCCACTGCCAACACTTGGTGAATTTTGTCTAAATTTATCGATGTAGTTATGTGGCTTGCTAAAGTTTGTAAAGCCCTGATTAACATTTGAAGGTATCTCTTGGCCTTCAGGGACAGATGGCGGAAGATTGCTGTTGTGCCTGTAAAATAAGAAAATAAAAGAAAAAGTTATGCTATCATTAATCTCATAAAAATATTTCTATAAATAGATAATACAAGAATATCTAATGTACTTTAAGATTGCTTAATTTATTTCTATCAACTACATAGACATAATTTATATCATTTTTTATATAAATCTACATACGTGTTTGATGCAATATTGTAAATACATCTAAGAAAGCTAAATTATAGTACCTGTAATCTCTCCTGAGTCGTGGTGGACTCGAAGAACGTAAAGAATTGGAACGGGCGACTGTACTAGTTTTAGGCAAGCCATTCTCAACAGTTCTGTCAGTAGCAAGTGGTCTACTTATTCTAGGATCATTATGGCCTCTTACGATGGTCTTTAAGTCGAGAATCTCAGTAGGTGTGATCTCGCTTGGATCGACCAAGGGTAGTGGTCTGTTGGTAGACTTTAGAATCTGATTATTGCCGACTATGGAAGCCCATTGCAGTGGCAATCCGACAAACTTGCCCTCACGTTTATCAAATCCAGTATGTACCCTGTGCTCAAAGTTGGTCGGCGTAGAGATTTGTGGTTTCTTTTTCTTCTTGGTAAACATTATCCCTGCATTCAAAACAATGATTATTAAGATCATGGCTATAAGACAAACAAATGGTGTAGTGTGGCAATTTTGTTGGCATATCATCTAACAGCGACTGTTCTATTAACAATAGAAGTACGCGATTCTGCTTGTCAAAAATGTATCCACTTGCACACGCTTATCTCTTAACCACAATCATCCATGTATTTCGCGGACAGTTTCTATTGATCAAAAGGGCTGCGATTTGTACTACTGTAGTATAAATCAAATGTGTACACAGTACAGGATGCAGGAGTAGTGTGAAAATGTGTGAAAAGAGCGAGGGGCGAGGGAAGCCAAGTGACAGCAACGCCTACCGTACGATACGATCTCTGCGATGCAGCCTCGCTAAAGCTCACCAAGTTGAGTTGGGATTAGTGAAATATGCGAGGACAGCTCAGATAACTCGTGGCGTGGATGCGGACCAAGATGATGTCGGAACATAGGCGATGTCGCGCGTTAAAACACATAAATACGCCATTCATCCGCCTCGACAGGGACGACAGGTCGTACTCGCACACCGGCGCTCCGCGCGGTGAGCTTATGAATCTTTCGTGGCATTTAGTTCATGACAATTTGCTGAAACGTGCATGCGTCGCGGCGCACGCGCGCGCGCGCGCGCAAGGTAAATGCGGCACCTGCGCGAGCGAGCGTGAAAACGGAGGCCGCACCACGACGTACCGGAAACGAGAGCGGGATAGAATGTGAGAGAAAGTGATTGTGAGAGATCACGATCGCGGAAAAGGAGTAATCGCGTGAAACGATGGAAATCCATCGATCAAAAACGTGCGATGTTCCATTTGCATCTAGGATTACCAACTTTTTAAGAATACATTATGAATTCTTCTTTAGATCGCAAAACTTATTAATTGATCATTAATTCAAATTTTATTTATTTATAAAATTATATTAATAGGAATTATCAAGAAAAATTATATTCTAGAAATTTTGTTATCAAATATCTATAAAATACTGCATATAATGCATAAGGCCGGAATCAGATTACGCATTGAAAATTTTGAGATTGAAGATTGAAAATTGAAATTTGACTAATGAGGATAAAGAAATTTTAACTCCTATTATTTTGATTAGTCAAAATTCAATCTTTCAATCTTCAATCTCAATCTTCAATGCGTAGTCTGATTCCGGCCAATTCCGGCGGCCTAAAAAAAATTATACTCCCTTCTAAATTAAATGTGTTTCTATTTTTTTTTATTTATAAAATAAATGATGAATAAAATAATAAGAAAAATAAGTATGCTTCAATAAAATGCAAGAAAGTTAAAAAAATTATTCTCATTGTTTTTACATATAATTTAAATTATATTTTATAGAAACAAAAATATTTATAAAAATTTTTATTTTTATTAAATAATTTCACTCTCTCTCTCTCTCTCTCTCTCTCTCTAAGGCATTCAATATGGCAAAAATAATAAATTAAAGAAACAATTAAAATGACCAGCATTAATTCAGTAAACAATTATATTTATTATTTTATTATATTTTGATATTTATAAGTAAATATTGTGTTTTTGTGAATAAAATGAAGCATATATTACGAAAAATATTAACTGTTAATATTATTAACGTATATTATATTTGTGTGTACGCATGCGCACATGCGCACGCACGCGTCCACGCGCTATGCGTCGCGTACACATAAACGCACATTCATGCACGCACGCATGCGCGCGCGCACACACATATGTACAAAGTGAGGAAACTCACTATATAGAAATACCCTGAAAAGATATAAATCTGACCGTGTGATATTCACATTGTTGCATTACTTAGATAACGCTGAAGGCCTTGACACATAAAAAAAACTTAAGACATAAGCTTAAGTAATAATGGAATCCGACATGTTGGATTCGCTACTGTTTACGTTATGGCCTTACGATCTCTACTGAAATTGATCAATTCGCTTACTGCTAAAATCTTACGTCTTAAGTTTTTCTATGTGCCAAGGTTTTAACACTCATCAGTGTTTAAACTTTAGCAGCGCACATCTGAAACAGTTTTTAATCAAATGACACTTAATTATACTGCTTTGAAAACATCTTGACATTGGCTATAAGAATTTACAATAAAAAAAAGATAAGAGTTCCCCTTTTTTTATTTATAATAAAAAAAATCAAAATAATATGAAATTCTCAAGATCGAAAATCGAATCAATATTACCACATGATAGATAATTTGATACTCGCTACAATTTTTATAAGAACAATTTTTTCTGAAAACATCCTCTTTTCAATATAATACAGTACATATACATCGATAAATACATATACAGTCAAAATGTAGGAATTAATTAATTTTTATTAATAGATGAGAGCACTGTGAAAAAATGTGTGAAACGGTAAGTTAATGATTCACTTCGGACAATTGACCCATCAGTAAAGTCTCGACACAGTTAGTTATTGTTTGGTCGATTTTATGGTTTAACTCCTGGTTAGTTAAGGGCGCACTAATTGAGATGACTTTCAACTTCAAGCCTAACGTGATTGAAATTTCCATTTAAAAACTTGTTGTAAAGCGGATCACGTAGATGTAGAAGATAAATGGAAATTAAGTGAACTGGAATAAAAATAAAGTAACTGTTCCTTAGCAGAAAATAAAAATGAAAAAAAATTGTTTTCTATAAATGTATTGTTTCTTACGACAACAGTAAGTGCACAAAACACAAGAGAATACATAACTTACATTTTTTATGAATAGTTTTTTGTCTTCAACTAGCTAAACACGTCAAACTTTTGGTTTTTGGTATTTTTTTGATAAATAATTATAAAATTTCTTTTATTAAAATATTTAAATTTGTTTATCTTGTTTCTTATCAAAAAACGAAAGAGAAGCATTTCACGTACACACATTATCCATATGTCATAGCAACTAATTTCCTAAGAATTATCATGCCACTATGAAAAAAAGTTTCTATAAGGGTGCATCAATAATGCATCAATCCACGAACGCGATATTATTTTATTCTCAATTGTCTTCATTTTGTTGAACACGCAAGAACTTCGACGTTAATGTCTTGTAGATCAATTTTCTTTTACCGAGCACCGAGGGATATCGTAATACGATTAATCATACGAAATAGTCACTGTACTTATCGTAATACGCAATATTTATGATGCATCGATTATTCTATAGACCCTATGTTTCGCACACGAATACATCATGTCATGAATATCGCGATGATACTTTACTGGGGAAGGGGGGCATGAAAATATTTTTTTGGCGAAGGAAAATAGTACGTGACCGACCTTAGATATGGATGCTATTAGACATTCGGAATATACAGGTTCGTTATTGTTTTTAACTTCCGTTAAAAAATATTTGTTTGATGATTTCGATTGAATATTTTGTTTGCTTATAAGCGATAAAGAAACATTTATTTTGTTACATATTAATATATGTATTTATACGAATTTATCGTTTAATGAAATATGTAGATATACGTTACATAAATTTTTATATATTTAAATAATTATTTTTTTGAAAAATTTTTTCTTATCTATCTATATATTGAACGGTTGTATCATTATTGTATATAATTTATATTATTAGAAAAATGTAAAGAGTATGATCGAGTATTTGATTTTTTCAAGTCAAAGGAGATAAAATTATGAATAAAAAGAAACGTTCCATTTTTGCCTGTAATTATAGAAATAATTCTAATACGATAGAATTAACGAATTTACACTTTGATTGTTAGATTTTGAATGGGCGGTAGAATTAAATCGCCATAGCCTGGAATTTATCGGACTTTGGCCAAAAATGAAAGAAACAACACGAGAAAAATTATTGTCTAACATACGAGTGTTTCTGTTAATAATTATGGTAACTTTTTTTGGTGTGATTCCCTGCATACATTCTCTGATAAGAGTTTGGGGTGATTTGATGTCGATGACAGACAATTTACAATTCACTTTACCTTTAGTGTCGATGGTAATGAAGCTCATCGTCATGTGGAGCAAAAAAGCTGGTAAAATAAATCTCCCTTGTAGCATTTTGGAACAGAAAAGAGGACCTTCAAAACAATATTAAAACATATGGTTGTACTGTATAATGATAACATCAAATCTTTAAGAATAGTATTATAAATTATTACAAAATTGAACAACATATTTTTCTTATTTGTCTTTGTTTTATAATAATTATTAAATTTTATATATTACTGTACAGTTCTTATATTTGTTATTATATTTGTTATAATTAATTGTTATATTTATTTTTTATAATCTATCTTTTAAGCTCTTGCACCACTCTTGTACATGATCGCTACAGATTGGTTAAAATTGAAGTCCGACGAAGAACGAAAGATCATGATAAAATGTGCACGGATCCCTCGAATGATCATAATCTGCGGATTCGTCATTATGTTTGCGTCATTTATTTTATTATTTATTCTTCCGTGCTTCGGGATTACCATGCGATACATAACAAATGTGACCGATCCAGGCAAACCGTTGCCCCTGCAGACATATTACTTTTATGACACAGATACAAGTCCATACTTCGAACTCACATTCGTCGCACAAGGTGTTACTCTCATGGTGTCTGCCATGGGTTATACGGCGATTGACAGTCTCTTTGGATTGCTGGTTTTCCATGTCTGTGGTCAATTGAAGAATCTTAAGGGTCGTTTAATGATAGGTTCTGGAAAACAATTAAATTTCGATCATGTTTTATCAGATGCCATAATGGATCATGTACGCCTTATCAGGTTTCGTACATGATACACATTCACTGTCTTGATGAACATTTATTATTTAATGCTAATTTCATGTAATGGCAGAGCGAATAAAACTATATGATATAATTAATAAATATACATATGTATATTTTTTAATAGAAGAATTATAATGTATCTGAAACAAACTTACAAAATTTAATATTTTTCATTCTTAATTATTATAACACAACTCTTTATTTTGTGTAATTGTTAATAAAAATTTTGTTTATTACAGATGTGTTAAAATCATTGAAAATACATTTACCTTTATGCTTCTTGGATTATTTCTTTATTTCGGCACATTATTTTCTCTATATGGATTTTTATTAGTTACCGTAAGTCATTAAATACTTTCTCTTTCAAAGTCTCAACAATAAAAAATTTTCATTTATTAATTCTGTTAATTTTATTTAATAATCTAATATTTAAGTTATTTATGAAATGATGTTGAAACTGATAATAAAATATATCTAAATATATCTAGATATATTCTATAAATAATATAAAAAACAAATTATTTTTTCGATTATGAAAAATAAATATATACAAGTATTAGTTAATTCTTTTTCAACTAGAACCTCTTTTTTCTAGAACATGTTTATTATTAAATTTTCTATTAGGGTCATATAGATATAAGCTTTATATAATGCTATTGGGCAATTTTTAAAATTCAAAATAGTTGATCCAAGATAACGACGACTAAAGGCAATAAGAATTACATAATAGTTTTAATATTTTTTAAGTTTTAATTTGGAAATAAAATAACTTGATAATGATTACATCATATTATTAATAGAATGCATATTTTAAATCAATTATTAAAATAACATTAAGGTTAAAAAATCTCTCAATTTGTAACTAAATATTAATACCTATATTTTAAGCTCTGATAGGACATTTAACGATAAAAAATGTTTTAGGAAGAAAGGGAGTATCCCGAAACAAAGAATAAATTATATACATTACATACATATAATAATATATATGTATATGTATGTGTATATGTATGTATAGAATGTATTAAATATTAGATGTCCAGATATGCGCAAATAAAATTAATAATAAAATAAATAAAGATACATAAAATTGTAATTAATTACAGTTAATATACAATAGTTAATATTTTTTTTATTTGTGGTATTTCTTTTAGTATTTTTTATATTAATTAATAATTTAGATTGTCACCGATGGACGTCATTTATCTTTCGTGAGACTGTCATTTCTTGTAACAGTTGTTGCAAATATTTTTGCACATATGTGTTTGTATTGTGTGGTTGGAGAATGTCTTATAACGCAAGTAAGTTATTTATTATTATCTTATCAAATTTATACAAATACTTTCTTTCTGCAAAAACGTAATAAACATTTTATTTAAATTAATCAAAGATTAATTAGTTTAATTAAATTAAATTACTAAATGACTAAATTAAATTACTTAAAGATTAGTTTAATTAAATATTTATTAGTATTGTAAAAACATATTCTTGTTTCCATGATCGAGTTTGATATTGTATCTACATAATTACAATATGAAACAAAATAATAATTACGATTGAATTATGTTTATATAATTAACTTTTTAAGATTTCTAAATTTTTTTTTGTACAAAAGATATACATATTTTCAATATTTAATAAGATTATATCACATTATAGTGCGAAGGTGTCTATCAAGCTGCATGTGAATATCGTTGGTATGAATTAGAACCGAAGCAAGCCAGAAATTTAATTTTATTAATGATTCGTGCAAACAAGTCACTTTACGTAACAGTTGGAAAAGTTTTTCCTCTAACGATGAATGCTTTTTGCAGCGTGAGCATATATTGAGCTATACACAAATTTTTTTTATAAAACATTAGTTATTTTATTTAAAAAACTGTGTAATTTAATATTTATAAAATCTTTTCGTTAAAACGCTAAACCCTCTACGATACAATTTTTGAGAGAGTCTATTTATTTCAGCTATTAAAAACATCAGGTGGCTATATATCGGTTTTACTTGCACGACGTGATTAATGTGTATCTTTAAGTTACAGTAATAATAAGCATAATGATAAGAATAATATAAATATTGTAAGTATGTATGCGTCAATGCTGAAAAACTATCAGCGTCGCGATTTATGGGGGGACTACATACGCAGTATATAAAATTCACACAATTATAATAAGCATTATGATCCAGCTTTGACCGTAAAATGGCTTTCGTCTTCTAGTTTATTATTGAATATAAATATTATTAATATACAAGTGCTAGGCTGGACATTACTTGAAATATCTATACTTATATCTAAAATGTGTTATATTTTACGTTATATATTTTTTATGTATTTTATATTTTTTTGTTTATATTATACATCCGATGAGTTTTGTTTAATACTACAATTTTTTTTTGTTTAACTATTATACTTACAATTATAATCGTAATTAATTAATAATATTAATAAATAATATTATAATCGTAATTAATGTATTATTGTGTCTTTTTAATATTAGCTCAATAAATTATATAATCTTCATATTTTTTATTTTCTTTATTAGAGTATTTATATTCGGAATAAAATAAAAAAATATAAAAAATAGTGTGTTCGTTCATTATATTTTATTTATTTTATTGTCTTAAATATATTTTATATGCGCTACGTTTTGCAGGGAGAGCCAATTTTGGCTTATCTGTTTTCATATAATAAAAGGAAAATGGTAGTATTTATAGACAAATATAACACGTATACATGTATACGATGATGTATAATATGCATGTATATATGCATTTTTTCATAGTGGGACGATATATGATTCTCGTGAATAAATACGGTGTTTCCAGATGATCATCGTTTATTCATTTTAAACGAAATCGTATAGTCATTCTTACAGTCATAAATTTTTTTTATATGGGATTTTTTAATTTGTTTTTATATTGTACAGTGTATATATATATATAATGTACAAAACATGTTTTTATATTTTTTAGAATTTCTCAAAATTATATTATCAACTTATATGTGCATTGTCAGTTCATATTCTTATTTCCATTGTATAGGGCTTTTCCTTCATACAATTTTTGTTTCTTTCGACTTACTCCAAATTGATTAAAAATGCATTATCTTCGAGGCAAACGTGTACGTACATATGTAGTAAAGTATCGTAAAGTGGAAAAGATAATAACAGGTTTCACAAGCCTGGGATACAACACATGTCCCTATTTATTGCCGAACGTGTTTGCTACTTTTTACTTGCTATACTTAAAAATTTTTTTTGTGAAACGAACAACTACTATCAAACTAGGGGGAACAATATTTAATATTTAATGTATCTGTACCTCTCACCAAGTAGCTAAGGTCTTATTACAAGCATGCACGATAATGATATTCTATTTTAAGTTCTAAAATACAGAACACAGTTTTACACATACATGTTAGTTAATTACATGGACATTCCCACATGACACATGAACGTCTGGAGTAAAAACGAATATATTTTTAAAGGACTTTTTTCCTTTAATTTATCGATTTCCTATACACACTTGAAGTTTTAACATTTGAATTTGAGACACTCTGCATATGTATCCATACAACATATTTTATCCCAAAAATTTGCGAACGTTCTCAGGAATATTTTTTAGAAAATCATTTGGACACTGTGTTATATTAGCACTTATCAATAGATACTTTCAATAATTTAATATTATAGTGGTATGGCTTAACAACAATATGGCTTGATTTATATTTATAAGTTCTTTTGTCAATTTTAAATACGGTATCTAAAGATTGGATAGCACTCAAGCTGGTTAAGCTGGATGCAGAGAGAAATGAAATGATAAGACTAGCACAAATTACTCGATTAAAAAAAAAATCATGGTCACTGGATATATTATTAAAGTAATAACTTCGGCATACAAATAAGACACATAATAAAATATCACGGATTATAATAAATTGTTATTGCAGGAGATGTATCACTTCTACGTTACAAATAAGAATCCGTAGTTTTACGTAAAATACGGATAGTGTTATGGTCAGCTTTATAAAGATAATAAATATCGTATTTACCCATGTTTGACGATATATATGACAGAGATATATTCGAAACTTAAATGTAAGTAAAATGTTATATTATCTTCTCGTTTGTCTATACAATATTTTTGAATTTTTGTGATCGGTATAAAGACTTCATTAAATATACAACTACGTTTCGAAGAAAAAAATATATAAAGTATGAATAAAACTTTTTAGATGAACATTTGACAAACTTATAATGTACGGCAAGGCAATATTTTTCATCTCTTATGTTATTAAATAAGTAATAAACGATATTATCACATATATATAAGATATGATTGTAAAGTTTTTTTGCGTTAACAACATTGGGGACAATGTGTTTTAATATTTAATACAACGTTAGACGAAGTTGCTGGATTTTCGTACTTGTACAGAGAGCATGCGCAACAATTGTTTTATACTATACACTGCGAAAACGAGACATTACTCTTTAAGTTGTCGACATGGACATTACGGAATCATCTGGTTATAGAGGTATATTAGTTCTATATAATATATTTAATGTTAGTTGTGCATGTTTTACATGTCTAATAAATAAATTATTTTAGTTTTTTAAATTTTATATTACATAGAAGTACCTTATTTTATATAAATTTATTAGATTTTGTGTGGGCAATTGAACTTCATCGCTTAGGTTTGGAAATTATTGGATTGTGGTGTAACACCGAAAAAATAAAAAAAAATTTGTGGCCAAAAATTTGGGTCGGCGTTATTTTAATTTTATTAATATTTATTTCCATTCCGACAATATGTGCAGCTGCACGTGTTTGGGATGATATGGTACTTTTAATAGGCAATTTACAGATTACAATACCTATATTGGTAGTATGTGTGAAATATGTTATCTTACAATGGAAACAAACAGGTATGTTTAAAATTATTTAAAATAAAATATTATGTTTAATACTACATATATTATA
>NW_017275457.1:1045861-1057850 GCF_001594065.2 Cyphomyrmex costatus
ATATATACTGTTGATCAGAAAATAAATCAGAAACCAGAAAGTGACTTACATTTATAGATTATATGATTATATCAAAATAAATTATAAAACGTATATAATAATTTTCCTTTTAATTAAACCTATAAATAGTTAAACATTTTATTATATGTTCTTAACAATATTTGTACATATATGTTTTATTAATATTATTTATGTTTTCAAGTTCTCTGGTCAGTTATGAATATGATAGCAGAAGATTGGATGGCATTCAAGATAGATGAAGAAAGAAATGTGATGATAAAACGAGCACAAACGGCGCGTTCGATTATGATAATTGGATACGTTCTCGCGATAATAGGAAGTCTTTCGGTAATCGTTCCTCCTTGTTTTGGCACTCAAATAATGTATGCGATAAATTTCTCGAATCGGAGCAAGTTGTTACCGCTGGAGACATTTCAGTTCTATGATACAGATAAGAGTCCGCAGTATGAATTGACATTTTTTATTCATATCATCACAATCGTTTTAACGGCTGTTATTTACATGTGTATAGATATGCTTTTGATACTAATAATTCTTCACATTTGCGGTCAGTTAGAAAATTTCAAATATCGATTACTTAGTTTGATTTCGTGCAAAAATTTCAACGATGTTCTAAATAATATTATAGTGACTCATCTACGACTTATCAGGTACGAATTTTTATTGTGACAACAAAAAGTCTAATAAATAAGTTAAAGAATACACCACTGAAAAAATATCTTGCCATATAAAAAAAGATTTTAAACTTTAAGTATTATTATATTATTTTATAATGTGTAGTATTAAGTATTATTATATTATTTTATAATGTCTATTAATATATAATTAAATAATATATCATATTATCATATTTTCTATTGTTTTCATTACAAAAGTTCAATGAACAAATACTTTTATAATTTATTATATATATTATATATTATGATAAAGTATTTATACTTTTATAATTAATTTGTTAAAAATTTCAATTTATATTTATTAACATATAACGTAATGTTTATAAATATTCATGCATTTTTATTTTAAATGCGCAATTAAAAATATTGCAAATAATATTCAGTCAATGATATGCTATTAATTCATACAAACAATTTGAAGGCTCTCTTGGCATTAATTTGTTCAGTTGTTTGGATGTATTCATTTGGAGCCTGATTCTTTGTTAAATTTATTATGTCAACGATATTTTGTTTTTAAACTTTAGATAGAGCATGTACCTAATATACTTAGAAATATAGAGAAAAAATTTGAAAATTTATTTTTGTCAAAATAAGAAAAAAAATTCTTATAAATGTATGTCCAAAAAAGTTTCGTTTAAGAAATATCTATTGATATATACTTTCTACAAAAATATTAGTGTTTTAAATATATGTATATTTTTTTTACATATAACATATTTTTTGAACATATATATAGAAACTTTTCTCTAATTTTAATATCACAAATACACTCGATGTTTTTCCTATATTACGTACATTTTCTATGTTTGTACAATTTCCTCGATTTTAATCTGGCTATCCTTTATTTTTATTTCTATAGATTTACTGAAAAAATTGAAAATATGTATTCTTTAATAATGCTAATAATGGTATTCTATTTTGGTATTGTATTTTGCTTAAACGGTTTCTTATTTACTGTTGTAAGTTCCATCATTTTAAATATGAAAACAGTATTTTAATATATAGTACGTTGTATATATGTTTCTGTATTTTCTATGAGATTTACATTTTAGTTTCTTACTAATAAAGAAATGGATGATGTTATTATCACAAAAGTTTACTTTTCAATAATTCATGTTATTGCCATATTAATGAATACTTTTCTATATTGTGGTGCAGGACAGCTTATAATGGAGCATGTAAGTCATACAATGTATACAGAGTGTTCTATTTTAATCAATCGTCCTCCTGAAATTTTTTTTATATATCTGAATAAATATAATCTGAACTAAAATATTTTAAATAACTATTTTTTATTTGTATCAATATTATAATTATTACTATTTCCTAAAATATATAACATAAAAAATAAAAACTATATTTTTTTAATAATTTCTCCATAAAAAATAGGTTATTAGAATATGTGACAATCAACTCCAAATGCGGAGCTAATTATCACATTTTGTCAACTTTATTGACAATTGAATAACTTATTTATACTATGATATGTATTTGAGAGTAAATAATATTTTTTTAATACCTAACAGATGCAGGTATATTATATGTGTTTCAAAATTTCACATCTATCTTTTTCTAAAAACCATCATTTATTAAAAATTGTAACGGCTCTCTCACCTTTCTTATATGTAATTCCCATAAATTAGCATACTATACCTACTAAACATTATTTTTACTGAAACATTTCTGTTAACATTAATTAAAATGCAAATTTAATTAAGTTAAATGAACTATCTGCTTTCTAATCTTTCTTTTAATCAAATATAAAAATCATTTAAATCTCAATTAATTTTTTACTGATATTTTTCTAAATAAACTTTGTTTTAATTACGATAGATTAATATTTCCTTACATATGTATTTGTTAAGTGTAATGCAGTACACCGTGCTATGTGCGATCTTAAATGGTATAAATTGGAGTCAAGAGATGCGAGAAATCTTATTATATTAATGATACGAGCCCACCAACCCTTTCGCATCACTGCAGGAAAAATTATTCCATTAACAATGGCTACTTTTTGCAGCGTAAGATTATTTAATATTTTTAAGTTTTAATTTCTTTACAAATAATAAATAAAAAGTAATAATAATGGACTTCAAAGTCAAAAATTTGATATATAAATTAGAACGGGTTAAGGAGTCAGCGCAGAATTAAGATAGTGCGCGAAAATATATTTCAAATAAATATTTTTATTATTTTAGTTCACTAACAATAATCGTATGTAATACGAATACGAAGCCTATATAACATTCTAGCTTTGGATCTTAGATGCTTATATATAATTTCGCGTGAATTTTTATACTATTAGGTGTTGAACTTCGATGCAAAGTCATTTTGTTGCATGATAACGCTCAACCGCATGTTGCGAAAAGCGTGAAGTAAACACTTTTACAACTTGAACGGAAAATCCTCCCGCATCCAGCGTACTCTCCAGACTTGGCACCGTCGGATTACCATCTCTTCCGATCGACAAAGTGCAACACGCACTTACGGACACACACTTCTCCAGTTACGAAGACGTCTAAAAATGGATGGATGAATGGATCGCCTCGAAAGACACCGCATTCTACCGTCGTGGGATTGCCTTGTTGCCGGAGAGATGGGAAAAAGTAATAGAAAGTAAAGGAAATTACTTTGATTAAGGTATTCGTTCATCTCTTCCCTTCAAAACAAATCAATTTTGGAGACGAAGAAACGGCAGGAATTAAGTTCAACACCGAATAATATATGTAGTCTTTCTAAACTGCGCGCCGAACAATTGTCTTGAAACGCAACTCTAATAAACTACCGCAGTACTATCACGAATTAAATTGATAAACATTCACGGCCCTCAATTATTGTAGCATTTGGACCTCATAATGAGTTATACATTGAACACAACTGTATGAATTAATTCCATCTCAATTTATATTTATGACAACATGTACTTTTTATACATTGACTATAATTAATCCGTTCTTTAAATAATAACTATGATATTTACATCTCTCGTTGAAGATGTTTTGAACTAGAACCGAAACGTACGATTAATGTTAATGAACTAAAATAATAAAAATATTTATTTTATAAATATTTTCGCGCACTATCTTCTGTGTTGACTCCTTAGTCCGTTCTAATTTATATATAATATTAAATTTACAAATAATGTTTTTATACTATATAATAATGAATTTATATATCATATACTTTTTTATGTGATCTGTTTTCGTGTACATATATGTATATTTTTTAAAAGAAATTCTTATTTATTAATTGAATGTCCATTATAAATAGAAAAGTACTTAAAATACATTATTATCAATGATCTTATACAGTCAGAATATTGACTGATGTTGTTCTCTTGTTTTGAATCATGATGAGGCATTTATAAAAATGAGGTAAATTATATTATCCATATTGGCTATTATGCAAAATTCTTTTCACATGAACCGAAAGTAACTCTCCTTTACCTGAACCTGTCCGACTGAAACTAATCTAGTCCTACTATACCTTATAGGGCTGAGTACCGCGCACTATAGACGTAAGATAGACCCAGCATGCATCTATGATAGAAGTGAAGCCAACAGAAAACGGTGAGAGATACGATTCAACATCAGTAAATCTCTATCCTTCTCTTACGAGTCATATTCGCAGTAATGAAGAAGAATAGAAATATTTCGCCGTATTTTTGTTCTCACTCACTCTCACTGTTATGTCGGCTCTATTTTATAAGTTTACGCTGCTTACAAGGAACAGGAACAGAGAATATAAGACCAGGAACAGAGAATCAGAATTTCAATCAGAAACTGTGTATTCCATATAGTGTATCGTTTCTGATTGGTTAAAATTACGTTTAATACTCCTATATAGCTAGCTAAGTTCTTAGCGGTGATCCAATACTACGACGCAGACAATGCTCGTTCTATCTTTATTACTGTCTAGTTTGTTGTAAAGCGCAGGCGTGACATTTATTCATATCTTTAAATTTTACTGCCGCGCTTGCGCATTAACGATTATTGAACATTTCTCCCATTCTTTTCCCGCTTACAAGAAACCTATTCAACTAATTACAGAGGAAAATTACATATAATATTATACGTATATGATTGAAATTCTAATTCTCTCTCTTTCTGTTCCTATATATTCTCTGTTGCTATTTCTTGATTATGCGCAGCTCTTATTTCCATAGAAATTAATTTGCAGCAGAAAATACAAAATAGATTACTGTAAAGAAAATACAATAATATTATATTTTACTTCGGACATGTGAAATGTGGGATAATAAATATATTTATTATCTTTCATGTCCAAAATAAAATATGTCAATCTATTTTTTTCATACGAAATAAGGTTTGTAATTTAGCGATTTGTATATTTATCGCCATCAATATGTCATTAGGATCCAATATCCATCGATTTTTTTTTCTCAGATCATAAGCCACTATACTTAATACTTTCAGTTTGTATAAAGAACTATGCCCATTGTAGTTTCTTATGAATTAAAATTGGGCCCCGAGTGAACAGTATTAAGACATAATTAAGTTTTTGTAGGGCATCAAAAATTTTTATTATTTAATCTTGTAAAATGGTTTTTCTCAGTGCTAGAACTATCACAAACTTGCTATTATTAGTATGATGTATTGTACCATATAGGGTGGAGTTGGCTAAGTCGTACTCACGGTTAAATCGTACCTCCATTATATTTTCTAAACGGAACATTTTTTTTCAAAGATAATGACACTGATGTGACACTGGTAATATGGATTAAGAACTATCATTTTTGTTTTGCTTCGAGTCGTCAATGAGCGACATTCAAAATTGATTTTGTTCGGTGTCGGATCTAAGTTTTGATACGCAATTGACCTAAAGTGTTATCAGTACGAGGTGGATAATTGAATTATAGTGTCCTTCAGGGTTATAATTGATATATTTAAACTCTTTTCGAGTACAGCATCAAATTAATAAAATATTTGTAAGTTATGTTGCTGGCAAATTTGTAAATAGCTATAGTCTTTATGTATTGTACCGGTACTTTTCGCAAGTGACGCGAGCTCCCATAATCTCCTTGCGGCTCGTACGCATTGATAGCTTATGTTTATAAGTTAGATATACCTATTAATATCGGACGCAAGTAATTATAATATTAAAAGACTTATAACTCTGAAGAATGTAAGGACTCCGAAGAACAAGATTTTTTAATATACTAACTTTTTAATATACGGATTTTTACTAGCTTTCAACAGTATTACAGGTACAAATACGCAATTTCTTAACATTTTTCTCCATTTAATTCCAATTAATGATAATAAGCAATGTCAGCTTGTTTGATAGGTTAGAAGTACGATTTAGGAACCAGGTGGTACAATTTAACGATCTGGTCTCCAAATCGTACCGAAAGCTACTTTTTTAAAAAATCTAATTTCAACAATAATTTAATATTTGTGATAAGGCTCAATATGTATTTAACAACTAATATAAAGAGATAAGGGCAATGAGCCGGCAATAATTTCGTTAAAATCTTTAAATTTATCTAATATATTGCGAAGATTATCACGTAATTACGGCGTTTCGTCCCAGCTTCCACTACTGGACTCATCAGTAAGGCATTGTAGTGGAAGCCTACCTTACACGCCTGAAAGAGTTATTTAGTTGAGATTCTGTATAAAGAGATATACGCGTATCAAAGCACTTGCGAGAACTTGGCGAATATCTATAGACCTCTGATGGCAGGTCGACGTATGATAGTAATATTCTTTGCAATATTTATCCAAAGTAATATACGTATTCCTCTTCCCCCACCCCAACTTGCGCGCCAAACAATCGTCGGTCTTGAAACGCAACTCTATCTGAAAAATCCCCCAAAATTGCGCGTCGAATTATCGTCGGTCTTGAAACGTAACTCTAATAATCTGAAATAACGTCCCCTTAATCAACTTGTAATTTTTAAACGCATCTTTTCGTCCGCGTAAATTAAAATGTTTGTGATAAGTCTCAATATATATCTAACAACTAATATAAAGAGAAGGGCAATGAGCCAATAATTTCGTTAAAATCTTTAAATTAATCTAATGTATTGCGAAGAATATTACGTAATTATGGCGTTTCGTCCCAGCTTCCACTACGGGACTCATCAGTAAGGTATTGTAGTGGAAGCCTACCTTATACGCCTGAGACAGTTATTTAGTTGAAATTCTATATAAAGAGATGTACACGTATCAAAATCAACTAATTTAATGTTTACTTTCGCAAAAGTATCGTGTTTCTTCATTGCCAATGAACCAAAGTTTAATGCAAGTATAGAAATATTCTGATCTCTTTAGTACTTAGGTTACAATTTTGTTTAAACGTTAGGGGGTACGATATAGTTGACTATCCCCTATGGTCTTATCCGTATTCAAAGATGAAGAAGACGTCAAAATTACGCTGATACATTCATACTAGAAAAATTATGAGAAGCGTAAATGTAAACATTTTTAGTTAAGTAAATAGAATGTACCAGAACGATACATTCATTATAATAGAAATAAAATATTTGTGAATATTCTTGAAGATTTTAATTGAATAAAAGGATTTTTTAAGAATTTGACTACTTTTTGTTCGCGACCCAACAACATCGCTGTACTCTCATTCGCCTTTGAAGAATTATTTTTTTATTGTTTATATTTGTAATATGTACTAAAAGAAGAATACACATTTTATTTTATAAGATCTCCATGTTTATTACACTGTACACAACTTAGGTAAAGCGAAGACGTTACAATGTATCTTCTCTAATAAATACAAAACGAATATACGATGAGTGTGATGCTTTCTTACAAAATTGATTAGTAGCTACAGCAAAGGTGCAACCGGAATGTGGGATATAACGGGTGTTATATGAATACGCTTTTTTGCTAACATGAGAGAAATACCTACCTGGTATTAAGAATTTTTTTTATCCATAAGTGTTTTGCACTATGTTCAGTGCAGAAAACTTTTGAGAAACATAAGACGAGGGTCGTCCGTTGTAGAATATTTAATTTAAAACACTTCGCTGCTAGTTGATCGTTCAGTCCTTTCAAGAATTATTAAGAGCATGCGTGCAGCAATACTTCTTTCTAAATAGAGGATAACGTTATTGTATGAAAAAGAAACAGCTGTCAGTCCATAGATAACATTCGACATGGATGATTCAAAATATGCCGGATATCAAGGTGACCGTCGTTGAAATCGTTTGAGTAACTGCAATTTAAAAAAAGATCTTATGAAAATATATTTATTTATGATGAGCATGTGTGTAAATAGTAGTTGCACTCAGTATATATTTTAATTTATTAATAAAAAAAATTTTAATTAAAAAAATTTCTTTTATACAGTATGTGTTGGTTATAAACTCATTAGAAAATAGTAAATTTATTAATTTAAAGTAAATTAATACTTTTTATGATGTATATTTACTATTTTTTGGGGAGTAACATAATGTTATACTAATAGCATTAGTATAACATAAACGAATTTTATAAATGTGTATTACACTTTTATTTTAGAACGAATACTTATTTTATTAGTAGCGTTTTTTTTTTATTATAAATTAACAAATTAATTTCTAATCATATCTAATGCTGTTAATAGAACATTATTTTTAGAAATAACCTTTGATTATCTGTATCAAAACATGATTCATAAGTACATTTATAATTAATACCTTATACAAAATTATTTTTGAATATTTTAATTATAAATTCTGTTAAATACGATTTTATCTGTTTTGTTCTAATTGTGGATTTATTTGTGTGTGTTTATGATGATGTTTTATATCTACATGAGTTCCTATTTATTAAAATTTCTAATAGATTTTGAATGGGCGGTGAAATTAAATCGGATCTCTTTAGATTTTATTGGACTTTGGCCTAAAACCGCAAAAAACACTCTACAGAAGTTAATGTGCAATATTCGGGTGCTTATCGTTTTTCTGGGCGTAACGTGTGGCGTACTGATTCCTTCTGTACATTCATTGATAAGAATTTATGGAGACATAATGCTAATGCTAGACAATTTACAATTTACCTTGCCGGCAATAAGCTGTTCGATAAGAATCGTGATTTTTTGGTGGAAGAAGGAAGGTAGACAAAATTAAAAACAATTTTCTTAATTTATAAAATTATATATATATATCATAAAGAATATTTTATAAATTAAATATGTATACATACATAAATAAGAATAATTCATATATAAAATAAATGCCTGGAAAGTCTATGCAAATATTTTAATAAGTGATGTTCGAAAATCCAGCACTTTTACATATTCTGGGGAATAAAATAATACATTTATTATTAATTAATTTTTAACAAAAACTTTTTATATATATATTTTACTTAAAAATCGATATAGACTTTCCAGACAATTTAATAAATTTATTAATATGCATAAATTATGAATAAAATCTATTTAAATTATGATTGTGTTATATAGATCTTAGATTATTAAGTCTTTATATTTTGCTGTTTACTATTTTTTTTATTGTTTATCCTTATATTATTTTTATTATTAAAGCTATCATGAAAGTAGTATTAGCTTTATTTGTCTGTTTATTTTAAACTTTGTATTGTTTAGGATTAATGTTA
This sequence comes from Cyphomyrmex costatus, assembly GCF_001594065.2. Lineage (NCBI taxonomy): Eukaryota > Metazoa > Arthropoda > Insecta > Hymenoptera > Formicidae > Cyphomyrmex > Cyphomyrmex costatus. The sequence goes on from NW_017275457.1 coordinate 1,055,142, forward strand.
GTATCGTCTTAATTTCAATTTAGTTGTATCTACTGTTAAGTGCGTATTTAAACATTTATTATTGACAATTTTGAAGCTATGATACCAATCATGAATATGATCGCGGAAGATTGGATAAAATCGAAAAGTGTTCAAGACAGAAACATTATGATTAGAAGAGCATACACTGCACGCATTATTATTACATTTGCCTATTGCATAATGGGAGTAGGATTTTTTTTTATTATTATTCTCCCAAGGTTTGGAATATCGATAAGATTGACGCCCAATATCACTGATCCAGGCAAACCAATGCCTCTACAGACATATTATATTTACGATATAACTAAAAAGCCGCAATACGAAATAACGTTTGTTAGTCAAGGTGTTTATATTCTTCTTGCCGTTATGTCCTATACTGGAATTGATAATTTCCTTGGATTACTAATTTTTCATATATGCGGTCAATTGGATATTTTAAAAAATCGGTTGACACGTTTGGACAAATATATTAACTCTCACAATATACTGAAAAGTTGTGTGATAAAACACATTCGTTTACTTAGGTATAGTATATTTGGAAAATATTTATATATACACAGTAACAATTCTTATAACGTACAATTTATTTTTCATCACGTGTGCACGTAATGTGCCCTATACCGCAACGCTTTTGCGTGCGAGAAATAGCCAATAACTCAAGCCGTCGAGTCATTTCTCTAATCACTCTTTTGCGCAAAAGCGTTGCGGTATAGGGCACATTACGACGAGCACTCGCAATGAAAAATTCTATGTGTAACGAGTGGGGGTTTATTTGTTTCGCTTGCTTCGCTCGTGCGCTCGCGCCCGTCGCACAATAAACAATTAATTCCCACTCGTTACACAATGTACTATTCATGTTACATGTAATAACATAGAATACTTTTCATAGAGCCATTGCTATTATTGAAGATACATACAATATAACGCTTCTCTCGTTATTTCTATATTTTGCGATACTTTTTTCTTTCTACGGCTTCCGCATAATAAACGTAAGTGTGCAAATACTTAATGGTGAAAATTTGCTTAATAATTAATTTTGAAATAAATTTACAAAATTATTAATGTAAATAATATCTAAACTATATTTAGAAGGCTATTGTTATTATATTTATTATATAATACATTTTATTTTAAATGTCTAAATTTTTATTATAAAATTTTTTTTCATACGTATTATAAATTTATATAGTTATTTGTGGAAGGAAATGATTTATCACTCACACATTTGATATATTTTATGTCTACAATTTTTAATTTATTTGGACATATGTGTTTATATTGTGCTCTTGGCGAATTTTTAGTGGCCCAAGTAAGTCATGCTCATTTTTTATTTTTATAAACGTCGTCTTTATACATTAATACGTGTTCTCTTAGTTTAACAAGGATATTTTTTATTGATGAACAATAAAGTGTTTAATATTTTTCACGTTCAAATAGCAAAAATTTATATCAGGAAATATATTGGTGATAATATCATTTATATTAAAAAATTAAATATATATAGTGTGAAAATTTAATGTAAGTTTTTAAAAAGAAATAAAAATTAATACATAATTATATTGCATTTATTATTTATATAAATACATTAATTTTCATTTTAACTAACAGTTCACAAATTGATTTATAATATCAATGAATTATTTTTTTTAAATATGCAGATAAAATTTTTACCTAAAAATGCTTTTAATATTTTTTAGTGTAATGAAATATATTATGCAGCGTACAATAATGAATGGTACTCCATGGATCCAAAAATTGCACAAAACTTGTTATTTTTGCTGACGAGAGGTACTAAACCGATTTATCTCACCGCTGGAAAAATATTTCCTATGACAATGACCACATTTTGCAGTGTAAGATATTTTTGTGTTTAATTATAGTTACTGTATACAGCATCTAAATGATTTTAATGATATTTTATATATGTATATGTATATACATATGATCTAGATTATAATACAATTTAAATTTTTTAATATTTTGTTTATTATAGTTGTTTATTATATTCGCGTATATTTTATATGTATACGTTACGGACAAAATTCACATAGTAAACAATGTTGACATTATCAGAGTTGCCTGCTATATAATGTCAGTTCAGGCTGTCAACATTGCTCAATCCAATCGCTTACGAACTTTACCCGTGATATATACATGTATGTCTTAAATTTCATGATTACATGTTTGTATTATTAATTATTACTAAAAATACCTTTTTTAGCTAATAAAAACGTCGGTCGGATATATTTCTGTTTTGCATACAACGAGAAGTTATTAGAAAAATAAAATGTTTTTCTAAATGTTTTTGAAAATGTTACATTTTTTATAAAATACTAGCCTTTTTCTGCTCTGTGAAGTTGGCACTCCTAAATGCGAATATTGGTAAAATCATTATTGCATTCGTTTGTCCACCCGTTATTTTCATTGGTCCACCCTCCAAAAAAAAGTTATACACAAAAAAAATTGTAACACCCCCAAGTGGTTATTTTACACTATTACGAAAAATATAATAAACATAGGGTGGACAAACGAAAATAATGGGTGGACAAACGTGGACAAACAGTGGACAAACGAATGCAATAATGGTTTTATCAATATTCGTATTTAGAGATTTCAGCTTCAGAAAGCTGCTTTGTGAAGTTGGCAACTTAAATGCGAATATTGGTAAAATCATTATTGCATTCGTTT
>NW_017275458.1:0-2500 GCF_001594065.2 Cyphomyrmex costatus
ATAGGCATATACTTAGGTTTCATTGTATGAAGATAAAGATGATACCTCATGGGTTTTACTTTTCAATTTAGTAGAATTTAAATAATAGTACTATATGGGTTCTTAAAGATTAAAGGTACCACTTGTTTTTACTTTTTATTTTTTAGTATATAACGCGTTAATTATTGCTTCGACGCTCTCTTCTATCCTACCGCCGCTCCGTTACGAATTCCGCTCCGATCCTAGCTCCGGTGATACGACGCGAAAAAGGGGTCAAGTGTTCTTGGTCTCCGTCAAGCGTTCTTGACAGTCGATCACCACAAATCCTGATCCGCTGGCCTTACGACGAGAAAAGGGTGCAAAGCGTTCTTTGCCTCCGTCGAGCGTTCTCGACAGCCGTACGCCAGTATCCTAGAACTAGCGCACCGACGAGAAAAGGGGGTGAAGTGTTCTTCGCCTCCGCCAAGCGTTCTTGGCAGTCGGGCGTTAGTGTATCCGTGCCTTACATTCTGCGAAGCGTCCCTCATAGCGTAGAGGGAACACCCACCGCGTTATCCGCGTCGCGATCGTCATCCGCCGCTGGCGTATACCTCGCGTACGCGTATTTGTATCGTTATACCGCCGACCGCGCCTCGCGTCCGTCTTGGGATTCGGAGATCCCCACGCGTTTTTCATAGTACCCGCGCCGTAATTGATACTTGCTGTTTTTCTGTCCGCGTCTTTCGTTTTCATTGTATTCGTCCCGTCTGTCTGCCGTCTCGTCGATATATACACACCTGCGTACACTACAAACACACACACAATTATACTTGTAAATTTACACGAACACGCACACCGATACCTGTACGTCACACATATCACACAAAATAAACGTTTCCGTCTTTTGTCTTTAAAAACTGTGTCGAGTTTGATTATTTGTTTCTGCATTCTCTCTTCCCGTGCGAACCTCTTTTGCGACGAGCTGATCCGCGCGGAAGTAAGGTTGTTTCACATTTAGATTCAACGAAGTGCTTACTGACTTTTTTAGTTTTTTAATGGATCTAAGTGTAGAAAGCAACCCGTGACCCATCTTGTATAAAAAGAGTTGATTGTATATATATACTTAAACAATTTTGAATTCCTTTTTTAAAACTTTTTTCATATAAATAACGAAATCTGGAGACACGGTAGTGTCTCGGCACTAAGCCAAGCGCGCGACACTGCCGTGCCTCCTTTACGCGAAACTAAGAATTTTTCGGGGTCGAGATGATCAGATCTCAGTAACGGCTGAACCGATCAAGTTCTACATACAATCGACAGGAAATACTTAAATTGTATGATAAAAGTGCTTTAATTTTTTTTCTACGTGCCCTACGAGCGGAGATATCGCAACGCAAAGTCCGGATCTGTGAATTATCAAGTTACATTTTTAAGATACGTCGTTATCTGGAGACACGGTAGTGTCTCGGCGCTAAGTTATTATCAACGTCGTCAACCAGAGAAAATGTCCATCATGTTTTTTCGATAATAGAGGGCCTTTGACTTTATGTGTTATCTCACTCTATCTATTCTATCATCTCACTCTATCTATCTATATCTAACCAGCAGACCAGTGTTGCATACTGTATCACATATGACGCGCGCGCGATTTAACTTCTATAATTAAAAATATTATTCAATATATATATATATTTTGAGTACTGTGGTTGAGCAGCTATATATTCTTAAGATATGTAGAAGGTCTACACATTATTCGGAATTTTTGTTAATTCACGTACAAAGAATTATATTAAATTTGGGAAAAATTTACATTAAATACATTATATTGCACTCAGCTAATTTGTACACTTAGTTACAAAAAAAGCGGTACACTATAAATTTGGGAAAAATTTACCAAATTTCAAATCATCATAACTTGGTAAATAAAGAAGATAAAAATATGTTTAAAAAAGCAAAATGAAGTTTGAAATGTCCGCTTTAAGATTATTTGAATGGGAATTGTACTAGGACATTATTTCCAAAATGGCGAATGACAAAGTAAGAACATGTAAAATTGATAATTATAGGTCCAATTTTGCGATAGTGCATGTGAACCGGATGTCGTCGCTTAATAGGACAACTGCATGAACGTGAAAGTATAGAATTTTATCTTTAAAATTCCTTTTTTATGGATTTTGATGCGATCATTTTTCGCTGAGTTATTCTAAATTTAAGATACCGCTGTCATTAGCTTACTGTATAGTACACGCATACACACACGGGATCAGATTCCTGTCACGTCCACACCGTTGATCCTGGATAACGCTAAGAGCAGACACACACGCACACGCAAGCACGCACGCACACGCGCGCACACACACACACACACACACACACACACACACAAGGTGTTCGCCGTCGAGGAAATGGATGTTTAGGTGTTCGCCGTCGAGGAAGTGGGTGTCTACGTGTTTGCCTTCGAGGAAGTGAGTGTCTAGGTGTTCACCGTCGAGGAAGTGGGTGTCTACGTGTTTGCCTTCGAGGAAGAGAGTGTCTAAATGTT
>NW_017275459.1:0-3254 GCF_001594065.2 Cyphomyrmex costatus
AATATTCAGATCTAAATAATTTAAAGATCTGTTTTTTTCTACTTCAATCGTGAATTGTAATCTCTTATGTATACTATTAAAAGCTTCTAAAACAGTGGTAATGGAATCTTTGTGTATCGTCATAATAATGTCATCTACGCAGTACCGTCTTTAGGCATAGGCCCGATGGGCCCGGGCCCAGGGCCCCGTGTTAAAGTAAGCCGAAAGTAAAGCAAAACAAAAAATTTCCCAATATAATACAAAAAAAATTGCTAATATGAATTTTAAGTTTTCGCGCGGCGCGTGCCATGCTGCGCTGCATGTCTCCGCTTGAAGGTGCAATTACATGCCAAGCGTCGAGCGTTGAGCGTCAAGCAGCAGATTTTGTTGATTGGTTGCTAGTAAATTTTGGGCAAGCAGCAGCCAATCAATGAAGTCTGTTGCTTGATGCTCGACGCTCGACGCTTGCACGTAACTACACCTTGAGAATCACACAGAGTTTTTATGCTTTGTTTATTTCAGCCAATAGGGTTATCTTAGCTGAAATCTATTTCTTCGAAATCGAATTCTCATTGGTTGAAATCTAAGATTTTAGAATTAAAACGCCATTCACAATGTGATTCGACTATTCGCATAGATCGCCAAAATCTAGTAATTTCCTATATCGCATTTACGCACTCATGCAAATGCTGCCTAATTGCTATGGACTTTTAGGTGTTTCTCCTTACTTCGTTCTAACTAGTCATAACAATTAATAATTCCGAAGTTGATTGAAAAATGCAAATGTGCAAATGTACTGAATAGCTGAATAATCATAAAATATATAATATACATTATAACATAGCGTTGAAAAAAAAAAAATTTCTTCGTTAAAGTGTCGTTTTATATTAGTCGAAGTTTTTAAGATTTTCGGCTCAGAAATAAAAGTCAATTATATAACCAATTATGTCACAACGTTCATATCCCAGCGGCTCATTGAAAAGAAAAAAAGCAGCTCGTCAGAAGGAAATCATTGACAAATTACCAAAATTAACCTCATTTTTTGTACCTGAAAACGAACCTAACCTCCCTCCTTCATTGGATTACAGTTCTCCAGACGAGCAGGAAAAAAATACAGGAACATTAACTGTATGTTAAGTTTTTTATGCTATATTTATTTAAAAGAGATATTTAATTATTATCATTACCATGCTATCATAATTCAAAAATTCTTGAGACTACCATTTATACAGTTTTTTTCGTTATTTAGATTTTTATCATTTAAAACATCATATTTTTTAACTTTATTTTTAACTTTTAATTATTAGGTATTACCCAATCCTGAAATAGACCATACCCAATCCTCACTTAAAAATATGTCACACGATCCCAGCGATTGGGCTGCTGCAGCTGCATTTACAGAAGAAACCCCTTTATTCTTTGTACCTAAAAACGAACCTAATCTCCCTCCTTTATTGAATCACAGTTCTCCAGACGAACAGGAAAAAAATATAGGAACATTAACTGTATGTTAAGTTTTTTATGCTATATTTATTTAAAAGAGATATTTAATTATTATCATTACCATGCTATCATAATTCAAAAATTCTTGAGGCTATCATTTATACAATTTTTTTCGTTATTTAGATTTTTATCGTTTAAAACATCATATTTTTTAACTTTATTTTTAACTTTTAATTATTAGGTATTACCCAATCCTGAAATAGACGATACCCAATCCTCACTTAAAAATATGTCACACGATCCCGGCGATTGGGCTGCTGCATTTACAGAAGAAATCCGTTTATTTTGGATCAAAAAAGGACCTGAGTTTTTCCAAAATAAAGATAATGATTTTTTAGAGACTGCTCGGAGTTATAAAGAAGCAAATGATAAAATAAAAATAAGACACTTGAATAAGTCCGCTTTCGTCCGCACCCTACAGAATGGCGAGAAAGTTAACAGAAAATGGCTCCTGTATTCTCCTTTGAAAAAGTCAGTATATTGTTTTTCCTGCTGCCTTCTCTCTTCTTCAAACGCAAGTTTCAGTTCGTCAGGTGGATGTAATAATTGGAATAAAAAAACTTATTTTGGAACATGAGAATAGTTTAGCGCATAGAGAATCTCTGACGACTTACATCATAAGAAGCAAAAATGTCGGTACAGTAGATAGTGACTTGCGTTCTCAATATAACATAGAGATTGGCTATTGGAAGGATGTCTTAAAAAGGATCGTTAGTGTTATCAAATTTTTGGCTTCAAGAGGTCTTGCATTTCGTGGTGATAATCAAACCATTGGATCACAAAGCAATGGAAATTATTTGGGATGTCTAGAATTATTGAGTCAATTCGATTCCTTTCTTTCAGAACATATTAAAAAATATGGAAATGCGGGGAAAGGAAATCCTTCATATTTATCAGCTAATATTTGCAATGAATTTATCAATGCTATGGGAAAACAAGTTCTACATAAAATTTTAGCTGAGTTAAAAACTGCAAAATATTACTCAATTAGTGTCGATTCTACTCCTGACTATTCCCATATAGATCAGATGACTTTTATCGTTCGATATACATATAAAAGACGGAACACCAGTTGAAAGGTTTTTAGCGTTTATACCTATTAAAGAGCACAAAGCAGAATATTTATCAGAAACAGTTCAGACATTTTTGGATAAGTACGGAGTTTCTTTAAAGGATTGTCGTGGACAAAGTTACGATAATGCGTCGAATATGACAGGACAGTACTCAGGTCTACAAGCAAGAATTAAAGAGAAATGTGAATTTGCCATTTTCGTACCCTGTGCGGGACATTCCTTGAATCTGGTAGGCGTTCATGCTGCGGGGTGTGTTGTAGAAGCTACAAATTTCTTCGGATTCGTTCAAAAAATATACAATTTTTTTTCTTTGGTAAATGTTTCGATTAGGGGACCCCCCTCCAATGACTTTGACCTTGACATATGTTGTCAAGGTCATGACCCTGAGTAACTTTGCCTTAACAACTAGCCGTCGCTCGCCCTTCGTTAAAAAGTTATTAACAATTATAGTTTTAAAATAGTAAATGTCTCAATCAGGGGACCTCCCTGCAATGACTTTGATCTTGACATATGTTGTCAAAGTCATGACCCTGAGTAACTCTCAACAGTTTTTAGCTGTCACTCGTCCTTCGTTAAAAAGTTATTAACAATCATAGTTGTAACGTATGCTATACATGTATGATATGAAGTACTGTTCTACACCTTTCCCTGTTTAGAAACGTTGAATTTTCCATGCGAAGTAACTTTCACCCCCCCCCC
>NW_017275459.1:3357-5317 GCF_001594065.2 Cyphomyrmex costatus
GTGTGTGTGTGTGTGTGTGTGTGTAAAATATCAAGTAATAGACTCATAATCGTTATATAACGAATGGAACATCGTAAGTTAAATTAATAAATTCATGCAAATGCATTTTTAACGTTTGTAAAGTGTCTTACTTGCGTCGAGGTAATCTGACTGATTAATTGAAACATATTGATCGAAACTATTCACAACGACTGAAAAACTCAAAACAAAGATATATCAGTATAACATTTTCGGAAGTTTATCCAAAAGAAGTCACAGTACACACACACACACACACACACACGGGCGGGTGCAAGGAGGTGGCCTTCGGCCACCCCCCCGCACCCACACCGTCACAGAGGTCTGCCCCGACAGTACAATCACAGCAATAGTACAATCGTAGAAGTCGTGTGCCTCTGTGCAGGGGGGGGAGGGTGAAAGTTACTTCGCGTGGAAAGTTCTACGTTTCTGAACAGGAAAAGGTGTAGATTAGTACTTCATATCATACATGTATAGCAGAAATAATACGTTTATTTTAAAAGTATGATTGTTAATAACTTTTTAACGAAGGACGAGCGACGGCTAAAACCTATTGGAAGTTACTCAGGGTCATGACCTTGACAACATATGTCAAGGTCAAAGTCATTGGAGGGGGGTCCCCTAATCGAAACATTTACCTTTTCTTTTTCCACACATCGCTGGGAAATCATGAAACGATGCTTGGGTTCGAACAAAGTTCTTAAATGCCTTTCTGATACCAGATGGTCCGCTCGTGCTGACGCAGTTAGCGCCTTACAGAAAGGTTATAAACAAATTTTGGAAGCCTTGATAATAATTGCTCAAGATACGAATCAACCTGGAGAGACCAGATATGAAGCTCACAGTTTATCTAAAAAAATGAATAAACTAGAAATTGTTATTTTAACAGAGATGTGGAGCAGCATATTATCAAGAATCAACAAGACAAATATTGCCCTTCAAAAAAAGGACCTAACATTGGATATTGCGACGAAGTTGTTGACTTCCCTCGTTGATTTTTTTTATAACGTGAGGAATGAATTTGACCAGTACGAATTTACCGCTAAAGAGAAATTCCCAGATGCTGACTACAAAGATGTATCGCAACGTGCAAGAACTCGAAGCTCTCGTATTGCTTTCTTTGATGGACCAACAGAGAATGTGAGCCTTACTGGTAAAGAAAAATTCAAAGTGGAGACTTACTTACCAATAGTTGATACATTAATTACTCAATTAAAGAAACGATCTGCTTCATACAACGAAATCAACCAACGGTTTGGATTTTTTTCTCGTCTAAAAATAATTAGTTCACCTGAACTGCAGATCAGTTGCAAAGAATTTGCTAAATTTTATCATTACGACGTCAACGCAGAAGAACTTAAGTTGGAATGCATACATTTAACTCAATATTTGCACAAAGCCGATATTTTGACCAATGAAAATGGAGAGATGCAAATTTCAGAATTATATAAACTACTGCAAAATGACAAAATTGAAGATACTTTTCCTAATATTGCAATATCGCTTCGAATTTTTCTTTCCCTCATGGTTACCAATTGTAGTGGCGAACGCTCTTTTTCCAAACTAAACCGAATAAAAAATGAGATTAGGAGTTCTATGACCCAGGAAAGATTGAACTATTTATCGTTGATGAGTATCGAAAGTGATGTATTAATGAAGTTGGACTTTGAGGAAGTAATTGAAGATTTCGCTCGTCAAAAATCAAGAAAGAAGCCACTATAATAAATGTTTAATGAAAAAGGTTGCCAATTATACGTATACGGTATACATTCTGTTTCAGTTTTAATAATTGTGCAATGTTTATATTAGAAATAATGAAAATTAATAATTAATATAATTATTTTATTAAAAAATGTTAATTCTTGTTTAAAAAAATGTTTTAAATAAGGGCCCCTTAATTAGTGTAGGCCCTAGGGCCCCTGTTATATGAAAGACGGCCCTG
>NW_017275459.1:6337-13792 GCF_001594065.2 Cyphomyrmex costatus
TTACAATTCAAAAAATTTTACCTTTTTATATTTTATCTATTATTAAAATTAATAACCTATTTATTCTATATATTATCCTAATTTTATCTTCAGTAATTCCCCCTTTTATAAGATTAATATTAAATAATTTTAAATTAATTATAGCTTATTCTTCAATTAATCAATCTAGATGAATATTGCTTTTAATTTATTTTAAAAATATTATTTGATTTAAATATTTTTCCCTCTACTCTTTAAGACTAATCCCCTTATTTTTATTTATTAAATTTTTTAAAATATTTTCTTCTTCAAATTTATCTTTAAATAAATTTATTTATTTTAATTTATTCTTTCTAATTTTAATATTTAATTTGGCTGGCCTCCCCCCTTTTTCTATATTTTTTATAAAATGATATACAATTTTTCTTATTATTAAACTAAATAATTTCCTAATTATTTTAATTTTTATAATACTTAGATCTTTATTCATACTTTTTATTTATAGTAACATATTACTTAATTCTTACTATTTTTTTAAAATTGAATCAAAATTAATTAAATTAAACTTTCATCCTTTATTAAATTTTATTTTCATGTCCCCATTTTTAATATTTATTTCATCTATTATTCTTATTATTTAATTTTTATTTAAGATTTTAAGTTATTTTATAAACTTTAAACCTTCAAAGTTTAACATATAATTTTATTTATAAATCTTAAATATTTTATTTATTATTAAACTTATTTTATATATAATATATATATATTACTTAATTTTTTTTTATTAAAATTTTTAAATTTGCAATTTAATATTTTATTTTAAATTATAATATATAATTTTTATGTTAATTTTTATTAATTAATTTTTCTTCCTAATACTAGAAATTTTTTTTCTTAAATAAATTTACAATTTATTACTTTACTCAGACATAGTATTTTTTATTTTTTTTAATATGAATAAATGACTTTTTTCTACTAATCATAAAATTATTGGAATTCTTTACTTTATTTTAGCAATTTGATCCGGCTTAATTGGATCCGCAATAAGAATACTTATTCGTCTTGAATTAGGCACTTGTCAAAATTTAATTAACAATGATCAAATCTATAATTCCTTAATTACTAATCATGCATTTATTATAATTTTTTTTATAGTTATACCCTTTATAATTGGGGGATTTGGAAATTTTCTTGTTCCTTTAATGTTAGGTTCTCCCGATATAGCTTTCCCCCGAATAAATAACATAAGATTCTGACTTTTGCCTCCTTCCTTAACTCTTTTAATTATAAGAAATTTTATTTACTCTGGAACAGGAACAGGATGAACTATTTACCCCCCACTTTCTTCTAATACATTCCATAGAGGACCCTCCGTTGATCTCTCAATTTTCTCTTTACATATTGCAGGAATATCTTCTATTCTTGGGGCAATTAACTTTATTTCAACTATCTTTAATATACACCATAAACTTTTATCTCTTGATAAAATCCCTCTTTTAGTTTGATCAATTCTAATTACAACTATTTTACTTTTATTAGCTCTTCCAGTTTTAGCAGGAGCAATTACTATACTTCTTACTGATCGAAACTTAAATACTTCATTCTTTGATCCCTCAGGAGGTGGAGACCCTATTCTTTATCAACATTTATTTTGATTCTTTGGCCACCCTGAAGTTTATATTTTAATTTTACCTGGATTTGGCCTTATTTCTCATATTATTATAAATGAAAGAGGAAAAAAAGAAACCTTTGGATCATTAAGAATAATCTATGCTATAATTACTATTGGATTTCTTGGATTTATTGTTTGAGCCCACCATATATTTACTATTGGATTAGATGTGGATACCCGAGCTTACTTTACCTCTGCAACTATAATTATTGCCATTCCTACAGGAATTAAAATTTTTAGTTGAATTTCTACTCTTAATGGCATTAAAATTAATTACAATCCTACTCTTTGATGATCTATAGGATTTATTTTTTTATTTTCTATGGGAGGATTCACAGGTATTATACTTTCAAATTCTTCAATTGATATTATTCTCCATGATACTTATTATGTTGTCGCACATTTCCACTATGTTTTATCTATAGGAGCCGTATTCTCCATTATCGCTGGTTTTATTCATTGATTTCCCCTCTTCACAGGATTTACATTAAATAACTTTATACTTAATATTCAATTTATCTCTATATTTTCAGGTGTTAATCTAACTTTTTTTCCCCAACATTTTCTTGGTCTAAGAGGTATACCTCGTCGTTACTCTGACTATCCTGATACTTTTTTATCTTGAAATATTTTATCTTCCATAGGATCCCTAATATCTATAATTAGACTTTCTTTATTACTTTTTACTATTTGAGAAGCTTTATCATGTAAACGTAAAATTATCAACATATTTTTTCTCTCCCCTTCCCTCGAATGATTAAATTTTAATCCTCCCCTTAATCACAGATATAATGAAATTCCTTCAATTTAAATAAATACTTTTTTTAATATGGCAGATTAGTGCACTGGATTTAAACTCCATTTATAAAGACTTTATTACCTTTTATTAAAAATTAATACATGATTATTAAATTTACAAGATTCAAATTCACCAACCTATGATATAATAATTTTTTTTCATGATTTTACTATAATTATTTTAATTTTTATTACTTCCTTAATTTTTTTTATTATATTTATATCTTTTTTTAATAAACTTACTAATCGATTTCTCCTTGAAAATCAAATTATTGAAATCATTTGAACTATCACACCTATATTTATTTTAATTTTTATTGCTATTCCATCAATTAAAATTCTCTACCTTACAGATGAAATATTTAATAATAAACTCACTCTTAAAGTAATTGGTCATCAATGATATTGAAGATACGAATACTCAGATTTTACTAATATTAACTTTGATTCATTTATAATTCCCTCCAATCAACTTATAATTAATGAATTCCGCCTTCTTGACGTTGATAATCGATGTATTCTTCCTTTTAAATTTCCCATCCGAATTCTTACTACTTCTATTGATGTAATTCACGCATGAACAATTCCCTCTCTTGGTATTAAAATAGACTCAACTCCTGGGCGTCTAAATCAAACTTTTCTTTTTATAAATCGACCTGGAATTTTCTTTGGACAATGTTCTGAAATTTGTGGTATAAATCATAGTTTTATACCTATTGTTATTGAATCAACCAATCTTTTTAATTTTAAAAATTGACTAATTAATTTTTAAAATTATTATCATTAAATGACTGAAACAGTATTGATTTTTTAAATCAAATTATAATAGTTTTAAATATCTATTTTTAATGAAAGAATTAGTTTTAAAATAAAAACATTAAATTGTCAATTTAAAATTATTTATCAATAATATTCTTTTATTCCTCAAATAATACCTATAATTTGACTATTTATAATAATTATTTTAATAATTATACTATTATTTATTTTATCTTTTATATACTTTTTTTATTTTCCTAATTCCTTTAACATATTTAAATTTTATAAAAATAAAATTTTATACTTTCATTGAAATTGAAAATGATACTAAATATATTTAACCTATTCGACCCCTCTACATCTTTAAATATTTCTCTTAATTGACTCAGAATAATTATCCTATTTATACTACTACCTTTTCAATTTTGATTCACCCCCTCACGATTTACTTTTTTCTTTAACCTTATTATTAATTATATTTTTAAAGAATTTAAATCTTTAATTTTTTTTTCTTACTCTAACCTTATTATTATAATTAGATTACTAATATTTATTTTTTTTAATAATTTTTTAGGCTTATTTCCTTATATTTTTACTGCCTCTAGACATATAAGATTTTGTTTTTCCCTTTCTCTAAATTTATGAATTAGTATATTAATTTTTAGAATTTTTAATTTTATTAATAAATTTTTAAGTCATCTTACCCCCGAAGGAACCCCATTTTTACTCATACCTTTTATAGTAATTATTGAATCTATTAGACTCCTAATCCGGCCAATAACTTTAGCTATCCGATTAACAGCTAACATAATTGCAGGGCACCTGCTTCTGTCCCTCTTAGGATCCACAGGCAATAAAATCACCCCGACTTTATTATTATCTTTTATAATTTTTACCCAAATTCTACTTTTTATCTTAGAAATTTGTGTTTCTATTATCCAAGCTTATGTATTTTCTGTTCTTTCAACCTTATACCTTAGAGAAACTTAAAACTAACCCCACTAAATTATATTATGATAAAAAATTTTTTCTTTTCCCATCCTTTCCATTTAGTTTCCTTTAGCCCTTGACCAATTATTGCCTCCTTAAGAATCTTTAATAATTTAATTTCCGTAATTTGTTGATTTCACTCATTATCTTCATTAAATCCTTTTATTTCAATTTTTGCAACTATTCTCTGTAGTTTCCTTTGATGACGTGATGTAGCTCGAGAATCTACTTTTCAAGGATGTCACACTTTTTATGTTTATACTGGTATAAAAATAGGTATAATTTTATTTATTATTTCAGAAATTTTTTTTTTTGTTTCTTTTTTTTGAACCTACTTTCACTCTTCCCTAGCCCCTACCCAAGAAATTGGTCAATCTTGACCACCTAAGGGAATTTTACCTTTTAATCCTTTTGATATCCCACTCATAAATACTATTATCTTAATTTCTTCGGGACTCTCAATTACTTGATCACACCATTCTTTAATTAATTTTAACCTTAAAGAAAGAAAAAATAGATTAATCTTAACTATCTCTCTAGGAATTTATTTTTCATTTCTTCAACTAATTGAATACCAAGATTCTCCTTTTACTCTCAGAGATTCAATCTTTGGATCTACATTTTTTATCGCTACTGGCTTTCACGGTATCCATGTTATTATTGGATCGATTTTTCTTTCAATTAGTTTAATACGTCTCCAAAATTCTCATTTTTCACCTAACCATCATTTTGGATTTGAAGCATCTTCATGATACTGACATTTTGTAGATGTAGTATGACTATTTCTTTTTATTTCAATATATTGATGAAGATTTTAATTTTATTTATTTATATAGTATAATCTTATTACATTTAATTTCCAATTAAAAAATTTAATTTCATAATAATATAAGTAATTATATTTTTAATATATTATTCTTTTTTTATTTTTATTATCCCAATTATTCTATTTTTCTTATCTCTAATTATTTCTAAAAAAAATTTATTAAATCGAGAAAAAATAACCCCTTTCGAATGTGGATTTGATCCACTTTCTCCTGATCGCCTACCTTTCAGTATTCAATTTTTTATTATTAGCTTAATTTTCTTAATCTTTGATATTGAAATTACTCTACTAATTCCTCTAATCTTTCTTTCTCTTAACTTTAACCCATTTTTTATCATTTTATTATTAATTTTTTTAAGTAGTCTTATTTTTAGCCTTTATTTAGAGTATAACGAAAATTCAATTGATTGAAAAATTTAATTTTACATATTTATATATACACATATTAAATTTACTAATTAAAATAGGATATTAATTAAACTAATAATATTTAAATTGCATTTAAAAATAATAACCTTAAATTATATATCTTACTGGCATTACACATCTATAATCTTTATTCTTAAAGTAATGATTTACACTTTAATTTCGAATTAAATATTAGTTTTTATTTAAAATCTAAGAATAAAATTTTATTTCTTCCTATACACTTATATCTTCTTCCCCTCTCTATTAACTATCACCCCTATTACTCACTTTTAAATACCACCCATCAAAATTTAATTATTATTAAATAAATTAATATTAACTAAAACCAAAAAGAGGTATATTATTGTTAATAATATAAATGAAATATTTTCTAGTTGAAGTAATTTTTAATGAACTTCTAATTCATTTTTTTATGATTTTTTTCATATTACTTCTTTCTTACTTTTAGTAACTTAAATATAGTTTATTTTTAAAACATTATTTTTTCATAATAAAAATAGTTTACAAAAACTTATTTAAAAATTTTAATTAATTTTCTTAATATCTTCAATATTATACTTTATAAATAAGCTATTTAAATTAATAACATATATTTATTAATATAATTATTAACATAAATATATTTATAAATATATAATACTTAAAATTAACTATTTTATATTTACTAAGTATAAAATTTATTAAATAATATTTTTCTAACTTTTCAATTCAACTTTTATCTACTTTATCAACCTCTCTTCTTAATTTATTTAAAGGATGATAAATTCATATATATAATATACTTAAAAATCATATAGATCTCACAAAATATCCTAAATAATATAATTTTAAATATTTTTTAATACTAATTACTACTATTATTCCTACTATACCTCCCAATAAATATATGCCCAACGTAATTAACTTAACTTTTAAAGATAAATAAACTATATAAAAATAAAAAAAAAATACTCAATTTATTAGGGCTCCTATAATAACTCTAAAAACTAATAAAATTATTATAGAAAAATTTATTAATTTCCCTTCTCTAAAATAATAATACCTATAAAATTTTATTCTTTTATTGTATATTAAATAATATAACAGTCGAACTGAATATAACACAGTTAAAAATAAAGATATAATTACTAATATTTCTATATAAATATTTACTCCATTCTTTGAATAAACTAACTCCATAATTAAATCTTTTCTGTAAAATCCTGACATAAAAGGGGTACCTATTAAAGCAATTGAAGAAATTATAAATCTTATTATCGTAAAAGGCATAATTTCATTCAAATTTCCCAATAATCGAATATCTTAAATATTTTTTATACTATGAATGATTACCCCAGCACTTATAAATAATAATGACTTAAAAATAGCATGAATTAATAAATGATACATAGCAATTAACTTAAACCCTAACCTTAAAATTATTATTATAAATCCTAACTGTCTCAATGTAGATAAAGCAATAATTTTCTTAAAATCATATTCAAAATTAGCTACTATACCCGATATAAATATTGTAATTACAGCAATATTAAATAATACCCCCCTCTCCCCTGCTCTATCTATAAAAATATTAAAAAATCGAATAATTAAATATACCCCCGCTGTAACTAATGTTGAAGAATGTACTAAAGCCGAGACAGGGGTAGGAGCAGCTATAGCTAAGGGTAATCACACAGAAAATGGAACTTGAGCCCTCTTAGTAATTGAAGCTAATAATAATATTACTATAATTATTTTATTTTTATCTAAAATTTCTAACCTTCATCTCCCCATTATTATTATTAATCTAATTGACATTAAAATCCCCACATCTCCTAGTCGATTACACAAAACTGTTACTATAGCAGAATTATAAGATGAAAAATTTTGATAATATATAACTAAGCAATATGATACTAAACCAAGTCCATCCCACCCAATTAAAATTCTTACCACATTTGGACTAATTACTATAAAAATTATCCTAAAAATAAATAAAATTACTAAACTATTAAAGCGACTT
>NW_017275460.1:0-202 GCF_001594065.2 Cyphomyrmex costatus
TTCCAGGTGACAATAGCACTTACTGCAGTTATTCTGAAAATTCACAAGCACGGCCGAAAATCGCCGGTCGACATCTTCCTCGCTCAAATTGTCGATTAATGAGAAAGATCGAACCGACACAGAACAAAACGAGCAATAATCGCGATCGTTGTTAACGTCTCTAAATTCCGTTCTGATCCAGATCTACTCCGAGGAGTTCTCG
>NW_017275461.1:0-217 GCF_001594065.2 Cyphomyrmex costatus
ATGACGTCATGGCAGGGGAGGGGGATGACGTCACGGATGCAGGCGAGGGGGATGACGTCACGGATGCAGGCGAGGGGGATGACGTCACGGATGCAGACGAGGAGTATGACGTCACGGGGAGGGGTATGACGTCGAGGGGTATGACATCACGGAAGGGGAGGGTGACAGGGAGGAAAATGACGTCTCAGGGTGCTGACGCATGGAAGAATTGCGGTGG
>NW_017275462.1:0-3569 GCF_001594065.2 Cyphomyrmex costatus
TGAGTAAATATATTTATTAATTTACTGATTTACATATGTGGTTTTGCGACAGATTTATCGAACGATGAAGGAATTAACATTAATTAAAATAATACAAACGAAAGCAACTCTTCCTCATATTCCCCACAACCTAAAAAGAAGAAACGTTCAAGTAAGCTTAAAGAATTTAATTTAAAGAATAAGTATAAGTCATACTTATACCTATTACATATTTACTTTTGATATCAGCATCTCCATTCGGAAAATGCATTCGCCGACGTTGGACTAAACAGGAAAAGAATATTGTACACACAGCATTTAAACACCACATTGCTTCGGGAATACAACCATCTTTTAAAGACATTCAAAAATTGAAGGATGATAATCCTCATGCTTTGAATAGAAATTGTGCAACAATTAAAGCGTGGGTGAATAATCAGATGAAAAAGCAGAAGGAATAAGAGATAAGTCACGTATGCATTTATTTTTAGCTTTCAATTGCCCACTAATTAATTTCACACTTATTATTAAAAGTTTTCTTTATTAATGTTTTATATATATATATAATTAATATTGTTTCATGGAATATATAATATTGTTTCATTCTCGTATATAATTATAATGAATATTGTAACAACTATATTTTTTAAATGATATTGTAAAATGCATGCCATCACATGCAGTGTGATTGAAAATTGCATACAGTATTCCTATTGTTTTATCAATATTTGATCAAAAGGGATATGAATAATTACATTACATTTTACGTTTCATTTTTTGTGCATTATTTTATTAAATTTAAAATGTCTTTTAAAATGTTGTAAACATTTAACGCTTCTTTATAGGTACATTCGGCAACTCGTATCTATCTGCTACATATCATCTCATCTGCGTTCGGTAATAATTATACATATAGCTAATCTTTTCTATACATATAGCTAATCCACTCCGGATTCAAAGACCGAGCTCGTAATGCCAGATTTCGTTCCTAAATTGAATAAAATCTTTCAAATCATAATCTTAATGTTAAGAAGACCCTCAAATTTTGATAAAAATACACTCATTCGTTGCGTTTTTGCGTAAAAATAAAGTCTGACAAAAAGAACATCGTACTACCTTGTTAATCGAAATATTAATCGTTAAAGTCAACGGTTATTCAAATTAGGAAATCTGTCACAGCAAATGTTCACTGCTTTAAAAACACAAATATTCTGCATTAAAAACAAATACTTTGCTAAAACAGTTAGTTTATATTGTAAAAACAATGAGTCACAGCTGTGACAGATTTCCTAATCTGTATAGATGTCGACTTTAATGATTAATATCTGAGTTTACAGGTCTTAGCGACGCTTTTGTAACTTGTCAAATCTTTATTTTTACGCGAAAACGCATCGATTGAGTGCTTTTTTATCAAAATTTGAGGCGGGCGGGAACTTCTTAACATTTACCGTAACCTTAAATGACATTATGACAGCTCTGTATCGTCCGAAATCAATTTTCGGGACTCGGTTTGTCCGAAGATGACATGATCAAGCTCATCATCTGCTAATTCGCCTCACAGATTTACATTGTCGAATGCACCTATTAAAGACTTATCTACAATGCCATTGTAATTAATGTTCAGTTAAGCGCGTCTAGTTTAATCACATTGCGATTGACCACAACCACTCATAGAAATTAATGATTGAAGATTTCCACTGGAAAATTTTATATTTAATTATCCAATCAGCGATATGAGCTAATGCCGTTCAGTTAGGTTGCACTCTTATAATTACAGTTGAATTAGATTGCAATTTTAAAGGATCTCGCAGTTGAATCATGTTATGCTGCTTGTCTGCATACTTTAGTTGCAAGTCGCTAGGTAGTATCAAACTAATAATGAATCAGTTATTAAAAATATATTACATTTCTTGTGAATGATTTTCTGTAGATCACAGCGAAATTTATAATTAAGTTCCTGAAATAAGAATAACTAATTGAATCGATTCATTGCACATTCCAGTGCCCTATAATTAGAATAAGTATTACGACCACACTTGCGATTTTGGACGAGTTTGCGACTGTATACTACGCATGTACTGTATACTACGATTGTATACACTAACTGTTCACGAATACGATGCTATGTATCTAAATGGATTTTTCCCTATATAATTTCTCAAGCTTCAAGGCGCGTCTACAATAGGGTTCGTAAGCTTAACATAAACGTAAACATAAGAAATCACTCCGCATTGTCTACAATAGCAGCCCATAAACGTAACGTAACATAATAAATCGTAAACTCGTATTTGAGTATTCTAACCTCTGTACTACATAAGTTTTTATACAATATATAGGAATTTCAGAACTATATAATAATGGATATTTATCGAGTTAAAAAAATTAGTTTTGTAACTATTCAACTAGCTACTATTTTAGTCATACTACTTATGATATGCAGTTATTACAAAAAAAAAAGGAAAAGACTGCTAAACGAAAATATTGGATTCGACCACTATTATTGCAGCGGAAACATAATGGTCATTTTTATACTCTTTTTTAATTTATTAAAAACCATGATGAGCAATTTTTCAAATTTACTTGAATGACTGTTTCACAATTTGAAAGACTACTTCAATTAGTACAAGAGCCTCTGACAAAAGAAAAGTCTTCGTGAGCCTCTCTCGCCGGCACATCGATTATGTTTTACTTTATAGTAAGTATGTTTTGTAATATTTTCAATAATTTGTTATGTTTCTTGAACTATATTATAATACAAATATTTTATTTTATATAGTTATGTAGCTCATGGTTGCTCTATGCAAACTATTGCATGAAACTTTTATAAACCGGAGTCAAAGGCGTAAAAGTTCAAATAAACCAACTTTTACATTTACGCTTATGTTAGCTTACGGACCCTATTGTAGACGCGCCTTCATTCTCTTAGTCTAAAACGATATTTTACGCTCCGTCCAGATATTTCATACGTCTATGTTTGAGCGAGATAATGTGGTGCCGTTCTGAGAAATGTAACATTAATTAGTCTTGAATTGTGAACAATATTGTTCAGTCAAGCGCATTTAGTTTAATGACATTGCGATTGCCCACAACCATTCATAGAAATTAATGATTGAAGATTTCCACTGGAAAATTTTATATTTAATTATCCAATCAGCGATATGAGCTAATGCCGTTCAGTTAGGTTGCACTCTTATAATTACAGTTGAATTAGATTGCGATTTTAAAGGATCTCACAGTTGAATCATGTTATGCTGCTTGTCTGCATACTTTAGTTGCAAGTCGCTAGGTAGTATCAAAATAATAATGAATCAGTTATTAAAAATATATTACATTTCTTGTGAATGGTTCTCTGTAGACCACAGCGAAATTTATAATCATATTTGCTGCAATAGGAATAACAAATTGAATCGATTCATTGCATATTCAATCAAGTGTCCTGTGATTAGAATCAGTGTTACGACTACACTTGCGATTTTAGACGATTTGCTGTATTGTATAATAAGCTTTACACGAATGCGATGCTATGTATCTAATAAAATGTATTTTTTCCTATATAATCTCATATAGGAAAAAAACTATGATTCATATCT
>NW_017275462.1:5717-7197 GCF_001594065.2 Cyphomyrmex costatus
ACACACACACGGGCGGGTGCAAGGGGGTGGCCTTCGGCCACCCCCCCGCACCCACACCGTCGACAGAGGTCTGCCACGACAGTATTATCATAGCAACAGTACAATCATGGAAGTCGTACGTCCCTTTGCAATAGCTGGGAGAGGGGGGGGGGGTGAATGTCGCTTCGCGTGGAAAGTCAAAACCTATGTAAACACATTCGTGCTCCGTTTCAATAATAGCTGTAAATAACACGAATCATCTGCTGTCTCTTGTAAATACTTAAATTCTTGACTTTTTGTAGCTTAAGAACATGGCAAAAGTTTTTAATGGGTACAACGCTATACATATCCTTCGCATCTTTTTTCAACTTGTCCCATTTTTGACGGACATCAGTGCAGCTAGCCTTTTCTATTTCTGCTATAGGAACACTAATAAAAACTTAAAAAAACACGTTTAGGTATCTAATACATAAACATTTACATATTAAAAAACCTGTCAAATTTTAACGTATATGTGTAGTCATACCGATTCAAACGCATGAGTAATGACTCACAATGCTTGCATTTTCCACCATTTCCTGCTTTGCATGAACAAATGCAGTTAATGGTGACTTCATTTTTTGCAGCATCATCACTTTTATTTATCTTGATTACTACCTCATGAGGAGATCCCGAAAGACATGACGATTGCAAACACAATCCTAAAATTTCAGTTTTAGTCATTGACTCGTGGGTAATTCCACAAAACATTATATGTTTTGCATTCAGGACTTGTTCGCCTTCTACATAGCATCGCTGACCTGCTCCTACGTAATTAACAATATCAAACAAACTAATTAAAAACTTATTTTCTTCCATTCTCTCCATGGTACTAGTTTTGAATCTAACCCATCTCAGTAGTTTTGCATTTCCTCAGTAGTTGGCGCTGCCGCATACTTACCAGGGCGAATTGTTGAATGCATACTTAAAATAGTAGGTGTAGATTTATATATAATTTATGTATATTTAATACATATATCTATAATGTTTTATGTTCATTTAAAAAAAGGTTTTATGTAAAAACCCCCTCCTTTTGGGGGGGGGGGGGGGGGGGAGTAATACATATATTACTTTGAATAAATATATTGCGAAGAATATTACTACGTCCACTCGCCATCAGAGGTCTATAGATATTTGCAAAAATTCTCGCAAGTGCTTGGATACGCGTATATCTGTATTCGGAACTGTTGGGTATTATTGAAGAAGAAGAGAAGGGAACTATTGTATTTTTTATTTTATTATTTTCTTAAATCTAAAAACACGTATCATTTGTACGCCAAGTTAAATGCTAACACTGCACATCCTCCCTTCTTTTATTTCACTATCTTGTCATATAATATGGATTTTTCCCATAAAATATATCGTTTAATTAACTAGTCTTTAAAAATTCTATCTCTAAAGATCTAAGAGGTACCATCCTTATACACTTATTTAATTCTAATGACATGTATCTTTTGTATGT
>NW_017275462.1:9292-10393 GCF_001594065.2 Cyphomyrmex costatus
ATAAGAATTCTTTTTAAATTAATACTCATCATTTGTAATTCATTTTTGAAATATAAAAAGCTGTTATTTCGATCTCTCACCTAGAACACTATATTTGTTTCAAGATTTTGAAGTACATGTGTGTGAGTTACAGTTTTCAATCACGTGTATCTTCATAAAGTATACATTTTAAAAATATTATTCTGATTCATAATTAATATTGTGAGGAACAATTGTTCAATTTCGTAATAACATTATACCAAAACACCTATTACGTTTATTAGTGTATTTGATTATGTATATGTAAAAGATTTTGACATTGGAATTAATAAATATTCACTTCCATTGCATTATCTTTCAATAATAGAATGTATTATGTTAAAATGTTTTAGAGAACGTCAATGTAGATATACTGGAAAAGCACCGTTCGGATACTATCACCAAGAAAGAGAAATCATAATAAAGTTCTTAATACTGAACATTAAAAAAAAACATACAATAACGAACTTGAAGTCATATCACAGGTGTAACAAACTACGTATAATTAACTTTATAATAAACGTACATAAAAATGAACAGATATTCTTCTTTTACATCATTTATGCTTCTTTCTAACGTTTAGTATTAAGAAATTATTATGATTTCTCTTTCTTGGTAATGGTATCCGAACGGTATTTTTCCAGTATGTCTACATTGATGTTCTCTAAAATATTTTAACGTAATACATTTCATTATTGAAAAATAAAGCAATGAAAGTGAATATGTATTTATTCCAATGTCAAAATATTACATACGTATAATCAACTATGCTAATAAACGTAATAAATTCTTTTGGTATAATCAGAACAATCCTTTCTCACGATATTAATTATTAATTAGAATAAGAATTTGTAAACGTATACTTATGAAGATATACGTGATTGAAAACTGGTTAACTTACACTCTAAAATCTTGAACTAGGTGAGAGATCAAACTATAACAGTTTTTTATAATTAAAAAATAAATCACAAAAGATCAGTATTAATTTTAAAAGAATTCTTATGCCAAATTGTCTATTTTAACGTAATACATTTTATTATTGAAAGATAATGAAATACCATGAAAAATGACTCATATATTATT
>NW_017275462.1:10418-11850 GCF_001594065.2 Cyphomyrmex costatus
CACCAACAGTTGCCAACTTTACGTCTGACTTGAATATCTCATTATGTATGCTAATGTTTTTTACTATTTCATTATCTTCCAATAATAAAGATGTATTACGTTAAAGTAGACAATATAAGGTAAAACAATTTAATAAGAATTCTTTTGAAATTAATATTGATCTTTTGTGATTCATTTTTAGAATATAAAAAACTGTTATTTTGATCACATAGAACACTATATTTGATTCATGATTTTGGAGTACATAAGAATTCTTTTGAATTAATACTGATCTCTTATGTGATTCATTTTTGAAATCTAAAAAACTGTTATTTCTATCTCTCACCTAGAACACTATATTTGATTCAAGAGTTTGGAGCACATGTGTGTGAGTTAACCAGTTTTCAATCACGTGTATCTTCATAAGCACACATTTACAAATTATTATTATAATTAGTAACTAATATTGTGAGGATTATACATTATTACCATGAAAAATGACTCATATACTATTGAAGGTGCCAGTTCAAAGTAAACATACATAAAATGTATATTCTTTTGTTGCATATATACGAAATAATAATGATTTAACATTATTATTATAAACATCTAGTGTGCATGTGTTGTTAAATCATTATTACGTATATATGCAACAAAAGGATATACATTTTATGAATGTTCACTTTGAACTAGCACCTTCAATGATATATCAGTTTGTTTTCTAACGTCGAAAGTGTCGGTTGCATTGCATTACCTTCAGAATTTAATGTACTTTTATTATTGTAATGTACAACTGTGCTTGTCAACTATTTTGATATCACTCTTATTTAGGGCAACATTATTGTCGACAATATTGTTTGCATTAGTCACATCCAAGATTATAGCACTGGCATCAAGAAATTTCAATGTACTCGGATCTAATCTGATGTCTTTATATTATTATCGTTTTATGGTATTTCCTCCTCCAAATTGAACATCATTTTGATCAATTACTTCTAAATTGTGTACCTGCAAAATATATAAATAATTTAAATAATTTCAATAATTTTTTTCAAAAATTACGTTTATTGGCGTATTTGATTAATGATTATATGTAGGTAATAGATTTTTTTGGTATAATGTTATTACGAAATTGATTATCAGAACAATCCTTCTTCACGGTAATAGTTATTAATTATAATAATAATTTGTGAATGTATACTTATATGAATATTTAACTTACACTCCAAAATCAGGAATCAAATATAATGTTCTAGGTGAGAGATTAAACTGTATAGTGTATATATATAACAGTTTTTTAAAAATAAATCACAAAAGATCAATATTAATTTTAAAAGAATTCTTATACCAAATTGTCTATTTTAACGTAATACATTTTTTTATTGAAACATAATGAAATGGTACATATTACCATGAAAAATGACTCATATATTATTGAAGGTGCCAGTTCAAA
>NW_017275462.1:12595-14369 GCF_001594065.2 Cyphomyrmex costatus
TTATAAAAGAATTGGTTCTTTGTGCTGTATTTTATCTTCAGATTTATTGAAGGGAAAGTCCTGAAAAGAAAGGGGAGGAATCTTTATAATCCGTACCTTTTTTCTTTTCAGACTTTTCCTATCAACAAAGTACAAAAAGAATGAATTCTTTTATAATTATATAAGGAATAGAAAATACAAATTAAGGTATCTACCAAACAAATAAATAACAGATCTGGGGACACGGTAGTGTCTTGGTAAATAAGTAACCTAACCAAATGCTGTAAAAAGTAAATAATTACATAGAAAATAATTTGTATTCTTACAGCGGAATTACAGCAGAAAATCTGTGTAATAAAGCAGTAAAGCAGAAAATATCTAACCTCACTTACGTGTTCGTCTATTCTATGCCATCGATGTGACAAATTTCCTAACCTCAATCCTTTGTTATTGCCAAGACTCTTTATCTGACTTTAACGATCGTACAAATCGCAGCGGTCGATATTTATTCTAACCTCACTTACGTGTTTGTCTATGCCATCGATGTGACAGATTTCCTATCCTCAATCTTAATAATCCGACTTTAACGATCGTACAGATCGTAGCGATCGATATTATCGCGACCACATTTATCTCTTGCGCCAAAAATTCCAGAATGCATTTTCTCACTCCGCAGCTGGCAACGACGACGTTTCTTATGCGTGGTCTACAATGAACAGTAGCAGTAGTTGATTAAGGAGTAGGCGTAGAAATCAACAAATCATAGTCGAATGTGAGGAGGGCAATTAACTATCATTGGTCGATTTCTACGCCTATTTCTTAATCCACTACTGCTACTGCCCATTGTAGATCACGCATTACAAACAAACCCATTTCCTCGACGGCGAACACCTAGACACTTACTTCCTCGAAGGCGAACACTTAGACACTCACTTCCTCGAAGGCAAACACGTTGATACCCACTTCCTCGACGGCGAACACCTAGACACTCACTTCCTCGACGGCGAACACCTAGACACTCACTTCCTCGAAGGCAAACACGTAGACACCCACTTCCTCGACGGCGAACACCTAGACACTCACTTCCTCGAAGGCGAATACCTAAACACTCATTTCCTCGAAATCAAACACAATTTAAGTTTTTCCTGTCGATTGAGCGTATGTAGAACTTGATCGGTTCAGCCGTTACAGAGATCTGATCATCTCGACCTCGAAAAATCTCAGTTTCGCGTAAAGGAGGCACGGCAGCGTCGCGCGCTTGGCTTAGCGCCGAGACACTACCGTGTCTCCAGATATATAGATTCTCGATCTAATAACTTAAACAGGCGTCTAAGGTAGGCTTCCACTACAATACCTTACTGATGAGTCCAGTAGTGGAAGCTGGGACGAAACGCCATAATTACGTGATATTCTTCGCAATATATTAGATTATAATTTAAAAAGATTTTAACGATATTATTGGCTCATTGCCCTCTTTCTCTATATTATTTGTTTTAAAAACATATTGAGCCTTATTTCAATGTACATTTTTTATTTAAAAGTTTTCGAATTCCTTTTAACCAAATATAATATTTCCATTTATTTGTGTATTAGTTAAAATATTACACCTATTTTTTTTAAATTATTATTTTAATATAAAAGTAAAACACATAAATAACAGCAAATAACATAAAAGTTTTTCTGTAAAGTTGATAGTAGTTTAGTAAAAGAATATTGACGACCAAATATCTGATTATTTTAAGTAATTATTAATATTATAAATAGGAATAATATCTTGTTAACTATTGTGAAAATA
>NW_017275462.1:16106-26542 GCF_001594065.2 Cyphomyrmex costatus
AAACAAAATTTGATCTTTCTGTATCAGTTGTTGCCGGTCGTTATTTAGTCGGAATTGGTCCGTTGAGGATGTTTGACGTGTTCCATGTATAACTTTTTATCTCAAGATGTACTTCGATAGTTTTGTAATATTTCTGACATAAGTTTTTTTAAAGGAAAAAAATTTTTTTTTACTGTTTTCTTATTGTGTGACATTTATCATTATGACTATTTTTGTAAATATATGGATTCACGGACCAACTAATATTCTCACGTATAGATTTGTAAATTTTTTGGTATGTTTTGCGCATCGTTAATTTTCATTCTTAGAATTTAAGATTATAATCTTTTAATTAATATATGTTCATTCTATTGTTTTTTCAGTTATATATTTAACTACGCACAAGATTTTCTTATGTATTGATGTTTTTCCATAATTATGTACATTTCAACGTAAAGTGTTTCATCTGAAGAGGACCAGATTTGGTGGTCGAAACTAGTAATGTAATTAACATCTGTTTTTTAATCGTTACATTTATGTAAATTTTATAAGTTCATTTTAGAATATATGTATTAATTGTTTGTTAATTTACTTTTCGTTTGACTCTTACAATGCCATTTCCATGTTTATAATGTTTATATAGCAGTATAACAGTAATGATGATAATAATATTGATGCTAATGATAATTATGATGATTTGATGATGATGATGATGATGATGATATTAGTAGACTAATTACTATTACTATTATTATACGTATAAACATATAAATATATAAAAATTGACATTCTGTTTTAATAATTATTATTTACAACTATCCCAGATAGCCAAACCCACTAAAAGCATGCATTGAAAATTTATGCTGCATATTATAATGGCAAAAATCGAGCAGCAGTCGAACACGGTTTACTGTTTCAGTATAACCATAACAGAAATACAGCAAAAAAGAGCAGACCTGCGTCATAATACACTAGCAAAAATTCTGTAAAAATTCATCAAACTTTGTCGAAATAAAGCAAGTAGAAATCGAGCAATACATGCTGACAAAATAAATTAACAAAAAATAGATCAAAACTTGATATAAAACATGACTACATATGTTAAATCAGCAAAATGCTGTTAAAAATCTGGCACTTATTGTCATATTATGATAGCAAAAACGCAGCAAAAATCGAGCACAGCCTGCCGTCACGTCGCCACAGTGGGTAAAAAGGTTCACTTTTAGGACAAAAATTTACCGACAGTGCAATTTTCAACCGATTTTAATTTTTTTTTTTTTAATTTATTCGTAATGAAATGCTCTATAACGTGATGCTGCTTTTGTATTTAAACAAAGCTTGAATTTAAAATGGCGGATCAAAAATGATTGTCGAAGGTGTTAAAACGATATTCAATATGATATCTCCAGGGCTGGGTAAAATGCCTTTCGAATTCCATTTAAAATACCAAATATAAAATACTTTTGAAAAGAGTATTTAAAATACAAAATGTAAAATAGATTCTTTTAATCCATTTTAAATATAAAATAGGTAAATGGGAATTTTAAATGGTTTTCAAATGCAAAATGGTCTTACTTGGTATACATATTTTTAAGTATTTTATGTTGGAAATTACTTTGCATAATGCTGGAACATCCATTTTTTTAATAAAAATCGATATTTATGGATTTGTAATTAATATCTATTTTATATTACAGTTTAATTCACAATTTATTGGGATAATTATAAAAAATTAAAGAAAATACAAGAAGAAGGAAGTCAATAACAGTCAAAGCTGGATCATAATGCTTATTATAATTATGTGTGAATTTCGTATACTGCGTATGTAGTCCCCCCATATAAATCGCGACGCTGACAGTTTTTCAGCATTGACGCGCGCATACATACTTACTACCGCAGTAATATCACGAACTTTAATTGATTAACAATTTTTGATGCTCATAGCATCATGGATCTTAATAGTTTTGAATGACATATTAAAATCTGAAAAGGTTAATTTTTAATTTTCGTATTTAAAATTCTGTAATTCTTATGTATTGCGAAAAATATTAATAATTTTGGTGTTTCGTCCAGGTTTCCACTATTGGACTCATCAGTAAGGTATTGTAGTGGAAACCTACCTTAGACGCCTGTGTAAATTATTAAATCGAGATTCTATATATAGAGATATACGCGTATCTCAGTATTTGCAAGAAATTTTTACGAATATCGATAGACCTCTGATGGGGGAGGGGATCGACGTAGTAATATTCTTCGCAATATTTATCTAAAGTAGGAATAACGTCTTTTTCAGGATCGACGTGTATTAACAAATATTAAAATCTTTTTAAGACTGTATAATGATAAATAATATTTATATGGGAGTACTACATACGCAGTATACAAAATTCACACATAATTATAATAAGCATTGTGATCCAGCTTTGACTGTTATTAACTTCCTTCTTCTTATTGTTGTTTATCATTGTACAGTCCTAAAAAGATTTTAATATTTGTTTAAAAAAATACATTTTACAGTAATACAGTTTTATTTAATTTAATAAACGCACTATTTGCTTTGAGTAACAATTGTTTTTTAAATGTATCAGACAACATCGTCATAGAAGAAATTGTGTTCTCACCAACCACGATACTTGATTCTTCTTAAGGGAAAATTTATGAATACATAAAAAAACCATTTACCTATTTTATAAATGGTTAAATGATAGACATGATTCCATTTCAAATGTAAAATGGAAATGGTTTTCCAAAAAACTATTTAAAATGGAAAATGCAAAATGCCATTTCCATTTTAAATATGTATTTAAAATGGAACTATTTTAAATATTACCCAGCCCTGGATATCTCACATACAATATCGAATATATTTACCTTAAATTAGATACATGTGGATTTCTTGAGCAGTTTTTGCCATCAATAGCTAATTAGGTAGATCGCATTCTATATCTGCCGCGTTTTTTCAGTCACGACGTGACGGCAGACTGTGCTCGATTTTTGCTGCGTTTTTGTTGTCAGTACTGGTTATGTCCGGTTGTGCTGTATTTTTACCGCGTTTCGTTGTCACGATGTGTTAGCAAATAATGATTGATTTTTGTTGTATTTTTATCGTTGTATTATGTTGGCAAGCTAAGCTGTTAGAAACTAAGCTTAATGAGGAAGCAACAGCTTGATATCTGCTGTAACGACATGATCAAATTTGCTGGCATACTGCTAGCATTTTGCTATCTGGGTATACTGTTTATAAATATAAATAAATACAAATAAAATATTAATAATATGCCAAGACGTAAAATAATTCGCACTTTAAAAGAAGAAGAACATTTTCAATGACAACGTTTGAAAAGAAATGCAGAAGATCAACGACGTCGTCGTCAAATTGCAAAAGCTAGAACAATTAACCAAACAAATAGTAGTATCGGAGGAATAATAAGTAATAAACATTTAATAGAATTGAATAATGATATAGTTGGAGAAAATTCTGATAATAATATAACATTAGATCAACAATGTACAGGGTGTTTCCGATACATACACATCATTATGTCGGGTTGCCTATCTGATTATCGGCAGGGGCATGCTCATCCGCAGGAATCTGCTTATCGACATAGTAATAAGAATAATATTAAATCGCAATTCCGACGGGGAATAAGACAAGATAAAACGTATTTTACAATCTGAAATAGTGTAAAATTCAATAATATAATATAAAGTATGTATTTAATAATTAAAATATATTTTCCAACGGAAATTGATACTGTAGTTCGTAAGAAGGCACTCACGCAAATAAATCTGTATGTTCAAAGAAGAATACTCAAAAATTTAAACCTTTTTATGTAATAATGATATATTACTATTAAAAGTAACTGATATATTATTAATTAAAGGTGCCAGTACAAAATGAACATTCATAAATTGTATGCAACTTTCGGCCGATTTTCGAATCGCCTCAGCCTTCCGCTGTCCCCCTCATCTCACCGCGCGCAGATCATAATATTATTTCGAATCGTCTCTGCCTTCCGCTGCCTCCTCACCTCACCGCTGTCCAAATGTCACGCGAGCATTGTGCGACATTTGGTCCGCGCGCGGTGAGGTGAGGGGGCAGCGGAAGGCAGAGACGATTCGAAAATCGGCTGAAAGTTACATACAATTTATGAATGTTCACTTTGTACTGGCACCTTTAATTAATAATATATCAGTTACTTTTCATAGTAATATATCATTATTACATAAAAAGGTTTAAATTTTTGAGTATTCTTCTTTGAACATACAGACTTATTTGCGTGAGTGCCTTCTTACGAACTACAGTATCAATTTCCGTCCGAAAATATATTTTAATTATTAAATACATACTTATTTATATCATATTATTAAATTTTACACTATTTCAGAATGTAAAATACATTTTATCTTGTCTTATTCCCCGCCGGAATTGCGATCTAATCTTATTCTTATTACTATGTCGATAAGCAGATTCCTGCGGATGAGCATGCCCCAGCCGATAATCAGATAGGCAACCCGACATAATGATGTGTATGTATCGGAAACACCCTGTACAGAATATCAATATCATTATCGACGGCAAAAACGACAGCCTCGTATATGTTACGTCCGGAGGACTCCACGATTCTTTTCTTTCGTGGAGAATGCTAGATATGTAATAAGGATTTATGGAAATAAGGAGTACTTCAATAAATAATATCGTTTCTTCCTGCTTCTCACTTCCAATTTGAAGATAAATAGGTGAGCGTCGACAAATGATTATTAAACGATTAAAAGGAAATTTTTCTTAACCAACAAATTTAGTTGATAGACACTATAGCTGGCCGCGCCGCGAGATCAAAAGGTCGATCAGCACCTATTGATCTTATAAAAAAGCATATAATTAACAGCGTTCGACGCTGCATGTGCGCTTCCGGTACTAAAACGAGACCAATGAAAATTCGACACGTCAACACGAATCCATCTGGGGGTCGATTCTCTAACTTCTAACATGGTGAAAAGGTGAGCCAACTCACATCGCGTGATTCCCTAACTTTCATCATAGCGAAAATGTGAGCAATCTCAAGGGAGTTCGTTCGGCAAGAAATTTCTTGTCGAAATGGTGTAATCCGAAAGAGAGACTGAGTAAACTAAGAGAAAAGCTATAGCAGCGTGGCCGCTCCGCCGTAGTATCGTGACGCGTGCATGACAATTTAAGGTTAGAAAGGTCTTTTGTTACAAAACTCAAAGATAAAAAGTTATCCCTAATAAAAATATGTCTTCAAATTTTCATACGAATTAAGTCATTTTTAAGAAATACATTTTCTTAAAATTTTTTAATTTTATATACGTACGTGAATTGTAAAATATTTTAAAATTTCCAAAATTTTTCATTTTGTACAGCTTCTAGTAAAAAAATCAAACTTTTTGAATTCTGTAATATATTAGCAAATTAAAGAACCCAACAAATTTAAACCTTTGAAAACTAACCGCAAAAATTTGATTCTTCCTAAATTAAAACGATTACCTAACCACAAAATAGAAAACCCAATAAATTTCAACCTTTGAAAATTATCCCCAAAAATTTGAACTTTTCTAAATTAAAATGATTATCTAATAATGTAACATAATAATTTAAACTTTAATACTTTAAATGATATTATCTAATATAATAAATGACCACGAAAAGTAACTGATATATTACTAAATGTGCCAGTTCAAAGTGAACATACGTTATGTTATTTTCTATGTTGAATATGTACCACGAAAAGTAAATGATAGATTATTCAAGATGCAAATTCAAAATGAACATACATACATATAAGTAAAACAGTTTACAATAAAAATATTACAGTGTTCTAGAAAATAACTGCAACATACATAAAGTATATTTTCTATGTTGAATATGTACCACGGAAAGTAACTAATAGATCATTCAAGGTGCAAATTCAAAATGAACATACATACATATAAGTAAAACAGATTACAATTTGCATATTACAGTTTTCTAAAAAATTTCCGCAATATGTTATCTAGGATGTCCGTTATTTTGGCGATTTTCGAAATTTGTACGGGACCCCCCCCTAACTTTTTAGTAAAAAAAATAACAAAAATTTTGGCGCTAATAAAGAGTTCCTACGATGATTCTAAGTGGAGGCTCATCGATATTAAAAATTAACCCGTAAATCTTATGGGAAAAAACATTTTTTTAGTATTTCTTCGGGCATTTCCACCGCAGTCAGTCTAAAAATCCAGCAAGTGAGATATCTTTTCTTGAATGTTTTCCACGTGAAATGAGCCTAGGCGGAACAAAATCGATCAATTTCCGGCCGAGTTATTCCACTTTGAACTTCAATAATTTTTCACCCAAAAAATGAGAAGAGCCTAAAATATCTCAATAAAATTGCAATAGCTCTGTTAGGATGCATTTTAAAATCATGAACCATCGAATTTCACATTCCTTATAGTTTTGCGATTAAAATGATCACCTTATAAGTTAAAAACGATAATTTGTAGCCGATAACATTTGTATTTTACGCCCGTTAAATTGAAAAATAAATTATGAACTTACAGAAATTTAATAAAAGTAGAATATGCACCAAGAGGGAATAATGGAGGTTTCACAATTTTCAATTTCGAAATTTTTTGTCATATCAAAGAATTAATATCATAAACAACATGAAATAAAAAAAATTGCAGGTAACGAAAAGTGCACGGGACAATTAATAAGATATTTATCAGCTTGCAGATTTCTCGCGTTCGAAGAAGAACAATATTAAAGGGATTGTATGGCGTCCAGAAATTTTTTTTCAATGACGACAGGCTTTCGAAAGGAAAAAACGTAAGGAATATGATTGTATTTCGTGCAATAACTTACGATTTTTTTCTCTCGAGTTATAGCGAATAAACTAAACCTTCATTTCCTTCACCTGATTTTAGTAAAAAAAACTTCATAAAAACTGCGGTAATTCGGCTACAAATTATCGTTTTTAACTTGTAAGGTGGTCATTTTAATCGCAAAACTATAAGGAATGTGAAATTCAATGGTTCATGATTTTAAAATGCATTGTAACAGAGCTACTGTAATTTTATTGAGAGATTTTAGGCTCTTCTCATTTTTTGGGTGAAAAATTATTGAAGTTCAAAGTGGAATAACTCGGCCTGAAATTGATCGATTTTGTTCCGCCTAGGCTCATTTCACGTGGAAAACATTCAAGAAAAGATATCTCACTTGCTGGATTTTTAGACTGACTGCGGTGGAAATGCCCGAAGAAATACTAAAAAAATGTTTTTTCCCAAAAGATTTACGGGTTAATTTTCAATATCGATGAGCCTCCACTTAGAATCATCGTAGAAACTTTTTATTAGCGCCAAAATTTTTGTTATTTTTTTACTAAAAAGTTAGGGGGGGGGGTCCTGTACAAATTTCGAAAATCGCCAAAATAACGGACACCCTAATGTTATCAGCCAAAAGTTGCATTTTCCTCTTCACCGCTCCGCGTGCAGTCGAAATGTCCCATGACAGTCGAATGGTATTGTTCTGCGCTCGGTGCGGTCAGGTGAGGGGAACAGTGAAAGCTAGACGAAGGCGATTCGAAAAACAGCTGAAAGTTGCATTTGCCCAACCCTCCCCACCTCATCTCACTGCGTGCAGTCCAAATGCCCAATGACGACCGCATGGCATTGATCCGTGCACGATGCAGTGTGGTAAGGGGGACAGCGAAAGCTAGACGTAGACGATTCGAGAATCAACCGAAGGTTGCACTGTCCCCCTCACATCACCCCTCCGCGTGCAGTCCAAATGCCCAATGACGACCGCATGGCATTGATCCGTGCACGATGCAGTGTGGTAAGGGGGACAGCGAAAGCTAGACGTAGACGATTCGAGAATCAACCGAAGGTTGCACTGTCCCCCTCACATCACCCCTCCGCGTGCAGTCCAAATGCCCAATGACGACCGCATGGCATTGATCCGTGCACGATGCAGTGTGGTAAGGGGGACAGCGAAAGCTAGACGTAGACGATTCGAGAATCAACCGAAGGTTGCACTGTCCCCCTCACATCACCCCTCCGCGTGCAGTCCAAATGCCCAATGACGACCGCATGGCATTGATCCGTGCACGATGCAGTGTGGTAAGGGGGACAGCGAAAGCTAGACGTAGACGATTCGAGAATCAACCGAAGGTTGCACTGTCCCCCTCACATCACCCCTCCGCGTGCAGTCCAAATGCCCAATGACGACCGCATGGCATTGATCCGTGCACGATGCAGTGTGGTAAGGGGGACAGCGAAAGCTAGACGTAGACGATTCGAGAATCAACCGAAGGTTGCACTGTCCCCCTCACATCACCCCTCCGCGTGCAGTCCAAATGCCCAATGACGACCGCATGGCATTGATCCGTGCACGATGCAGTGTGGTAAGGGGGACAGCGAAAGCTAGACGTAGACGATTCGAGAATCAACCGAAGGTTGCACTGTCCCCCTCACATCACCCCTCCGCGTGCAGTCCAAATGCCCAATGACGACCGCATGGCATTGATCCGTGCACGATGCAGTGTGGTAAGGGGGACAGCGAAAGCTAGACGTAGACGATTCGAGAATCAACCGAAGGTTGCACTGTCCCCCTCACATCACCCCTCCGCGTGCAGTCCAAATGCCCAATGACGACCGCATGGCATTGATCCGTGCACGATGCAGTGTGGTAAGGGGGACAGCGAAAGCTAGACGTAGACGATTCGAGAATCAACCGAAGGTTGCACTGTCCCCCTCACATCACCCCTCCGCGTGCAGTCCAAATGCCCAATGACGACCGCATGGCATTGATCCGTGCACGATGCAGTGTGGTAAGGGGGACAGCGAAAGCTAGACGTAGACGATTCGAGAATCAACCGAAGGTTGCACTGTCCCCCTCACATCACCCCTCCGCGTGCAGTCCAAATGCCCAATGACGACCGCATGGCATTGATCCGTGCACGATGCAGTGTGGTAAGGGGGACAGCGAAAGCTAGACGTAGACGATTCGAGAATCAACCGAAGGTTGCACTGTCCCCCTCACATCACCCCTCCGCGTGCAGTCCAAATGCCCAATGACGACCGCATGGCATTGATCCGTGCACGATGCAGTGTGGTAAGGGGGACAGCGAAAGCTAGACGTAGACGATTCGAGAATCAACCGAAGGTTGCACTGTCCCCCTCACATCACCCCTCCGCGTGCAGTCCAAATGCCCAATGACGACCGCATGGCATTGATCCGTGCACGATGCAGTGTGGTAAGGGGGACAGCGAAAGCTAGACGTAGACGATTCGAGAATCAACCGAAGGTTGCACTGTCCCCCTCACATCACCCCTCCGCGTGCAGTCCAAATGCCCAATGACGACCGCATGGCATTGATCCGTGCACGATGCAGTGTGGTAAGGGGGACAGCGAAAGCTAGACGTAGACGATTCGAGAATCAACCGAAGGTTGCACTGTCCCCCTCACATCACCCCTCCGCGTGCAGTCCAAATGCCCAATGACGACCGCATGGCATTGATCCGTGCACGATGCAGTGTGGTAAGGGGGACAGCGAAAGCTAGACGTAGACGATTCGAGAATCAACCGAAGGTTGCACTGTCCCCCTCACATCACCCCTCCGCGTGCAGTCCAAATGCCCAATGACGACCGCATGGCATTGATCCGTGCACGATGCAGTGTGGTAAGGGGGACAGCGAAAGCTAGACGTAGACGATTCGAGAATCAACCGAAGGTTGCACTGTCCCCCTCACATCACCCCTCCGCGTGCAGTCCAAATGCCCAATGACGACCGCATGGCATTGATCCGTGCACGATGCAGTGTGGTAAGGGGGACAGCGAAAGCTAGACGAAGGCGATTCGAAAAACAGCTGAAAGTTGCATTTGCCCAACCCTCCCCACCTCATCTCACCGCGTGCAGTCCAAGTGCTCCATGATGATCGAATAGCATTGTTCTGCGCGCGGAGCGGTGAGGTGAGGGGGATAGCAAAAGCGAGACGAATGCGTATTAATTAACGCGTCGACTTTGGACAACATATTTTTATTTATTCATTAACGTGATCGTATATATATTTAAAATATGTTTCAAATATGTATATATGTATTTAATATGAAGTGAGGGGTGCAACTGAAAGCGGAGGCGATTCGAAAATCGGCCGAAAGTTACGAACACTTTTTGTATATTCACTTTTGTTGTAGCCCGCTACCACAATTAAGTCTCGCATTTCAGCCTAGCAACGAGCTGGCGGAAATGCAAGAATATTACTGCAAAGCAACCTTTTACATTTCGGCATAGCAACGACTTGCGGAAATGCAAGGCTGCAAATTCCATAACGCGTGCGGACAACGATCATTGATCGAACGCAAGCAATGACCGCACGCACATCGAACAATTATTAATAAGAAGCAAATCTTGCATTTCGACAGGACAACGAACTGCCGAAATGCAAGAGAACGAAGTCCGCGT
>NW_017275463.1:0-559 GCF_001594065.2 Cyphomyrmex costatus
AAATAATTATCTAATAATGAAATATATTAACATGGAAAAAAACTGATATATTATTGAAGGTGCTAGATCAAAGTGAACATTCATATATCCTTTTGTTGCATATATACGTAATAATGATTTAACAACACTTGTACACTAGTTGTTTACAATAGTAAGTTTATAAAGAATTTATTGGCTCGTAACCCTGTTTCTCTTCATTAGTTTTAAATTTATTGAGCCTTATTACAATTTATAATAGCAATGTTAAACCATTATTACGTATATATGCAACAAAAGAATATATACTTTATGTATGTTTACTTTGAACTGGCACCTTCAATAATAAATGAGTCATTTTTCATGGTAATATGTACCATTTCATTATCTTTCAATAATAAAATGTATTATGTTAAAATAGACAATTTGGTATAAGAATTCTTTTAAAATTAATATTGATATCTTTTGTGATTTATTTTTAAAAAGCTGTTATATATATATATATATACAGTTTAATCTTTCACTTAGAACACTATATTTTATTCAAGATTTTGGAGTGTAAGTTATAAGTAGTTTTCAATCA
>NW_017275464.1:0-990 GCF_001594065.2 Cyphomyrmex costatus
CTCCGTCTAATTGAAAGGTCACTCTTCTTCCGTGCCTATTCTCCGGAGTACCGCGATTTTGCGAGTTGATTGAGTTTTGGGCGATATCTTCGCCTGAGATTAATAAACGTTCAGGGGTTTGGTCCCTGGGTGGAGTACGCGGCGTCGTCATGTCACGGCTGTTTCGAGTAGTCTCGTCTGTGTCAATTATATTTTTATCGCGTTTTGTCGCGTCTTGTTTTATTGAGTTAAAATCGTTTAGATCTAACTGATATTCGCGATTTATTATCACGTAAGGGGGTAAGTTTTTATCGTTGTCGACTGACTGATTTAAGTTATCGGTTATGTTATCGCGCGCGTTACTAGTTAAGTTTAACGGCGGTTCGCTATTTGCTCGCTCGGCGGTGTCGATTATTAACCTACGGTTACGCGGGTCAGTATTCTGTGTGTCTCTTGTTTCAGACATGCACAGTTGTATCGCTTACATGAATTCGACTTACATTAGGAGAAACGCTCGCGTCATTGTTGCGCTGCTTGGCTCGCTCAGCTGTTCGGATGTGAAGTTCTGCGGAGTTGGCAGTCCGTGTCAGCTGTCGATGTCGTGTTGTTTCCTTTGTTGACACCGTCTCGATGCAAGGTCGTTGGTGGTTGGTCCTCGTAACGCCTCGGGTCCTGGCAGCCTTCCTTGGTACCGTGGTAGCTCCGGGCGTCGACCTCTGCGTGGTGTTGTCACTCATTTGATTATTCACTTTTTACTGAGCTTTTTATCAGCTCTTGTTATAACGTATACTCGTTATATTTTTACGTCTCTTCTCTTGGCTGAGAGATCGTAATCGGAGATTTCTTTATTTCTCCGGCCCGTTACCTGCGCGGTTTTACACGGGTCTTGTCTCCTCTAGCGGTTAAGATCGTCGGGTTCTCTTGGATTTCCCTTCGATTCTTTGGTGATATTTCACCAGATTATTCCACCGCTGCCACCAATTTTGTTGTACCTCTCGGTGCAACAAGATA
>NW_017275464.1:6948-25028 GCF_001594065.2 Cyphomyrmex costatus
CACAAATCTGTTGTACCGACCTCGATCAAGTTCGGCCGTAGCTCCAGCATCCCCTTAAAGAGTATAAATTTATTTAAAGGGATCTCTCCGATTTTTCCAACTGTCCTCCCCGAGATCGCACTCGGTCCATATTCCAAGCTATAAGGATTGAATTCCTTGGCCTAAATTTAAAGGACCAACGGGCGTACGGCTTGGAATAAGTGTCACAGTGAGCCGTATGGCACACTAATTCCGAGCCCTTTTTAGTACGTTCGAATGTCTCTTGGATCGCACCGCAAGGCGACGACCCGAGAGTAGTATCGGTTACGTTATTTCGAGGCCTTTTCCTTAACCCAGAACTTCCTAGAAAATAAAAAAATCCTGAGGCTTGGACGTAACAATGTGAAAGCGCTACTATTATAATAAAAAGTAGTTATTCGAATAAATGGTTTTTGTCACTTACAATTAGTAGTGGTGTTTTTAATTGCGCGTTGTCTTCTGCGACTCCTATTGCCCTTTATTCTCTCTAATTTATTTTTGAATGAATTTTAATTTTAGATTGAGTTCCTCATCACCACTTAGCTTTGTAACTGATTGAGTATGGCTCTCGCCTCATGATTAACCACGTAACGCATTCAAGATTCGTTGAAGATGTTATTTTGCGGTATAATATCTTAGTTTGTTGCGTTAATGGGATTGAAGTGTATTGCTAAAGATGACTCGAATTAGGATTGAAACGTTCAAGATTTATATACATACGGGTGGCCAATTTATCTGAAGACATTGAAATATCTCGAGAACTATACATAAGATAAAAAAAGAAGTGGAACGAAAGTAGCTCGACACGAAGGGGGGAATCCAATGATACCAAACTCGGCCCCTACCGCCCCCCGGGGGCGGGGTGGGGGTGGGGGACATAAGAAACTTAAATAGGAATCCCAATTTTTTATTGCAGATTTGGATTCTCCAGGAAAAAGTACGCCAAGTTGACCTACGAACTTTAACATTTTGGTTCACAGGTGGCGCTGTAATCGATAAAAATCCAAATTTATCAGAAGACATTGAAATAACTCGAGAACAAAAAAAAGGTGGCTAATGAAACTTGTTCGCTTTAAAAGCTGCCTTCCAAAGAAAGCAAACTTGACCCCCCCCCCTCTGATGGTGATTCTTGATTTGATATTATTGTTGTAATGTTTCATACGTGAAGCAATAATGGAAAGTATCGGGGAAAAAAATCATGGAGTTCATTATTAAATGTATCAAAAAATACATTTTGCGTTACCCGGGAACAACGACGTGGACGTAGTATTTTTCTGTTCCCTTTGGGGTGCTTGTTTTATGTGAGTCCCCTTGCCTCTCACAAATCGGGGTGCTTGCTTTATGTTTGTTGTGTTTGTCACTAATCTTGATTCTTAGTTTTAATGAGAATTATGTGCTATTATAAAATGCCGATATGTAATATGCGGAATACCGAGTGACAATACGAGTGGACTCACATAAAACAAGCACCCCAAAGGGAACAGAAAAATACTACGTCCACGTCGGTGTTCCCGGGTAACGCAAAATGTATTTTTTGATACATTTAATAATGAACTCCATGATTTTTTTCCCCGATACTTTCCATTATTGCTTCACGTATGAAACATTACAACAATAATATCAAATCAAGAATCACCATCAGAGGGGGGGGGGGGTCAAGTTTGCTTTCTTTGGAAGGCAGCTTTTAAAGCGAACAAGTTTCATTAGCCACCTTTTTTTTGTTCTCGAGTTATTTCAATGTCTTCTGATAAATTTGGATTTTTATCGATTACAGCGCCACCTGTGAACCAAAATGTTAAAGTTCGTAGGTCAACTTGGCGTACTTTTTCCTGGAGAATCCAAATCTGCAATAAAAAATTGGGGTTCCTATTTAAGTTTCTTATGTCCCCCACCCCCAACCCGCCCCCGGGGGGCGGTAGGGGCCGAGTTTGGTATCATTGGATTCCCCCCTTCGTGTCGAGCTACTTTCGTTGCACTTCTTTTTTTATCTTATGTATAGTTCTCGAGATATTTCAATGTCTTCAGATAAATTGGCCACCCTGTATATTAGATATTAGATCTTGTTTAGGTATTTGATCATTGTTCAAATTATATTAAATACTGTTAATGTACAACCAGCGGTGGCTCCTATAGCCTTTATTTATTTATACTGTATACATCGTTTCTATTTATTAATTTTTAGAAATTTATTAATTAAAAAAATCTAATTCCTACTCCATTCAGATCGTTTTTTTTCGTTATAATCAATTATATTGTTATGTCCGAATCGTCACCCGCTATACGCCGGAATACGCCGTCTCGGAAGGAAGAAGAGCGCATTGCCTGGCGACGAGCGCGTGGCTGCTTAACAGATTTGCAGAGAAGCTGTCGAAGCGTTCGGACATGTTTCTCTTTCTCGGCTTCTATTACGATCAGCACAGTTCTGTGTTTCATCTGTATCTTGTGCTCAATAAATATCTGGTTATCGTTCACTTCCGCGTTGTTTATTTCGGTGGCGCGGGAGTGAGACCCGCTGAACGGACGCGCGGGCGTAACAATATTATAACAGAGGAACAAATTACAATCAATGCACAAAATATAATATAATATAACTATTCTAACTAATATTATACCTTTATTTATTTATTTAAAATAATAATATTTTCGTCTTTCAGTTATACACAAAAATTAATTTGTTCTGTATATATTCTTTATTCTAGGTATTTGAAAAAAACGTATCAAGAGACACGGTAGTGTTTCGCGCCAAGTGAAAGCGAAGCGTGAGACCGCACGTGTATCTTTACGCGAGTCGATGAGTTCCGTGTACTCGAGATTACCGGATCACACAATAAATGGCTGAATTTATCAATTTTTAAATATTCTTAATTTAGTTTTATTGTTTAAATTATATTATAAATATGTTTTTATTGTCTACGTACCCTACGAAAGAAGATATCTCGATGTGAAGATGAAATGTTAGAAATTTTAACATCGGAAATGTTGTCCGTTTCACGTTTGAAACACAGACGGCGTTTTGTCGAAAAAATGTTGTCCGTTTCACGTTTTAAACGGCAGACGGCGCTTGCTAGCATATTTTATTTTATATCAATTAGCTGTCAACGTAATGACATTAGATAGATAAAAATCAACGATAGCAAAGGAGGATTTTTGTATCCTGTTATAAAGCAGTCAATGTCTTGAAAGTTCACGGAAAAAGTGTTCGAGGCTATGCTTTGAACTGTACTGTCGCCTGTCAAGCAATGCCGAAGAGGATAACGAACGCGAAAATCGCATGTCTAGACTCCTCGTTGCAAAAAAGCTGATCTGAAAAGAATTGCTAAAGCTACAGGTGTGCAATTTCTAACTTCGCTAATCAACATAGAAGGAGAGGAGAGTTTTGATGCTAGTTTTATATAAATTCTCACGGAATTATAATTAGTACCTAAGATACAGTTCGATCGTTAAAGGCATTTTATTGGTTGTGTTTCTCACGGTCTTATAAGATTTAATATTTAAATATTGTTTCCTTTTATTTTAAGGCCAAAGGCACGCACAGTGAGCTCTATTATTATATTAGAGCTCTATTATTATATTTTATTATGATGTTTTTTTTTT
This sequence comes from Cyphomyrmex costatus, assembly GCF_001594065.2. Lineage (NCBI taxonomy): Eukaryota > Metazoa > Arthropoda > Insecta > Hymenoptera > Formicidae > Cyphomyrmex > Cyphomyrmex costatus. The sequence goes on from NW_017275464.1 coordinate 10,561, forward strand.
AAATATTTTATATACAGATTTATAAGAAATATTTAACATTACAAAAAATGCGTGATATCTCAACAAAATTACCTTTTTAAAAAAAAGGAAAAAAAGGCGCCAAGTGTGTTAGCCTCACAAAATAAAATAAAATCTTTTTAAATTGCGCTAATTATGAAAGGAATATATTTTCTTGACACACATATGTCACATACTTTATTTCAAAAAGTAATAGTACAAAAAACTTGGCGCTGCTAGAGAGAGAGAGAGAGAGACCTTATTATTTTTTTTTTATATCGCCCTTGACTCTTCATATTGTTTATTTTTATATAACGAGTCCTTATTTATTTTTCTATTAATTTCTTATTATTTTTCATATTCAGAATTATTTAATAACCATCTTATTATTGTATATTTTGAGGTCTAGCAGCGCCAAGTTTTTTGTACTTTTACTTTTTGAAATAAAGTATGTTATATATGTGTCAAGAAAATATATTCCTTTCATAATTGGCGCAATTTAAAAAGATTTCATTTTATTTTGTGAGGCTGACACACTTGGCGCCTCTTTTTCCTTTTTTTTAAAAAGGTAATTTTGTTGATATTATTTTATACAGTAACAATCGATAAAAACCTTATTCATAACCAAGTTTTCAATAACGTGTAACTACCTGATTTTTATACTCGGACTAGCTCGTCGCGAATATGTGTAGTATAAAAAAAAGTTCGGCAGGAGGAGATGGTCGCGTCGGATCGGTGATGCGGTAATGATAAAAGAAGCAATGCAAAATAACAATTAAGTGAAACGAATGTGATTTATTACAAAGACAAAAGAAAAATAAAATAAAATAAACAGATAAATAAATAATATAAAACGGTCGACGATGTGACGGCACGCGGCTGACAAGGATAGATATAAAATATGTATACGATCGCAAAACGGACAGTACAATATGTGTGACGAATACTTAAATCTAATGGCGCGGAATATTTACAATCGGTCGTGAGGTTTTCTATCGCTCGCTGATTCGTGGGACGTACGACGCGGTTCTTGAAAGGCGGCGGCTAGCTACGCGGTGGAACGCGGGTATACGCCAGCAAATAATGTTTCGCTGCGCAACGCGTAATTCGATATTAAAAGGTCGGTAGGAAGATGGAGCCGATACTTGACGGCCGGGAACGCCCGACAGAGGCAGGGTACGCCCTACCCCTCAGGTTCGTCGGAACGAGTGAGTCTTCGAAGATGATTTCGGAGCACAGGATCTTGGAGCTGGCGGATCGGAGAAATACTAGGAGCGTGTTAGGTGCGGAAGGCTGGTAACAGGCAAAAAGCCGCGCACGTCGTCGTCACGGTATTTTATACTAGACCGCTAGTCTCGCTCGCAATACTCCGGTCGATCTCGATATTTTCCACCGATCGGCTTCTCGTGGGAGAAGATTTCTGATTGGCGGTCCTCGACGACGCACGGTTGGCATTTTCCGACGAGACTGGCGGTTTCGGCGGCTGCTGTCTCTGCGAATTATTGTTTAACATATTTACAGGCGCGTTGCCCCTTTTTCGATGGCACATAGGAACGATGCATTTTAGGGGGGCATCGTTACAAACGATTAATATTTAGTTTTACAAAGGTTTAAATGTATAACGTGTTTTATATGGCAAGCCGTTTTACTTTTTAATAGCATACAAGAAATTTAGTCTAAAGTTAAATTCTTAAAAAATAATTGTCTTAAAAAAATTATGATTCTTAATAACGATTTAAAATTATATCGCGACATAAAATCAATATTGATCAACTTAAGTTTCTACATACTGAATTAAAATTATGTAGCGACATAATAGAAATTCGCAATTATTATTATGTCCCGACATAATTTTAATTCGTTATTAAAAAGTATAATTTTTTTAAGATTATTTTTTAAGAATTTAGCTTTAGACTACATTTCTTTTATGCTATTAAAAAGTAAAACGGCTTGCCATAGTTTTACCATATATTGTCAAACATGGCTATTATTGATTTATTGCACAATATATGTGCAATTTATTTACGATATTTTTTATCAACTTTTATCCCATTCACAATAAAAGTAACATAATTATATATTTTTATCATAAAGCAGTAACATTCACATCAAAAATTTAAAAAAAGCTAATGTATCCATTTTGTAAAAGGAGAAAATGTAACATTCTGTTGTAAGCAGAATAATGGAATCGTACACAGTGGGTTTAACAAAGAGGGAACAGAGTTTGCTAATGCAGAATATAATTTTAATATGAAAAACTTCATGTCCGTTCAGCTAGCACCCTCCCCACAAAAAATCAAAACGGCACCTATGCCAGAATTAAGTGCTAATTATGTGCTCTAATACCAATTTTTGTGCTCGAACTGTTTAGCAGAAACTCGCAATTAAAGGTGGGGATGCTAGCTTAACATTAAGTTAGCACCTCCCCTATTAAATCATACACAGAATTAAAAAAAATAGTATAGTAAAATTATGTGCTTTCAATATCATTAATCAAAATTATTGGAACAGTAACGGTTTCAAAGATACACGTATATATCTATAAATTTCGATACATATTATAACAACGGTGCAAGAGTAAAGTACCAGTTAGAGTGTAGGCAGCGAGTTGGTTTTAGTCTCAAATTGTTCCTCGATTTATGTGCTTTCAAAGTATGCACGAGATTTTTGTGCTCACCCCCTGGAACCGAAAAATCACCCCATAAGTGAGCACCCACCGTGTCCTTCCAAGAGTAAAGTGCCAGTTAGAGTGCAGGCAGCGAATTGGTTTTAGTCTAACATTGTTCCTCGATTTATGTGCTTCCAAAATATGCACAACGAGATTTTTGTGCTCACCCCCTGGAACCGAAAAATCATCCCATATGTTAGCACCCACCGTCGGTAAACATATAGAAAAGGGAAGCCACCCCCGACGATCTTGACCTTGACATACATTGTCAAGGTCATGACACTGACAAGTAAACCTACCCAAGTGCCACTCCGGGATTGACTTCTACTTATGCAGATTTTGTCAAGAATCGAAAAATATTTGATACGTATTTTTTTATTTCGGCAGACATGATGTTCTAAGGGCTGAAAATGGGAGTTGAAATATTAAATTTTTTAATAAACGGTTGTATTTGCGAATAATGCTCTTAGCTGTAATTTCATGTATTTATATATTTTGATGTGCTTATTACGAATATGTTAAAAAAAATTGTCGCCAAGGTCATTTTCAAGGTCAAAACTAAAAAAAACCTAAAAAATCGCGTTTTTTCATATCTTTTTAGTCATATATTCTTTTATTTCGAAAAATATATCTTTCTTTAGTAAGTAAATACATATTTGATGGATTGCGAATTGGACTAATTTATAAAACATAGCACCCATTAGGTTATCTCGCTCTCTGCCGAACCCAGGAATAATCAACGTGGAGGTGGCGAGTGTATATTCCCTTTTTTTTGTTTTTTGCCCATTTTTATTTTTTTTTAATTTTCTTGTTTTATTTTTTTTTATAGTTTAACTTCTTTTTCTCAATCTTTTTCTGTTTTTTTTTAAGATTTCTCTTTTCGATTTTATTATTGTTACCGTGTATTATAACTGGTGATTTGTGCAATAGTGAGGAGAACTTTCATATTTAGGATCGAAAAAATGTGTAAAACACATAAACTTTTTACACCAGGCACATTTGAAAAAGGCGATCTCATCGCAGCACTCACAAGTGGCATCGCAATTTAAGAAATAGTAATTAACTGGTGTTTCACATTTCGGAGGTTTTTCAGAAATATATCCACTTTTGTACCACGAATATTTGAACAGATTAATAAACCGGGGAGCTGACAACTGATTATGCGTTAGTGACTGGATTTTCAAGATATTATTTCGTAAATGCAAATTAACATCATAATCATATAAAATTACCGAGTCGGAAAAATGTTTTACAAAATTTTTCCACGGTCTAAATCCGTAAACATCCAAAGGCTGTATCATGCCTGTTGTTCCTGCAGGTATTGTGAATATATTAACGTCTTTTCCATCTGCATCGACATTTTCGAAATTCTGTTTAGTTTGCCCTGTCCAGGAATCCAAACAGAGTATCGATTGTTCATTAACAACAGGTAGATATATATCTTTATACCATTGAGCTGCCAGAGCGGATGATAGTTTGCCGGATGTTGAACATAATACAACTATATTTTCTGCTTTGTATAAATTTTTTTCAACAGTTGGTTCAAATTTTCCACCTTTTTCTTGCAACACAATAAGTAGTGGGGATTTGAGCAATCCACTAGCACTTACAATGGGCTGAATTGTGTAACTATGGGTTAACGAATTTAATGATTGAGCACTGTGTTCAATTTTCATGTCTCCTTTAAAAGACAACGTTCTTCCTGCATGTAATTCTAGATTGAAACCTGATTGGTCTGAATTGTGAACATTATCAGGTTCAATCAACGAAATTTTTTCCCTAATTTTTTTCACAAATTGATCTGCTTCATGATTTAAATGATCTTTATTTGACATTTGAGTTTTAGTGACAAATTTATTAATTTTTCGTGAAACAATGTTATGTCTTTTCTTGAAATTATGAACCCATTTTGAAGAAGCTGTGAATAATTTTGGAGACAACTGAACTATATTCCTCGCTTTCAAAGCCCATCTTTTTATATCCATATCATGAATAGGTAATGACTTTTCCCGAGCATTTTGAAATTGATTCATTACGTACTTACAAATTTCTGCCAATTTTTCAAGTCTGTTTCCATCTTCGTTAACTTGCGATTCCCATCTATAAAGCATTTTTTTATCTTTCACATGCTTAAACTGATTTTGAACTGTACTGAATTTTAGACTTCCATTTTTACCGGATTTCCAATAAGAAACGGCTTTCTTCTTATATTCCATATCTATTGTACCTTTCAACGTTTTACTATTATCATTAACAACATTGACAACTTTAGGCTCATATTCAAAATCTTCATCAACGGTGAAAATCTCCGGTATCGCACTTTCCTCTTTCAAGCACAATGTTGAAGAAGTTTCAAAAAATAGTTGGGCATCTACAGCGTCTTTTATAAGACTACTTAAGTGTTCTACAAAATCTCTTTCATCATTAGTTACAATCGAATCAAATCGTGTGCAATAAATTGGAGCTACGGCCGAACTTGGTCGAGGTCGATAAAACATGTTTATAAAAGACGCTGTAGATGCCCAACTATTTTTTGAAACTTCTTCAACATTGTGCTTGAAAGAGGAAAGTGCGATACCGGAGATTTTCACCGTTGATGAAGATTTTGAATATGAGCCTAAAGTTGTCAATGTTGTTAATGATAATAGTAAAACGTTGAAAGGTACAATAGATATGGAATATAAGAAGAAAGCCGTTTCTTATTGGAAATCCGGTAAAAACGGAAGTCTAAAATTCAGTACAGTTCAAAATCAGTTTAAGCATGTGAAAGATAAAAAAATGCTTTATAGATGGGAATCGCAAGTTAACGAAGATGGAAACAGACTTGAAAAATTGGCAGAAATTTGTAAGTACGTAATGAATCAATTTCAAAATGCTCGGGAAAAGTCATTACCTATTCATGATATGGATATAAAAAGATGGGCTTTGAAAGCGAGGAATATAGTTCAGTTGTCTCCAAAATTATTCACAGCTTCTTCAAAATGGGTTCATAATTTCAAGAAAAGACATAACATTGTTTCACGAAAAATTAATAAATTTGTCACTAAAACTCAAATGTCAAATAAAGATCATTTAAATCATGAAGCAGATCAATTTGTGAAAAAAATTAGGGAAAAAATTTCGTTGATTGAACCTGATAATGTTCACAATTCAGACCAATCAGGTTTCAATCTAGAATTACATGCAGGAAGAACGTTGTCTTTTAAAGGAGACATGAAAATTGAACACAGTGCTCAATCATTAAATTCGTTAACCCATAGTTACACAATTCAGCCCATTGTAAGTGCTAGTGGATTGCTCAAATCCCCACTACTTATTGTGTTGCAAGAAAAAGGTGGAAAATTTGAACCAACTGTTGAAAAAAATTTATACAAAGCAGAAAATATAGTTGTATTATGTTCAACATCCGGCAAACTATCATCCGCTCTGGCAGCTCAATGGTATAAAGATATATATCTACCTGTTGTTAATGAACAATCGATACTCTGTTTGGATTCCTGGACAGGGCAAACTAAACAGAATTTCGAAAATGTCGATGCAGATGGAAAAGACGTTAATATATTCACAATACCTGCAGGAACAACAGGCATGATACAGCCTTTGGATGTTTACGGATTTAGACCGTGGAAAAATTTTGTAAAACATTTTTCCGACTCGGTAATTTTATATGATTATGATGTTAATTTGCATTTACGAAATAATATCTTGAAAATCCAGTCACTAACGCATAATCAGTTGTCAGCTCCCCGGTTTATTAATCTGTTCAAATATTCGTGGTACAAAAGTGGATATATTTCTGAAAAACCTCCGAAATGTGAAACACCAGTTAATTACTATTTCTTAAATTGCGATGCCACTTGTGAGTGCTGCGATGAGATCGCCTTTTTCAAATGTGCCTGGTGTAAAAAGTTTATGTGTTTTACACATTTTTTCGATCCTAAATATGAAAGTTCTCCTCACTATTGCACAAATCACCAGTTATAATACACGGTAACAATAATAAAATCGAAAAGAGAAATCTTAAAAAAAAAACAGAAAAAAATTGAGAAAAAGAAGTTAAACTATAAAAAAAAATAAAACAAGAAAATTAAAAAAAAATAAAAATGGGCAAAAAACAAAAAAAAGGGAATATACACTCGCCACCTCCACGTTGATTATTCCTGGGTTCGGCAGAGAGCGAGATAACCTAATGGGTGCTATGTTTTATAAATTAGTCCAATTCGCAATCCATCAAATATGTATTTACTTACTAAAGAAAGATATATTTTTCGAAATAAAAGAATATATGACTAAAAAGATATGAAAAAACGCGATTTTTTAGGTTTTTTTTAGTTTTGACCTTGAAAATGACCTTGGCGACAATTTTTTTTAACATATTCGTAATAAGCACATCAAAATATATAAATACATGAAATTACAGCTAAGAGCATTATTCGCAAATACAACCGTTTATTAAAAAATTTAATATTTCAACTCCCATTTTCAGCCCTTAGAACATCATGTCTGCCGAAATAAAAAAATACGTATCAAATATTTTTCGATTCTTGACAAAATCTGCATAGGTAGAAGTCAATCCCGGAGTGGCACTTGGGTAGGTTTACTTGTGAGTAACCTCCCGCAGGTTTTAGGTGGCGGTTGCTGTCCGTTAAAAAGTTATCAACAAAAAGTTTCAAAATTAACGTATCATTTCTACTATACATGTATGATATTAATTACTATTATAATTGCTATATATGTATGATATTATTTCTCCTGCACATGTATGATATTAAGTACTATTCTACATTTTTCCCTGTTCATAAACGTTAATCTTTTCATACGAAATTACTTTCACCTCCCCCAATCCCCTGCAGAGGTCATACGACTCCTATGATTGTAGTATTGCTCTGATTGTACTGTGAGGGGAAACCTCTGCCGAAGGGGTGAGTGCGGGAGGGGAGGCGAAGGGCACCCCATTGCACCCTCCGTGTGTATGTGTGTGTGTTCCATTTGATATATAACGATTATGAGTCTATTACTTGATGTTTACACACACACACACACACACGGGGGGGGGGGGGGGGGGATCGGCCCCCTCTGCCGCACCTTCTCCGTCGATAGAGGTCTCCTCCAACAGTACAATCAAATCAACAGTACAATCAGAGAAGTCGTGTGCTCCTTTGAAGAGGGTTGGCTTCCCTTTTCTATATATTAACCGACAGTGGGTGCTAATTTATGGGGTGATTTTTCGGTTCAAGGGGGTGAGCACAAAAATCTCGTTGTGCATATTTTGAAAGCACATAGTAGTAGCAGTAGTAAATAAATGCAGGTGGGCTTTATTAGCCTTCTAACGCGACTTATATCCATAAGGATCCATTGTCGCTCCCTGCTTGTTCCGTAGGTCATCCAGTCGAGCCTAGCCTCGTGTCACTTACTAGACTTATTAGACTGCTGACCTTCGCATTTTCTTTAGATCCTTGGGTGTCATAAACATGTGTCCCCAGGATTTATATCTTTTACAAGCGAGTGCAGGGCATCGGCACAGTAGATGCAGGTTGTCCTCGCTTTCTTCTCCACATAACCGGCATTCTTTCTGCTCTGCCAGTCCTAGGTTGAATAGATGTGCTCTAAGGGGCATGTGTCCTGTCAGGAGGCCTAAGCTGCTCCTTAGTTTTGCTTTTCCCATTGCCAGCAATTCTCTGGTTCTTGTTGGTTTTGGAAATCTCTTGAGTTATTTGACTCGTTTACAGCCCTCTGCTTCCTTCCAGGAGTTCGAGTGCTCCCATTTCAGCCACTCTTTGATCGTTTTTGTTACAGCTGAAAATGGGACCCCGATGATCTGTTCAGTTGGGACCTTTTCAGTACCCAGCTTTGCCAGTTCGTCCGCTCTCTCATTTCCAGGTATACCCTGATGTCCAGGTACTTATACTAATGTTACTTGGTTTGTTATCCCTAGTGCTATGAGTGCTTGCATACAGTCCCATACCACAGATGATTCTGTGGAGGTTCTTGTAAGTGCTTCAATAGCTGCTCTGCTATCTGTGTAAATGTATATTTGTTTTCTGCTTTTCCCCTTTAATAGGAGTTTCGCACATTTTAGGATGGCCAGCACTTCAGCTTGAAACACTATGGCCAGCTCACCCATTGGTATGCTTACCTCATGGTTAATATTGAGCTCATACGTACCTGTTCCATATCGACCGTTTGCTCCTGATATATCCGTGAACCAAGTGTCTACATCTGGATTGGTTTTGAAGTTATGTTTGCTCCAGTCCTACCTAGTCGGTATTTGAACTTTAAAAGTCTTCACCAACTAGTGTCTTCTGGGAATCGTATCTTGTCTTAGATTGAAAGGGTGTTTATCGGAAAGTCCCAGTCTGATGTGTCCACTCCTGGTTTCCTTCCACTCACCTTGACATTTTAATCTGTATGCTATTTGCCTGGCTGTATATTTGATCATCTGGTTTAGGGGCGGAATACTGAGTGCTACTTGTAGCGCCTCAGTTGGTGTAGTTTTCATGGCCTCTGTTGTAGCCCTCAGGTATCCTCCCTGTAGGCTTTTGAGCAGGTTCCTTGCCTCCACCTTTTCCGCCCTTGACCACCAGACCACTGCTGCATACGTGAGTCTTAGTAACAATACCATCTTGTATAACCATAATAGTGGAGTGCAATTATTTTTTGACTTTGCAAAAATTCCTTACAAAGTAAACTTTGCGGATATCGCTTCATTAGCTTATCAGAAATAAAGAAAAAAATAGTTTACCTCTTTAAGTAGTGTGCGTTTTTTTTTATTTAACAAAATAACCTCAAAAACGTTTTTTGCAAATAACTTTTAAATAAAGCAATAAACAATAAAAACAATGCCACCAATGTAAAGAGCAGAAAATTTCACATAAAAAATGTTAAGAAAGTTTTTTTCTAAAATCATAATTGTACGACGTAGAATTTTTTCAATATGTTGTGATTTCGTTAACGACGCAGAGTAGCGCCGAGTGCAAAGCCCTCGCACCACAGATATAATTGTTTTTAATATCCATATAGGTAAAAAAATATTTTTACCAACAGTTGATTTTAATTAAATATACTTCAAACTAAACGTTAAGTATATTTGAAATGTATAAATAATATTTTAAATTTATTACTACGTCGACCCGCCATCAGAGGTCTATAGATATTCGCTAAGATTCTCGCAAGTGCTTTGATACGCGTATATCTGTATATATAGAATCTCGATTTAATAACTAAAACAGGCGTCTAAGGTAGGCTTCCATTACAATACCTTACTGATGAGTCCAGTATTGGAAGCCGGGACGAAACGCCAACATTACGTGATATTCTTCGCAATATATTAGAATTAATAGAATTAAAGATTTTAATGAATCTCAGGCTCGTAGCCCTATTCTCATATTATTAGTTTTAATATTTTAAATATTAGTAATCGTAACATAATGCCAAGGTATGAGAAATTCTCGACTATATTCGGTATTTTGCATGTCATATTTATAAATACTTTCAAATTACTTTCATATCATGAGGATTTATTTTTGATATGATGCTGTAAAAGCTCTGTGGATTAAAAAAAATTTCAAAAATTTATTTTTCAAAATACACACCTTAAAAAGTTCGTAATTTTCAAAAATTGGGTTTCTTTAATAAATTCTCTAACTTCCCTTGTAATGTAAAAGGCAAAAATAACTCGTAAAATATATATATAGGTGAGCTTTTTAAAGCTTAGAATGTGTACTTTATGATGATATTATAATATATGGGTAAAAATGAAAATTAATTTGTTATATTCATTAATAAAGAAGAACAAATACGTTTCATGCGGCAAAATGCAAATATACGCGCTACTGAAAACATCTATAATTAATCAAATAAATTTTTTTTGCAATTTCAATGCATGGAGGTTGTAAATGGAGGTATGTTTTTGTGAAATATACCTTAATTGTATTTTTTTCGTGCGTCTTATTGTTATATTAAACAAAAATGTCAAAAATATAACACAAAATCTATATTTTTTCGATGTAATATGTTTTTTAAGTGTTATTTAATATTTTAAAACATGTTTAAGTAATGGATGTATATCACAGCAACACATTCCAAGTGAAACAATGTATATATGCATATGTATATATATATATATATATGCATATATACATATATGTATATATATATGTATGTATATATACAGGGTGTTCCAGTAACTCTGTTACAAGGCAATATCTCTGTTACCGTTAATGATACGCGAAAATGTCTAAGGAAGAAATTGTTAGGTTCGGAGGGAAACATTTATTGGTCACCTTGTTTCTTTTCTAGGTGGAGGCGCTAAAAAGATATGAAGGTCACCTTCACTTTTTTAAATGAAATTATGTAATTTTTTTTAGATAACGTGATTCCCCTAATTATTTTGCATACAAAAGTATTAAGGTAGAGATACCAAAAAACCAATAGTTATCGAGATATTTTACACTTTATTTTGATGCATATTGACACAAAATGTTAAATAACTCGTAAACTGTTGACTTTTTGATTATCGTACCTTAATACTTTTGTGAACAGAATAATGAGATAAATCAAATGGTGTTAAGAAAACACATAGTTGCACCGAAAACAGCATCTTGAATTCAAGAATCGTCAGTGAAGTGCGTCAGTTTTCGTGGCTATTACCGTTCCTGCTGCTCACTTCATTGTGCGTGACGTTCGGTCTCAAAAAATAGATTACTCTGAAAATATCGCGGCAAAAGTGACACAAACTTTGAAGGTGTATCAAAGTATTGACTTCATGAAATCGAAATGGATTATACAGCGAGTGAATACTGTGATATGTTAATTATTTATAGCGAATGTGATCAAAATTCGAGTGTTGCTGCGAGAGAATATGCTGCACGATTTCCAGCACGGAGATCTCCGACCGCAAATGTATTTTTGCGTTTAATAAATCGGGTTCGTGAAACAGGGTATGTTATGCCTATGACAAAAGGTCTTGTTGGTCGTGGACGTCATGCGGACAGAGGAAAATGAGGAAACAATCTTGTTGGCGATAAATGAAGATCCAACAGTCAGTATACGAGAATTAAGTCGCAGATTTGAAATGTATAAGAGCTCGATACAACGTATTTTAACTGAAAACAAAATGTATGCTTATTATTTCACAAAAGTCCATAATTTACTACCTCAAGATTACGGACATAGGTTAAATTTCTGTGAATGGTTACTGACACAAGAGGAAAATCAACCCGGCTTCGTGAAAACAATCTTGTTCACTGACGAATCTTGTTTCACACGCGAAGGTGTATTTAATCACACTTTACTTAGAAATTGTGTCAATATTACACTTTTTGTTTCAATTTGTTTTTACATAATGTTTGCGTTACTTTCTAACATAATCATTTTTTGTTAAATTAACATAAGAATTTGAGTGAACCGTTTGGTTGACTTGTGAAATATGTATAGTACGTTAAATTGAACATAAATTTTCAATTATGTGTATAAGGAACGGATTAATGATCGCGAAGAATTAGAAGATAAAATAATAGAAGCTTTTGCTACCATAACATCGGACATGATCACGAACGCTACGTCAAGTCTTCTTCGGCGCGCTCGATTATGTGTTGATTGCCATGGTGGCCACTTCGAACAGCTGCTGTAAATAGTATCATTATAATATTAAACTATAGCACACTAATCAATAAAAAATGTTTATACATATGTAAAAAATTAGTGCATTTAAAAAATGAAAGAAGTTGTTACTCATTTAATTAACAATCGATTTTGATAAGTTTATAATATTTATTTACTTATTTGTTTTATTTTTATCTTTACTTCATTTTATTTTATTTATTTATTTATTTGTAGGAAAACTCTATTTGTAGTAGAACATTATCGCATTATAGTTTTTTATTCATTTAATTTCTTCTAGTTTATTAAAGAAATATGATAAATTAATTTACTATTTGACATAACTTATTTAACAACTTTGACAGTTCGATGTAATGATTGAAATTCTGTAATAAAAGACTGAATTCTATGTATAATTTCAATTATACAATTACATACGAATCTTAAAAGTGAAATCTCTTTACCATTGTATGTAAAATTAAAGCGCTTACCGCGAAAGTGCCTAACTGCTAAAATTCGGTTTCTTATTATGAAGCGTTATTATCTGATAAAACTATTAATGCTTTACAATAAAAAAACCGAATTTCGACGTTACACATTTTGCAACAATTGTCTCAATTAAATCAACATTTAACAAGCGAGTCAATGTACAAGGGCCCCACGCGATGTTCGCACCTGAGCGCGCGATTTTCAGACTCTACAATTGGCCAACTTTAATCGTTTATAATTTGAAAACTATTGTAGCCTGGACATTTTTGTATAGATGGTTTTTAAATTAAAGGCTATAAAGAGTCAAACACAGTTAACAATGCGAAAAAAAAAAATTTTTTAATAATCTTACAAATTAACATTAAGATGCCCCGTCGAACGTTTCGGTCTGCAATTTAGACCATCTTCAGCGACGAAATAATAATAAATCAATACTCCTTTTACTCCGAGTTAGAATGCAAGTAGTAGAATCAATTCTTGTTGAACGACAAAATGTTCCTGTGCACCAACTAGAGGTAAATACATCGTAGATAATGGATGTGGAGTTGTGTAATGAAATTCCGAAAAATCAGAAATATGTCTGTGAAAAGGACCGTTAACAACACAAATTTTATTAGAGTCAAATTATTACAAAACAAAAAATTACTAAAATCCTTAAACCCTTACCTCTGTTGGTAGACAAAAACATTATTTCATAATTAAATTCACAATTTAATCATACTAGAAAGACTGACTGTAATAAATATGCGTCCGTATTCGACAGTAAAAGACGATACAATGAGGAACCGTTAAATTAAAAAATAACAAAACGAGAAGGCTTAGGTCAAATTGATGTTGACAATTTATCTAAAATATCCGCGTATGCCTGATCAAGACCTTCTGTGTCAGTTTTTAAATTCAGACCATTATTTTGAGATTTAATATAAAGCATTTCCGATATTAAACGCTTATGGTAAAAATTTTCACTATCCAAAATTTTCACATTGTTCCATTCAAAATCATGATTATGCTGCAACCTATGGTCAGTAATAACAGATCTGGAGGATGTATTTCTCCGTATATGACTACGATGTTCGTTTACTCTCGTTTTTAACATTCTCTTTGTCTGACCAACATAGGTAGCATCACAATCACTACATTGAATTTCGTATACAATGTTCTTTTTCGTTGTATGTGCAAGGGAAGGTTGTAAAGGTCTATTCATAATAGCATGAATTCTTTTCTTAACTTTTTCAAAGACAAAGTCCAATGGATAGTCATTTAGTGTTAAAATATCAATAATAAATTAAAAATTTTTCTTATAAAATTCTGGATGTGATAGTAAAAACGCCTTATCAACCAATCCATAAATGACACTTTATTTTTTGAGAAAGGGGGTGCTGAGACCAAAAATTCAACATTCTGCCCGAATAAGTAGGTTTTTGAAACCAGTCGAATCTTATAAAATTATCTTTTATTATCATGGTGGTATCCAGGAAATTGATTCTGTCACCACCTATTTCAATGGTGAATTGTAACCTAGGGTGAAAGCTATTGAATCTTTGTAGAATCGTATCTATTTGTTCCCTGGGTACCGCCAAGACAATGTCATCAACATATCTAAAATAAAATGGAATGTCGAAATCAAAAGTGCTCAACACCTCCCTCTCAAGGTCCTGCATGACTAAATCGGCTAAAATCGGAGATAGAGGCGAACCCATAGGTGTCCCATAAC
>NW_017275464.1:28140-45489 GCF_001594065.2 Cyphomyrmex costatus
GAAATTCAATGTAGTGATTGTGATGCTACCTATGTTGGTCAGACAAAGAGAATGTTAAAAACGAGAGTAAACGAACATCGTAGTCATATACGGAGAAATACATCCTCCAGATCTGTTATTACTGACCATAGGTTGCAGCATAATCATGATTTTGAATGGAACAATGTGAAAATTTTGGATAGTGAAAATTTTTACCATAAGCGTTTAATATCGGAAATGCTTTATATTAAATCTCAAAATAATGGTCTGAATTTAAAAACTGACACAGAAGGTCTTGATCAGGCATACGCGGATATTTTAGATAAATTGTCAACATCAATTTGACCTAAGCCTTCTCGTTTTGTTATTTTTTAATTTAACGGTTCCTCATTGTATCGTCTTTTACTGTCGAATACGGACGCATATTTATTACAGTCAGTCTTTCTAGTATGATTAAATTGTGAATTTAATTATGAAATAATGTTTTTGTCTACCAACAGAGGTAAGGGTTTAAGGATTTTAGTAATTTTTTGTTTTGTAATAATTTGACTCTAATAAAATTTGTGTTGTTAACGGTCCTTTTCACAGACATATTTCTGATTTTTCGGAATTTCATTACACAACTCCACATCCATTATCTACGATGTATTTACCTCTAGTTGGTGCACAGGAACATTTTGTCGTTCAACAAGAATTGATTCTACTACTTGCATTCTAACTCGGAGTAAAAGGAGTATTGATTTATTATTATTTCGTCGCTGAAGATGGTCTAAATTGCAGACCGAAACGTTCGACGGGGCATCTTAATGTTAATTTGTAAGATTATTAAACAAATTTTTTTTTTCGCATTGTTAACTGCGTTTGACACTTTATAGCCTTTAATTTATGTTTGTTTATTTGTTTTTAACAAAAAAGAGTCCATAACTAGTTTATATAATTTTATTAAGAATTTTAGATGGTTTTTATCTTAGAATGTTCTATAGAATCTGTTAACTGCGTTTGACACTTTATAGCCTTTAATTTATGTTTGTTTATTTGTTTTTAACAAAAAAGAGTCCATAACTAGTTTATATAATTTTATTAAGAATTTTAGATAGTTTTTGTCTTAGAATGTTCTATAGAATCTGCCGGAGAAAGGACTTTCGAGCTTTCTTATACAGGGTCATCGAAAAGTATCGGACCCTCCTAATATCTTCAGTTAGAATGCAGTTTGGAGAAAAATGTTCAATAGCAAAGTTGTATGGTTTCAAGCGAAGAATAAGATGATGACCTTGACTTTGATATTGACCATGTCCTTTAAGGTCATTTCAAGGTCAACTTTATTTTTTTAAATGGAACCCCCTACATTTTATTACATATTTTTATAGCTTATCTCGAGAGCTTTCCAAAACACTATAATAAAACATTTTTTCATTAAGTACTTTTTGAGTTATAAAGGTTTGAAGTCAACAATCTTTTGACACAAAATGTAAAATATCTTGTAAAATATTATTTAGTTTTCAATAATCATAACCTTAATACTTTTATGCGCGGAATAATGAGACCAATTAATTGGTTTAAAGAAAATACATTAATCAAAAAGTGTCGGATCCCCCTAATATTTTCAGTAAGAATGCATTTTGGAAAAAATTGTTTAATAGCAAAGTTGTACGGCTTCAAGCGGATAATGGTAGACCAGTTGGCCCTTTCTTCATTGAAGGCAATTTGACAGCACAGGTATACGCATGCTTCGCGAACAAATTGTTCCAGCTATTCGAGACATAGCTGGTGGAAATATGGATGAAATTTATTTCCAACAGGATGGAGCTCCACCTCATTATGGTGTCATTGTCCGTCAATATTTGAATGAGGTCTTTCAGGACAGGTGGATAGGGCGAAGGGGTCATATTGAGTGGCCACCTCGGTCTCCGGACTTAACCCCACTTGACTTTTTTTTGTGGGGTTACTTGAAAAGTAAAGTTTATGCCACCAAGCCTCAAAATTTAGATGATTTAAGAAGGAGAATAACTCAAGAGATAGAACTAATACCGCCGGAAATGTACCGGAATGCGGTTTTAGCTGTTTATAACAGATTGGCACATTGCCAGGCTGTTGAAGGGCAACAATTTGAACATTTGTTGTGAATTGTTTGATACAATTGAATATTTTGCCCAAGCTGACCAATTGAAATGAAATTCGCCTTAACTGGCCGGATCCACACGCCACTCTTACCTTAACTGGCCGGACCCACACGCCACTCTTGCCTTAACTGGCCGGACCCACACGCCACTCTTGCCTTAACTGGCCGGAATCACACGCCACTCTTGCCTTAACTGGCCGGAATCACACGCCACTCTTGCCTTAACTGGCCGGAATCACACGCCACTTAACAAATTGTTAACTTCAAACCTTTATAACTCAAAAAATACTTAATGAAAAAATGTTTTATTATAGTGTTTTGGAAAGCTCTCGAGATAAGCTATAAAAGTATGTAATAAAATGTAGGGGGTTCCATTTAAAAAAATAAGGTTGACCTTGAAATGACCTTAAAGGACATGGTCAAGATCAAAGTCAAGGTCATCATCTTATTCTTCGCTTGAAACCATACAACTTTGCTATTGAACATTTTTCTCCAAAATGCATTCTAACTGAAGATATTAGGGGGGTCCGATACTTTTCGATGACCCTGTATATATATCTGTATATATCTGTATATATATATTTGTATTATCTGTGTGTGTATATATATATATATATAACAAATAATAGAATCTTATTTTACGTCCGTACAATTGTTAAACAATAACAAGAAACAAGGAAGCACAAAGCTACTCCAACTTGTGATATTCTTCGCAATCTTATTTTTCACAGATTTCAATTATCATTACTTTAATATTAAATTTTAATATATGTCTTCCAACATATTATTAATATCTAATAAGATGCTATAAGCATCGAAATTTGTTAGATTGATTGTTAACTAAAAGTGATATTACCGCGGTAGTTATTTAGAGTTGCGTTGTAAGTCTGAAAAAATGTTCGGCACGCGAGTGAGAGAACTACATACGCGATATGTAAATTCACACATAATGATAATAAGCATCTTGATCTAGCTTTGACCGTGATAGGCTTTGCTTTGTGCTTCCTTCTTTCTTGTTATTATATACATATCTGTATAACATTATTTTCATGCTTGCAACCGTCATTACGCATCCGCCATTTTGAATTTTGTAAAAATAATATTAAATTCGTTTTTAGCGACCCCAAAAACATAAGGATACACATTTTCAATGACAAATTTGATTAATTTCTCGAGATATCGATTTATTACCGTAAAAATGTGAAAAAATTCACTTTTTGCAAAATGTTTTAACAATTTTCAAAAAGCGCACATTTTTAAGAGGTGAACTTTTTTTCTAATACCAATTAGAAGATAATCCAAAAGGTTTCATTGAAATTCATGCTGCTTGGAATTATTGCTTAATAATAGCCGTTTTTTTGTCTAATTGCACTCCACTATAAAGCTGTCCTGAGATTTAATCTCCAGTTCTTTCCCATAGCTCTTCTACAAGCCTACATAGAGATGTAGAATTTATTTCTCTTTTCCTCGAGGTGTGGTTTCCAGCTCAATTTGGGGTCTAATGGACCCTCAAATATTTTACTTAATTTACATAATTTATTTCCTTGCCCCAGAGTCTTAGTATCTCAATTCCGGTTTATATTTTCTAGTGAAGATCATGGCCGAGGTCTTAGTGGGGTTTACCATCAGTCCCGTCGTCCTACACCAGTTTTGTACAATTTCCAAGGCTTCGTCCGTCCGTTCCTTGAGTGTTGAGAAGAAATTACCCCTAGTGATAATGGCCACTTCGCATATCCGTAGATTTCGAAGCCTGATTTCTTCAGTTTTGTGAGGAGTTCATCCACCACCAGGCACCACAGCAAGGGTCAGAACACCCCCCCTGCGGGTAGCCCGCCGCCGGCCTCCCCTCAACTGAGCTGTTGCCATGATTAACGATCAGTCTTCTGCCCTTCAGCATGTTCTGAGACCAGTCAATCAGTGTTTCTGGAATGTTAAATCTGTTCATGGCGTCTTTAATCGACGTATTTGAGGTGCTATCAAAAGTCCCCTCAATGTCGATGAAGACGCCTATTGCATACCGTTCTGCAGCCATGTACCACAACTCCGCTCACAAAGTGATGCAGGGCAGTGTCCGTAGATCTGCTCTCTTTATAGGCGTACTGGGATGGTTCAGCAGCTTAGCAATAAGGTAAGAGTCTTTCAGATGCCTGTCAATGAGCCTCTCCAACATCTTTAAGATAGAGGATGTGAGGCTGATAGGAGTGATAGGTCTGTAGTCCTTGGACATCAAATGGCCATTTTTACCTGGTTTTGGTATAAATACCACTCTGGTATCACTCCAGGCTTTAGGAACGTGTCTCAGTGCTATGCTAGCCCTGAGCATTCTCGTCAGGGGAACTACTAGTACCCTCCTACCCTCCTTGAGTAGAACAGGATAGATGCCGTCTGGTCCTGTTGTCTTGTATGGTTCGAAAGTCTTAATAGCCCATTCAACTCCTTCAGGAGTCACCATTTTGGCTGCCAGTGTCTATTCTCTTGGTTTATGTTTTTCCCCGGATTTTTTGGTTTCCTGTTGAGATTCACAGTATCTTTCCTGGAACCTTGGGAAGTGCACAAACATAAAATGTTATAAACTTTCCTCTACTGTCTTGGTATAGTTACCGTTTGGGAGTTTAAGACATCCCAATCGTAGTGTGCTGTCTTTACTGAGGATTCAGTTTAGCCTGGATGCTTCTGAAGCGCTCTCAATGACTTTACAGACATCCATCCAGATTTTTCTTTTAGCAATGAATATTGCTTTGCTGCAGCCGTTTGGACGTTTCTACGCATCCCAATCAGCTGTTGAGTTTTTCCTCCTTGCTTTATTGAAGAGTCTTTTTACCACCAACCTGTGCTTCGAAAGCTCCTTGCTCCATCAGGGAGTTTTGGTTGTAGAGTATTTCGGTCTTTCCGGGCAATTTCCTTCATAGGCTTCTTTTATCGCGTCACTTACAAACTACGCCGCGTATTCAAGATTCTCTTCTGAGTGAAATCTGTTTGAGGGTTTCTTCAGGATGGCTTCTAGGTCCATCCTATAGCCTTCCCAGTTTGTAGTTCTTGGGTTTCGATCCCATTCTTTATTCCGTATGCAGGAGATTGTAGCGAATCTGTCTAATGTCTATAGTCAGAACCCGAGGGCTCTCCAGAGACCCTCCAGTCCCGCACCAGGTCCGCCACTCTCCCAGTACTAATGGAGATATCTAATACTTCTTGTCTTCTGCAGTCCATGAAGGGTATCATTCCTCTGTTTAGGATTATCAAGCTGGTGTCCATAATGAATTTGTGGAGGTTTTCTCCCCTCGGCTTTATATTCGAGCTCCTCCACCCTATGTGGTGGAAGTTTGCATCGCAGCCTAATAGGAGTTCAAGCCCTCTCTCCTTCGCGTAGGACACCAGTTCTCTTACCTTTTTTGATGGTGGTTCTTCTTGGGAGTCATAGGGCATATAGACTGACCCTATGAGTATCCAAGTGCCTGTCCTCATCGTAGTCCAACCTTGTCCGTATAACGGTGATATCTCCATCGCTGAGCTGTGACATAAAAATAGAATTTAGTCCCTTAATAACAATGCGGGTCCTAATTTTGTTCTGAGTGTCTGTTTTGTAAATAGTTTCACAGCCACTCAGACTCTTTATAGCGTTATTCAGGAGCCAAGGCTCCTGAATTATTGCTATTGCTTTCTGCATCACAGCCATGCTCCTGGTTAGAATCACCGAGGCGCCTTAGCTGTAATGCAAGTTAATTTGGACTATTGGTACCGCCAGCCCCGCCATTTTTTAAGCTGACCCGCTCACACCGGCAGTCATTCCCTCCTTACGTTCTTTGTCGAGCAACCTTATGGTGGCCCGACCCAGCCCGCAGAAGGTTTTAAAACCACTGGTCTTAATGGCCTCCAGTGAGCGATCGTCGATCAAAGCAGCGAAGTGGGCGCTTTTTGCGTCCCTACTTTCGCTTCCTTTCACGACGACCCACTCCTTGGCGTCCAGACCCGCGTTTTGTCTGTCGAGGAGCTTAATAGCTTCCTCGGCAGCCAAATCCGATTCCTCCACATGTACCACCATCCGATGGTGCTTAGGTAGCTCCCCATCCGGTAGCACATGTAGAGTGGTGCTTCAGATTTTAATCACAGTGGAAAGGCTTTTCAGTCAGTCCACCGTCTGTTGATTGGCGCAGTTAAATATAACTGCGCCATCCCTCTCCCAGGTGCCAGTGAAGGTGGGCGCTAGCCCATCCTCGGGAAGTTCGAGAATGTGCCCCCTGACCAGTCGCCTGATCTCCTCCACCTCACTGGCACCCAGTTTTTTCTCAGGATAGTTTTCTGGAACGAAGGCCATCCTGATTATGCCTTTGACCGCCTAGGCATACGACTCTTGGTCAATGACCTTGGGTCTCTCGCTCGGGCGATTTTCCGCGGAACTGGGCGTTTGGTGCACGCTTCCGCATGCTCACCGTCACACCGACGGAGTAGGGTTGAAGGAGGAGGAGAGATGGCTTTCTCAGCCCTATCCTTCTCCTTTTTTTCGTGGCGCCTTGCAGCCCCGCTGTAGCGAATGCGTATCTTATGTAGACCCGCACTTACTGCTTTTTTGTCCTCCGATTGTTTGCTTCCTAGGGAAGCCACCCCCAAGAGCATTTAATTAATATTTTCGTTTAAATTCGTGTTATCCATATTGTTTCCACGTGTACCGCGGTCACGCGATCTCACCCGGGCAGAGCCGCGAATGTCCGAGGCTTTGCTCCGTACTCCTGGAGTTCGCTCGGTATCCAGGAAGCACCGTTTGCGACGCAGCTCTTCCTGCGCCATGCAGCTCCAGGCACGGTAGCTTACACCCTAGCTTTGGGGGGTTTCTCTTAATTGGTCACCCACGTGCTCCCCCCCCCCCCCTGAGCGGGAGGACACCGTTTGCGACCGTAAGCCTCACCACCCGTCCCGGCATGGGAGCCCGCAGCCCCCGAGAGCGCCAGGCGTACCTGGATGTGGTCAAACGTTCCCCCGTCGGTTTTTCTACCTCGAGGCCCCGTACCTGCCTTCGCAGGTCGAACGTGGGTCTCGTGTCATATTACCGCGGGGAGTGCGGACCACGGGCACCCCAGGTGTCCCGCGACCCGCGGGCCTCCGTCTCGCGACTACTACAAGGTGAGAACCCTTTCGGGGAATTGAAAGCACATAAATCGAGGAACAATATGAGACTAAATCAACTCTCTGCCTGCACTCTAACTGGCACTTTACTCTTGCACCGTTGTTATAATATGTATCGAAATTTATAGATATATACGTGTATCTCTGAAACCGTTACTGTTACAATAATTTTGATTGACGATATTGAAAGCACTATTTTTTTAATTCTGTGTATGATTTAATAGGGGAGGTGCTAACTTAACGTTAAGGTAGCACCCTACCTTTAATTGCAATTTTCTGCTAAACTGTTCGAGCACAAAATTGGCATTAGAGCACTGTTGTGAGGTTTATGGTAAAAAAAATAAAGCGAGTCGACAAGCATTCTTGAGAAAAAGAACACAATAGAGTTTATTATAACAAATACATGTATAAGAAGGTGTGGGCCACGCGCGATCTTAACCGTTATACGAAAAGAACAGGAGTAAATTAATGTAAAGGTAATAACTGAAACGAAAGGTGGCGCGCGCGGCGAAAAAGGACTCGCGATTCCGACGGATGTCAGAAAATAGACATTAGACGAATAGTGCGCTGGATACAGCGCGCGCAAATACATTCAAGAAAATGCGAGATTACATACAACGCGCACTTGCTCCAACACTCCCACTAATCGAGCGTTTTATCCATGTGATTATTAGTTAAGCTCATTCTTTTACACAGTTCCTGGAATTTGTAACGCGTTATTGGCTTAGTCAATAAATCTGCCTTCTGGTCATCCGTGGGTATGTATTCGACATTGATTTCTCCGCGCTCACATCTCTCTCTTATAAAGTGATGTCGGATTACAATGTGCTTTGTGCGACGATGGAACTCAGGGTTTTTCACCAACCTGATCGCGCTTTGATTATCAATGTATAAGATAGAAGGTTTCTTGTATTGATATCCGACGTCACTTAACAGTTCACTCAACCAAACCGCTTCCCGTGCAGCTTCGCTTGCCGCAATAAATTCCGTTTCGGTGGTGCTTAAACTAACGGTACTTTGGCGTCTCGAACACCACGTGATAGAACCATTTACTAATTCAAATAGATAGCCAGTTGTGGAGCATCTGGTATCTTTATCGTCAGCGTAATCAGAATCTGAGAATCTCACTAGATTGAGTCCACTTCCACTGTTCGAGTACATTATTCCGAGACTCTTAGTACCTTTTAGGTATCGCAATATTCGTTTGACTGCTTGCCAGTAAGACTTGCCATGTTTAACGCCTACAGCATACGCTATGTCAGGCCTTGAAACTAATGCTACAAACAGTAGGGACCCGACAGCTTCGCGATACGGGACAGCATACAGCTCGTTACTGTTAGAGATTTTTTCTAGAATAACATGTGGATCTGCGGGTATGCTGACGGTTTGCGCATCGCACATTTCAAATTTGTGTAAAATAGATTCGACGTACTTTTGTTGATAAATGAAAACTGTTTTATTAATGCGATTTTGCTCTATTTGCATTCCTGCGAAGCAGTCACCTTTGCCCGCAGTGACGTTAAAACTATTTTCTAACGCATTTATGATTGACTTAATCGTTTCAATCTTCGAGGCCATTAATAGGCCGTCGTCTACATATAATGCGAGGTACACTCTATCATTAATGATTAATCCGAGATAAACGCATTTGTCGGCGTTGCTTTGAACAAACTTAAAAGCTTTTAGGAAAGCGTCAAATTTTTTATTCCAGCAATGACCGGCTTGTTTCAAACCGTACAGTGCTTTATTTAGTTTGCATGCTAAACCATTGTTTGGAGCATGTACGCTTTCGGGAATACGCATATAAATTTCTTCTTTCAGTTCACTATTTAGGTAGGCAGTTTTGATATCGAATTGATAGATTTCTAGATTATCGACTGTAGCGATCGACAACAACACTCGGACAGAGTCGTACTGCACAGCTGGAAAAAAATTTCGTTATAGTCTAATCCGGCTTTCTGAGAGAAACCTCGAGCGCATAGACGCGCCTTATAACAGTTTTGCACGATGATGATGTTTTTATCTTAAACACCCATTTGTATCCTATGGTTTTACGGCCGCGAGGTAGGAGCGTTATCTCCCACGTTCGATTCTCTTCGTGAGTCGCTAGCTCTTCGCGAATGGCTTTTCCGGTCACGGCCTCATCGTACGTCTTCGATTCGATGTATGAGACAAAACACGCCTCGTATCGACACGGCGCACGCAACAAACCGTGATTTCTCAAGCCGGGTCGCAGATTGACATCTGATTCGACCTCACCTTGCGCATCTTCACGTTGGTCGGTTTCGCGTTCGGCAAAATCATTCGCGTGAGTAGGTGGTTTGTCGTTACTTGCCGCGTCTTTTTTATTTTGAAAAAATAAACTTGCAGCCGGTCGCGTAAACTCAGTCTTAGTGTTTTCGTTGAAAACAACGTCCCGCGAAATTGTTATCTTATCCGTCTCTGGGTCAATTAGACGATAATTTCGCGAATTATCTTGATAGCCGACAAAAATAAGCTTTTTTGATTTTGCATCCCATTTTTTTCTATGCTGATCTGGAATGTGAACGTACGCTTCACATTCAAAAACTTTCGCATGTGAAAGTTCCGGTTTTTTACCTGACCACACTTCAAATGGCGTCGTTAATTTTGATCGGGACGATGGGGTTCTATTTAGCATGTAAACGGCTGTACTGACAGCTTCAGCCCAAAGACGAGTTGGTAGGCCTTTTGCTAATAGCATCGTTCGGGCACTCTCGACAATGGTACGCATGTCGCGCTCTGAGGTTCCGTTCTGCTCCGGAGTATATTTTTTTTTTTTTTTTTTATTATTACTCCAAGAATATTTACAATCTGTCAATTAGACAATAAGTAAATTTTATATGTTTACAAAAGCTTGCAAGCAATAGACCCATAGGTCATTACGTATGTAGATACATATATAAAACTAGAATATATAAGGTTAGAGGAATAGTAGTTTAGCCTTGATACAGTTAAGTTTGTTTATGCCTCAGATAGTAATATTTTTGTATTTCTTGAGTCTTGAGCGGCTTCGGGTTTCTAGATGTAAGTTCGCCGCTAGTTGATTGGGATGTCCTGCTAGTCTGTTTTTATATCTGCTAAAGTGCGAGATGATCTCTTCTTTCACAGTAGGTATGTTCAAGTCCTTTAAAATAATAGCGTTTGGGACGTACCAGGGGGCGCCAAGAAGGTTACGCAAAGCTTTGGATTGAAACCTTTCAATTATTTCGATATTTGATTTAGAAGCTGATCCCCAGAGTTGGATCCCGTACGTCCATACTGGTTTGATAATGGATTTGTAAATGAGGATTTTGTTTTCAAGTTTTAATTTTGATTTGGTGCCTATTAGCCAGTATAATTTTCTGAGTTTTAAGTTTAGTTGTTTCCGTTTGGTCCAGATGTGAGTTCGCCAAGTTAGACGGCGGTCAAGATGTATTCCCAAATATTTAACTTCGTTGGTTTGTGGAATATTTTTGTTGTTGAGTGATATTACAGGGCAAGTCTCCTTGCGTAGCGTGAACGTGACATGGCTTGACTTTGTTTCGTTTACTTTGATCCTCCAACGTTTGAACCATATGCTCGTCTTATCAATGTATACTTGTAGAGTCTCAGAAGCTGTCCGTGGACATGAGTGACTTGTCAGTATAGCTGTGTCGTCTGCGTAAGTTGCAGTGACGACTCCCTGCATTGTGGGCAAATCCGCAGTGTATAGAAGGAATAACGTGGGGCCTAGCACACTACCTTGAGGTACCCCGGCATTTATGGGTGTCAGTTTTGTAGTTGTTGCATTAATTTTAACTTGAAAGGTTCTATCTGTTAAGTAAGATTTTAGTAATTTATATATATTATTTGAAAACATGTTGCGTAGTTTTATAAGTAGGCCGTGATGCCACACCTTGTCGAAGGCTTGTGCGATATCTAGAAACACACCAGCACAATATTGTTTATTTTCAAAAGCATCTTTGATTTTGTTAGTGAGCCTGTTGACTTGTTCGATTGTAGCGTGTTGATCGCGGAAGCCGAATTGATGATTGGGTATAAGCTTCTTAGTAGTAATGATTAAATTCATTCTTTTTAATATTAGCTTTTCGCAGATTTTAGAGATAACCGGTAATAAGCTAATAGGTCTATACGATGTTACAACGTCAGGACTTTTTCCTGGTTTTGGTATTAGAATTACTTGAGCGGTTTTCCATTGCTTGGGGAAATAACCGATACGGAATACCGCGTTTATTATGATGGTGAGATATCGGGTAGCTTTTAGGGGTAACTCCTTGATTATCTTACCGTTAATCTTGTCATATCCAGGGGATTTACTGTCCTTCAGAGCTTTGATAATTTGTAGCACTTCATTAATTTTCACTTTTTTAATAGGTTGGTTTTCTTGAGTGGCACCGTCAGCATAGTTACTCAGCTCGCATTCTTCTTGCTCAGTTATTTCTCGATTGATTGGCTGGAATACTTCTCCTAAGTGTTCTGCAAATGTATTGGCTTTCTCTAAGTCGTTTCTTGCCCATTCCCCATTTAGCTGTCGAATTGGTGGAATGTGCTGTTGAGGGCGTTTAAGCTTCCTGGTTGCTTTCCAAAGGGAATAATCGCTAGCTTCAGTTGGAGATAAAGATTCAAGGTATTTTTGGATACCTGTGTTTTTTTCTTCGATGAGCAGTAATTTGAGTTCCTTGATAGATTTATTAAATTTTGTTTTATCGGATTTAGATCTGGTTTTTTGCCAAGTTTTCCTTAGTTGTCTTTTTTCTAGTATTTTTTCTAGAATGTGATTAGAGATTGTGACAGTTTTTTCCGGGCGGCCGGATAATGGGGTAGCCTCAGAAACTGCATTGTAGATTTGTATATTAAGCTCTTCTACTGCCTTTTCCAGTTCTTTAGGAGACTTGAGTGAAATATTACAGGAGAGGCTGTCGGTTAGGTATTCTTTAAATCTCTCCCAATTAGTTTTTTTATTGTAGAGGTATATTGTTTTCTGTTGGATTTTAATGTCCTTGTTCAGAGTAATCATAACAGGTGAATGATCTGATGAGAGGTCGAGACAAGTTTCCGCCGTAATATTTTGACAGTTTATGCCTTTCACGACCGCAAAATCAAGTAGATCAGGAGTTTTGTTCTTATCAGAGGGCCAGTAGGTGGGTTCACCTGTTGAAATTGGATACAGATTTGCGGATTGCATAACAGCAAACAGCTGACGACCACGAGGTGTTGGGGTCAATGATCTAGACCCCCACCAAGGGTGCTTAGCATTGTAGTCACCCGCAGCAATAAAGCGGTGACCTAGCTTCGTGAAGAATTTAGAAAACATTTCAAATTTGATAACGTGTCTTGGTGGGCAGTATATTGCCGAAAGGGTTATCGGTCCTTTGGAGTCTTCTAAAGTTATACTGGTTGCTTGCAGGAATATTTCTGATATTTTTACGTTTTCATAGTGCTTGATATTGGACTTGATTATTACTGCTGTGCCGCCATAAGCTTTCCCATCCGGGTGATTAGTGCTATATACGGTGTAATTAGGGATGTGTAAATAACTTTTATTTGTGAAATGCGTTTCTGATATTAACATAATGTCAATTTTGTGTTGAATTAGAAATGTTTTTAATTCCAAACTTCTTTGTGCTAGCCCATTGGCGTTCCAAACTATTATTTTAATTTTACAATTGAATTTTGTTAACTAAGCTTGTCAATAGATTTAATATTGTATCCATTCTCGTCATTAATTGAAGCATCATTTCTTCGAGTTTGTAGTTATTATTGACATTTTCACATGTATTTGTTTTGTTTTGATTTGCTGAATAAGCACCTTCACTATTTATTCCCGTTTGTTTTGATTGCCTACTCGTAACGTCAGCATATGACGTATTCGGTTTCGTCATTTTGTCTATAGTTGATATATAATTCTGCGTTGTTCGACTTACTGTTTTTTCTCTTAGTGTTGGAAAGAGCTTTTGTTGCAATTGCTTCCGGTAGATACACCCTTTGTAGCTAGCTGGATGATTTCCGCTACAGTTTATGCATTTGACCTCATCAATTTTTTGTTTAATCGAGCAGTCCTTGGTATGATGTTTTTCTGCGCATTTAACGCATGCTGGGCTTCTAAAACAATAGTTTTTCGTATGTCCAAACCCTTGACATTTTGTGCATTGTGGTATTTCCCTTTTTTTATATGGCGGTTCAAATTGAACCACTGTATTTAATAATTTATCGATATTGTATATTGTTTTGTTATTGTCGTTCGTTAGGATTTCGACGAAAAATATGGGTAACGGTTTTTGCGTGTATCTGTCCCGTATGTTAGTAATTCTTAAGACTTTATGGTTATATTCCTCGATTGCCGTTTTGATTTCTTCTAGACTAACTGATGGATGGATATGTCTTAAAACTGTTTTGTAGCTTTTACCTTTTTTACTTTGATATGTGAAGAATTCAGTGTTTCTTTTCTTTAGTTCTTCTATTATCTTTAAGTAGTTTTCACTCAGATTAAGTTGAATTTTTACCTCATTGTTGGGTAGAGTTTTTAAGATATAATCCTTATCAGATGTTTCATCAAGTAAGTTTTTTAAAGGTGATAGATCCTCCACGCCGCTTACAAAAATTGGAGGAGGTTTTTGAATTTTTATGCGACCTGTGATTTCACTGGTGTGGGCTGCCTCCTGCGTTGAGTCATCATCCGGTTGCAATTTTTCAAACGAGTTATGAGTAACGATAGGTTTACTTAGCCAGTAGTCTTTAATAAACGATTGCCGTTTTTTAGTGTTACTTCCTGTTGCTTCTGGACTACTTATCGGTCGTTTTTTCTTTTTTTTATCGGCTGATATCCAAGATTCACTGTTAGCACTTTTACTTAACTGCTGCGGAATCAATTTGGCTTTTTCCTCTGCTTCCATAATGTCCCAGTGTGGAAGCAAAAGATGTGGTGTTCACTTTATTCGCTTTATTCACACACCGACGGTATTTACACATTCAGCCGGAGCGCGAAGTAAACACGCCTGCTTAGATCGAGAGACGTACATCGACTCCCGGAGTATATGATGCGGAAAATTCCATTTGAATACCGCACGATTTTAAATAATTGCGAACACGCTAGTTCGCGTACTCTGTGCCATTGTCGGAGCGTATCACTTTGATCCTTTGATTGAACCTATTGGAAACCATCGCCTCGTATTCTTTGAATACATCGAACACATCATCTTTATGCCGTAAGAAATACGTGTGTCGAAAGCCGGTACAATCGTCCTTAAAAAGGATAAAATACCGCGCACCCCCAATCGACGGAATTTGCATCGGACCGCATAGGTCAGTATGAATGAACTCACCGGGCTTCGACATTTCTCTTGGCATTCGACTTTTGCTTTTGAACGTGAGACGGTGTTGTTTGCCGTATTGACAGTCTTCGCAGAAAAAATTACACGTTTCGAGAGCATTTACACCCTTAATTAAGTTATTTTCGATCACTGCCTGTAAGTATTTGTTATTGATATGCCCTAAACGATCGTGCCAAAGTTTTAGTACATTTCCCGAAACGGCGTTTGCTTCATGTTTCGCAATTACAACGAATGCTAATTTAAATAGATTATTACCTTGTTTGACACCCTGTGCGATTAATTTACTTTCTTTTGAATAAATTTCGATTTTGTCATTTCGAAAAACAAATGAGTGGCCTCTTGCGGTACAAGCACCGATCGAGAATAAGTTTTTTCGTAATAGGGGAACATACAGAACGTTTCCCAATCTGCCGTGTTGCCAGTCACTGTTTACTAACTTTTTTATGGATATCGTACCGCGGCCCTCAACCTTGAGGATCGAGTTATCACCGAGACTTACCGTCGCACGCTTCGAAAGCTGTGAAACAGGTTTACTTCTTCTTTTCGGAAGCTCATGTGCTGCGACGCACCGCTGTCAGAAAACCACGCGTCATCGGTGTTTATATGGTCGGTCATGGAAATATCGCTGCTCGTGACGAACGCATCGAAATTCGTAGAGTCATTTTCGCGTTTATCAGTCACATCGCGTTTTTCGCGCTTATCGTTCATGTCGCATTTCTTTTCATTGTGACATTTCTGGTCGTTACGCCTTTTTCTACAATCTCGGGCGGTATGCCCTTTATTATGACAATAATGACAGTCGTAATTTTTATACTTCCCGCGATCAGTGTCTCCTTCCTGGCGCGATCTTCCTTTCCTCGAACATCCGTTGCGTTGCTTTAGGCTGACGGCTGCCAATGCGCTCGCTGTCTCATCGGCCGCGGTGAGCTGCATTTTTTCTTTGATGAGCCTCTGTGTCAGATTAGGGATTGTCTGTTCGATTGCTGTCACGCTGTCCCAAGCCGTTACGAAAGCGTTATACTTCGTTGGTAGGGATCCAAGGATTTTTGCCATCACGGTAATATCAGGGACCTCTTCGCCGACATCCTTGAGTTGTCTCGCCATATTTTCTACTTTGGCGATATGCTGCAAAATCGAGTAGCCTGTCTTCATGCGATATTTGTGAAACTTCGTTGTAAGTCCGCTAGTAGCAGTGGTTTGCTCATGGATCGCCGATAGCTTTGCCCACATTTCGGCGGCGCTGTCGCACGTGATTAGATATTCCGGTTGCGAATAATGCATTGCGGATAAAAAGAACACCATTGCTTTAGCGTTTTTTTGTAACCAGATGGTTTGTTCCAGTTCTGCTGCCTCCGACTTCATCTTGATTCCGCACACTATGTCGAGCAGGTCGTTTGCTATGAAGATCGCCCTCATTTGGAATTTCCAGAACTGGAAATTTTGTCCATCAAACTTTATTACATTTTTCGTGTTCAGTGAATCTGCCATTGTTCCTTCGCTTTGATCCGATCCAGCAACAGGATCACAGCATATGTGTCGAAAAGATAACGACCTGACACGTGTACAATACATAGACTCTCACAGCACAAAACGCGAGGTGTCGAAAGACTCTCGATTAGCCCGAAAAACCAAAGAAAGAAATGGAATAGCACGAAAAATGGCGACGCGTATTGCCGTGTACGTTCTCACGTGTCCGTCAAGATTTTTGGCTCGTTAGACAGAATAACTCGTGACCTGGGCCCATAACCTGTTGTGGGGTTTATGGTAAAAAAATAAAGCAAGTCGACAAGCACCCTTGAGAAAAAGAACACAATAGAGTTTATTATAATAAATACACGTATAAGAACGAGTGGGCGACGCGCGATCTTAACCGTTATACGGAAAGAACAGGAGTAAATTAATGTAAAGGTAATAACGGAAACGAAAGGTAGCGCGCGCGGCGAAAAAGGACTCGCGATTTCGACGAATGTCAGAAAATAGACATTAGACGAATAGTGCGCTGAATACAGCGCGCGCAAATACATTCAAGAAAATGCGAGATTACATACAACGTGCACTTGCTCCAACAAGCACATAATTAGCACATAAATAGAACTTAATTCTGGCATAGGTGTCGTTTTGATTTTTTGTGGGGGGGGGGGGGTGCTAGCTTAACAGACATAAAAACTTCTTACAGAACATGCGGTGCAGAGACAAAAACGAAGAAGAAAGAGAGGACACAAGAGTGGGAATTTTGACTATCGATTATCGATATACATTTCTAACACATTCGTTATTCAATATTTGTAATTAAGGGGTTATATACGTTTAAAGTTTTCAA
Organism: Cyphomyrmex costatus; assembly: GCF_001594065.2. Lineage (NCBI taxonomy): Eukaryota > Metazoa > Arthropoda > Insecta > Hymenoptera > Formicidae > Cyphomyrmex > Cyphomyrmex costatus. The sequence continues at coordinate 45,008 of NW_017275464.1, forward strand.
AAAATCGATTTTTCAAAAAATATATTTTCTAAAAGTAGGTATTTAGAAGAATATTTCCTGAAAGTTTTAAATAGATCCGACAAATATTTCCAGAGATACAGGCTGCTGTGTACTTGCGTCCGACAGCGTTTCGATCGTTGCATGGTCTCACTGTGCGCACACTCGATTATAGTGCGGCCTAATGCGCTTTTTTGGGACAAAAATATAAATTCATACATAAATAGCAAAATAAATGTATTTATAATATAAAAAAATTCACTTTATTATAAATCTAAATTTTTCATATCGACAATGAAACTACTAGGGTTTGAACGTTCGTGGTTTGTGCTCACTTCCATGTCGCACGCGAAGAATTGCTAAGTAGAAGTTGTGTGTTGATGATCGTCATGAAATTAGTTGCGTGTGATTTTGCAACTAATTTCATGACGATCGCCAACACACAACTCCTACTTAGTAATTCGCGCGCGACACGGAAGTGAGTA
>NW_017275464.1:46281-66657 GCF_001594065.2 Cyphomyrmex costatus
TATAACTTCGTACTAATTTATCCAACCTAGATAATGTAAGGTATACATTTATTTTTTTTCTATTTTTCCTTGAAAGTTACACCTATACCTAATACAATTTTGCGATAAAATTAAACATATTCTTTATAATTCATTTAAAGTGTAATTTAATATACGTGTGTAAACTGCGTTTTTGGTTAAGTTGAAACTTTCAAAGATTTGATCTTTTTTGATCCCCTGAATTTTAATACCAACAAAATCTAATTCTTTTGTGTGATATGTGAACTTAATTTTAGACATGCCCAAATTTGCACATATTTATAAATTTTAATTTTAGAGGCTATAGAAAAATATTTTTCACAAAATTATATTTTTTCATTTGATAATGTTTATTTTTAGAACTCATATGAAGAGTATACAAACTTAAATATATCTTTCTTAGAACTAAATAGCATGTGGCTAAAATTAAAATGAATGTAACTTTCAAAAAGCTGCTATGTACTACTAACCCCTTCGTGGCGAAGCGAGGACCACATTCTTGAAAGTATAGGTCAAAAACGTTTACAAGTTTCGAAAAGATCAAAAATTGTTCAAATATCTGTATTATTATTGTCTTCGAGGCGCTAATTACGAATCTTCAGTCAGATTTTCAAAATTCAAAATGGCGGAACCAAGATGGCGGCCTTTCTTCCAAAAACATTCGTACATTAGTTGGATTTGCTTAAAACTTATCACTCGGCTATTTCTGGGTTCGTTGGTTACAAATCCGATATCAGATTTTAAAAGTATTTGATCGCCGTAAATTCTTCTAGATTATAATGTATAAAAGTTATTAATAATTCTTAATTTTAAAATTTCAAAATAATACAAATAAAGTAAAAGAATGAAAAAAAAGTAAAAAAATGAAATAAAAAGTAAAAAAGGATCAAAAAATTAAAAAAAAATGGTGTCGTCGGCCGCCACGTCCCAGTTCGTGACTCCGGGTTCGGCAGAGAGTGGTCACATAAAAATTATTTTTTTTTAGACAAGTTTCAATATAATCGACGAATTTCTGTTATTTTTACTCGTCATTTTTTAATCCACTATTTTTCGAAATTCGATTATCCTACAAACCACCGACAATCTATTTTCATTCCAAAGCAGCCACTTTTCGCAGTTGTGTCTGTCATATCGAATCGTTCATTTTGAATATTAAAATTTGGCATTCAGATTCGTAATCACCGACCCAAAAAAAACCCAAGTACCGACTTTTGTTCAGATTTAGTCACTTTTCGATTTTGTGTCCGCCATATTGAGTCCGCCATTTTGAATATTGAAATTTAACCATCAGATTTGTAATCACCGACCCAAAAAAACCCCCTAGTACCAACTTTCGTTCAAATTCAGTCACTTTTCGATTTTGTGTCCGCCATATTGAGTCCGCCATTTTGAATATTGAAATTTAACCATCAGATTTGTAATCACCGACCCAAAAACCCCCTAGTACCGACTTTCGTTCAAATTCAGTCACTTTCCGATTTTGTGTCCGCCATATTGAGTCCGCCATTTTGAATATTGAAATTTAACCATCAGATTTGTAATCACCGACCCAAAAAACCCTCTAGTACCGACTTTCGTTCAAATTCAGTCACTTTCCGATTTTGTGTCCGCCATATTGAATCCGCCATTTTGAATTTTGAAATTTTGAATTCAGATTCTTAATCAGCGACCCCGAAAATGGTATATCGATATATAACATTTGACAATTTAAACAAATGTGGATTTGACAGACTTTCGGGCTGTTTTGGGGGTCTCCCGTCCCACTGTGCAATGTCAAGATTACAAACAAGACATGGAAAAAGAAGTGAAAGGTATTAGGAGTACAAATAAGTTTCCACCGTTTGACAAAAGATGGCGCCACCAGTATGTTATGGTTAAAATTATCTGCTGTAAAACGTCATATTGTAAAGTTGGACATCTGGCAACAACTTAACCTTGAAATATTAGCGATTTTGTATCAGCATCACATATCTTTGATAATATAAGTTTTTAATGTGGTTTAATAATGACCAATAAAGGAATTGAAAATGAGCATATACGACGCTGGATAGATTTAGCGAAACGCCATATTTAAGTAATATTCTTCGCAATATATTAAATTAATTTTTCTTTGTTTACCGATGATGGTCATATTAAAGGCCGAATCGTTTACTAATAATAAAAATTTCATTTTAATATTCTACGAAATACAATATAATTTCGCTAAATCTATCCAGCGTCGTGGTATATGCTCATTTTTAATTCCTTTATCGATCATATATTTTTTTTCGTGTGAATATGTCGAATTTTGAGCCGTATAAGCGTCATTTGCGGGAGCTTTTGATTTACTTCTAAAGAAATCTGCAACTGAGGCGCATCGATTGCTTGTAGAAGCATATTGTGAGGTTGCCTTAAGTGAGAGAAGTTACTGTGAGTAGTTTCAAAACGGTTTAAGAACGGTGAATTCGACTACGAAGACAAAGAACGTAGCGGAAGGCCGAAAGTGTATGAAGACGCGGAATCGGAAACAATATTGAATGAAGATTCGTGCCAAACGCAATAAGCACTTGTACTTACATTAGGAGTGACTCAACCAGCAATTTCACATCGCTTAAAATCATTGGGAATGATTCAAAAGCAAGGAAATTGGGTTCCATATGAACTGAAGCCGAGAAACTGTGAATGCCGATTTTTCACATGTGAAATGCTGCTTGCCAGGCATAAACGAAAGGGTTTTTTGCAGTAGCCAGGAAAAAGTTTCGGGGGGAGCTGTAGCTTTAAATTTGTTATAATTATTAACTATTAATTACGCACATGGCACATAAAATATTACCCACACTTAGCGCGACCCAGAGCCAACGACGAGGACGTGATGGGTTCTGGCTCCATGTTTTTATATTTTTTTTAATTTTTTATTTTTTTTTGTAACCTTATTATTTTTTTTATTTTTTCGGTAATTTTCAGGATATATTCACAAGATAGTAGCGAAACAGATAGGCAAACTGAAATTTCCAAAATGTCTAATGAATTGTTAATTTTAATTAATAAAATCGACCTAAATTTAATGCGCTCGAAATTTGCGGTTTCTGGGCTTTATCTAGGAAAAGTGTGTTACAAAATTCAAGTTATAGGAAACTTCCAGTGAGAAAGTTGTTGATCAATGTATGAATAAGGTTTTTACAAAGTTTAAAATTTTTTGAAACTAAAATGTGTTAATTATGCATTATTTTCCAAGAAGTGTGACATGCCGGTCGACCATAATGCGCCACGCGCTTTTTGGAAAATAGTGCCTAATTCACTAATTTTAGTTTCAAAAAATTTAAAACTTCGTAGAAACCTTCTTCATTCATTGATGAACAACTTTCTCACTGGAAGTTTTCGCTAACTTGAATTTTGTCACACACTTTTCCTTGGTAAAGTTCGGAAACCGCAAATTTCGAGCGCATTAAATTTACCTCGATTTCGTTAATTAATATTAAAAATTCGTTAAACATTTTGGCACTTTCGGTTTGCCTATCGGTTTTGCTAGTATCTTGTGAATGTATCGTTAAAATTTCAGAATTTTTCATGCATTTTTCACCTCAGAAACAGCGAATTTAAGTCAACAGCATTTATTGAATTAATGCTTTTTTCCGAGCCTTTGTTTTCCGTGCGCAATATAATACCTATATGTCGAAAATAGCCAAAGACTTGTGCTTAACCACGGAAGAGCTTGTACTGTGTTTGACCAGGCCAAGTGAGTTGCTGGATTAGCACAAAATTGGGCTGCGACAGCAAAACAGTTTTTTCAGTGTAGTTGACATGTACCGATAAAGCGGATAAAGGCCCTTGCCCTTGCCTTGCATGTTAACCGTGTTTCTATTTTTGCAGATTTACTTTGTTACTAGAAACGCTCAAATTTTTTTTATAAAAAACAGGTGCGCTAAGTTTTTGGCAATAATTTAAACGTTTAAAAAAATTATATTTCTTTAAATATTAAAATAAACTACAAAATTATTGAAACTATTAAGAATTTCGGGGGGGGCTAAAAAAAAGCCCCCCCCCCTGGCTACGCCACTGGTTTTTTGCATCGTACAGTCACTGGTGAAGAAAAATGTATCCACTACGATAACCCAAAGAAGAAGAAATCATGGGGACCACCTGGCCATGCTTCAACATCGACAGCCAAGCCGAACATTCATAGAAAAAAGCTCATGTTGTGTATTTGGTGGGATCAGCTTGGTGTCGTGTATTATGAGTTGCTCAAACCTAACGAAACTATTACTGGGGCTCTCTACCGAACACAATTGATGAGATTGAGCCGAGTACTCAAGGAAAAACGCGCCCACTACTACACCAGACACGACAAAATTATTCTTCTGCATGATAATGCTCGTCCATATGTTGCGGCGCCAGTCAAAACCTACTTGGAAACACTCAATTGGGAGGTTTTACCCCACCCGCCGTATTCACCAGATATTGCTCCTTTTGATTATTACTTGTTTCGATCGATGGCGCATGGCCTGTCTGAGAAACATTTCACATCATATGAAGATACCAAAAATTGGGTCGATTTGTAGATAACTTCAAAAGATGACCAGTTTTTTCGACGTGGAATCCACCAATTATCAGAGAGAGAGGGGAAAAAGTAGTGGCTAGCGATGGACAATACTTCGAATAAAACATTAAGTACCGTCCTATCACAATAAATTTTTGATAGAAAACGGCGGAAACTAATTTATACTCCTAATACATAGGGCTCGCAACGAAGTTTTCAAAGACAACATCAGATCTGATATCTAACTAGTTCATTCTACTTGGCTGACCCAACAAAAACTACAAGTGGAGATCTCTCTATCTTCCACCATCCGTCGTCATCAACTCGCCACAACCTCTTCAGCCATAAATCAAACTTATATTTTCCAACATTCTAGATAACACACAACAGCAAAATTGAAGCATCACTTGTTTTATAACCCAATAATAAGCAAACTCTGAAAGAGTGTAACTTTGTCAAAAACGATCACAAAAAAATTGGTAAAAAAGCATTCTAAAGCTTGAAATCTCTACTTTCGAAAATGGCAATTGATATTACGATTTGATTAATTCTTTATGAAGTTATGCGGACACAAATAAAAGTGCGTCAGATCTCAAAAATTTTTACTAACTTTGAGAAGTTTCATGGCGTGAATTAAAAATCGCATAAATATCTGGAGACACGGTAGCGTCTCGGCGCTAAGCCAAGCGCGCGACACTGCCGTGCCTCCTTTACGCGAAAATGAGAATTTTTCGGGGTCGAGATGATCAGATCTCAGTAACGGCTGAACCGATCAAGTTCTACATACGCTCAATCGACAGGAAATACTTAAATTATATCATAAAAGTGATATTTAGGAGGGGGGATATTTCAGATTATTAGAGTTGCGTTGCAAGACCGAAAAATCTTTCGGCGCGCAACAATTAAGAAGAGGGGACATTTAAAAAATCAGATTATTTGGGGGGACTATATATAATTAGAACGTTATTTCTCACTTTGGATAAATATTGCGAAGAATATTACTACGTCGACCCGCCATCAGAGGTCTATCGATATTCGCAAATTCTCGCAAGTGCTGAGACACGCGTATATCTCTTTATATAGAATCTCGATTTAATAACTTACACCGGCGTCTAAGGTAGGCTTCCACTACAATACCTTACTGATGAGTCCAGTAGTGGAAGCCGGGACGAAACGCCAAGCATTACGTGATATTCTTCGCAATATAGAATATTAGAATATATTATCAGATTTAGATTGACTCTTATTCGCCATTCTCAACGTATTAATTATTGATCATAAAAGTGCTTTCATTTTTTTTCTACTTGCCCTACGAGCGGAGATATCACGACGCAAAGTCCGGATCTGTGAATTTTCACGTTTCATTTTAAGATACGTCGTTATTGTCATTGTCATCGTCGACCAGTTCAGTTTACAGTATTCGAAAGCGTGAATCTTTACCTTTAATTTTCTTTTTTGTTGAGTTCTGTATGATTTTTTTCACAGAGTTAATCAACATTAAAACAAAAAGGACCACTTTTACTTCAATGTTAAATAACTTGGTGAAAAAAATCGTACAAGCCTCAACAAAAAAGCAAATTAAAGGTAAAAATTAATACTTCTTAATACTGTACATAAAATTTCTGTGCAATTTTCCATTTACGCCGTGGACCTTAGCAAAGTTTTAAAAAATCACTAAACCTTTGCTAAAAAATTTTTGATCTTTAAACTGTGATAACTTCGTTATAAAACATCGTAAAACAATTTTCATAGATACATTTTAAAGGATAAAGACTCTACTTTCAATTCGCAAAATTGATTTTCCTCGAAGATGCTTTTACACTATATATAGTAGGGGAGGTCAAGAGGCTAAATGTGGATTTACTCGAGCGTTGTGGGGACCTATTGGATTGTGAAGATTAGATGCTAAAAAGAAAAAAAGGTTATATGATGTATGCCGTTTCAGGTGGGGGGGGCGTGTACAGGCTTTCAAAAAAACAGTGACAATGAAATACTCGAGCGTGTCAGATATTAATAGTGTAAGCGACCCATGTGTTTCTGATAACGGATAAATATTAATCTGACGGTTTACGTGGTGGGGTTAGCTGTAGGAAGGGGTCAAAAAAGGGGGAAAAAAAAATTTCCTCAAGCGCGTCAGATTTTTGAAATATACACTTTTCTACATGTAATTAACACACCATACCTTAATCTGACGCGCTCAAGTTTTCGAACGATCGATTTTTTTTATTTACTAATCCCCTGGACCCCCGGCTCTAAATAGAGGTTTAATATTTGGTGGGGGTACTTATTAGGGTGCAAGCTTTCCCCCTTTATGTTATTCTGACGCGCTCGAGTAAATCCCAAAATCCCCGCTTGGCCTCCCCTACTACTAGGAAGCAGGATGGAAAATTTGACAAGAATTTAAATCTCAAAGATTTTACAAAGTCAAACGGTTCTATGTAGTTGCAAAAAATGTCTTCCGGCTCAAATTAGCATGAATTAAAGCATGCTTTTTAAATAACTGATTGAAAAATAACATTATTAACGTTTTATTACAATTTTCAAAAATTTTTTATAAAAATGTTAAATGTGCAGCCGGCATAAATATAACCCAAAGTACATCGAGGAGATTGCACGGTTGGACTTGTACCTCGTGTGTGTGTGTGCGTGCGTGCGTGCTTGTGTGTATGGAGGGTGGCGTTTATCCGTGTGTTTAAAAACGCGTATTGCCTCCTCTTTTCGGTATAACTTTTTGTTCTTGCATATTGATGCACCGATGTATCAATTCTTGGGAGATATCGTTGCAAAGTCGTCGAAGTGCAATTCCTAGTACTTTCAATGTCACAGGAGATCTTTTCATACTTCGCAGTCGTCGTCCAAGAATATCCCATAAATGTTCGATAGGATTGAGATTTGGACTCATTGGTGAGTGTTCAAGAGTTGTGATGTCATTTAATCTGAGGAAGCGACGGGTATTATGTGCCGTATGTGGACGAGCATTGTCTTGCATCAGTAAAAATTCATTTCCAATTCTCTTACGCATTGGGAGCACATGCCGACTTAAAATTTTCTTTATGTATCGTGCTGAATTTAATCTTGGTGGAGGAACTATCACTATTTCTATGCGATGAAAAAGCGATAATATAGTAAAAGGCAACTCACAAAATAAACACAGTAATGAGAAAATCAAGATTACGCCAAATAAAGTATTATTTATTTTTTTTTAGTACGCATTTCCTTTTAAGGACATTGACAAATAATTTTCTAGATATTTTAGTAAAAGATAAATTTATACTAACTTCGATACATTGCATCCTCCCTTCTTTTATTTCACTATATTGTCATATAATATGGATTTTTCCCATAAAATATATCGTTTAATTAACTAGTCATCAAAAATTCTATCTCTAAAGATCTAAGAGGTAGCATCCTTATACACTTATTTAATTCTAATGACATGTATCTTTTGTATGTATATACCATATAAACTTGCCTTTTTAAAAAAAAGGTAGCAAAAAGCGCTAAGAGTGGGTGCTGCTGGACAAAAAACCATTTGGGCCAGTTTCATCAACGTCAATTACTTAATCGACTGTGAAACTGACCAATCACATTTGCTGTTTAGTAGAACCATCTTTAAAAATCTACGTGATATTATCCTTATTTAATTAATTCTAATGACATGTATTATTTGTATAAAAGATTTGATATCAATAGTCGGCGCCAAGTTAAATTCTAATCTTTAAAAACCAACGTAATATTATCCTTATTATTTACTTAAATCAATGACATGTATCATTTGTATAAAAAATGTGATAGTCTGCGCCAAGTTATACTACCTTATTACTTACTTAATTTTAATGACATTTATCATTTGTATACAAGATTTGATATCAACAGTCGACGCCAAGTTAAATTTTACCAAATTAAAAAGTAAAACACAAGTGGTACCTTTAATCTTTAAGAACCCATATAGTACTATTATTTAAATTCCACTAAATTAAAAAGTAAAACCTAAGTGGAATTATCTTTATCTTCATACAATGAAACCTAAGTATATGCCTTTGTATTCTTATTAAAAGATCTTCCTATTCGAAACCAAGTGATTTAATTCTTCTTTAAAAAAATTATATCACAATTAATTTAAAAACAAAATGAAAAAGATTTATTTAAATAGAAAAATTTTTTATGTAAAAACACTTCGCGCTGCTAGAGCGAATAAGAAAAACAATGAAAACTATCTAAAAGCTATAATAATTAATACAAATATATGTAATGGTAATGATAATTTAAAAATTATAGTAAACATATTCTAAATGCTACATTTAATAAATACAGCTTACTTTTTTTTGGGATTGAGATACAATTCACTCGCACATACATATACACGAATATATACACACTAAATACTTTAATTCTCGTGAAAATGTTTCTTATCTTTATCATTATATTTTATTACATCGAGATCGAGAATTAGCAGCGCGAAGTGTTTTTACATAAAAAATTTTTCTATTTAAATAAATCTTTTTCATTTTTTTTTTAAATTAAGTGTGATATAATTTTTTTAAAGAAGAATTAAATCACTTGGTTTCGAATAGGCAGATCTTTTAATAAGAATACAAAGGCATATACTTAGGTTTCATTGTATGAAGATAAAGATAATTCCACTTAGGTTTTACTTTTTAATTTAGTGGAATTAAATAATAGTACTATATGGGTTCTTAAAGATTAAAGGTACCACTTGTGTTTTACTTTTTAATTTGGTAAAATTTAACTTGGCGTCGACTGTTGATATCAAATTTTGTATACAAATGATAAATGTCATTAAAATTAAGTAAGTAATAAGGTAGAATAACTTGGCGCAGACTATTGATATCAAACCTTTTATACAAATGATACATGTCATTGATTTAAGTAAATAATAAGGATAATATCACGTTGGTTTTTAAAGATTAGAATTTAACTTGGCGCCGAATATTGATATCAAATCTTTTATACAAATAATACATGTCATTAGAATTAATTAAATAAGGATAATATCACGTAGGTTTTTAAAGATGGTTCTACTAAACAGCAAATGTGATTGGTCGTTTCACAGTCGATTAAGTAATTGACGTTGATGAAACTGGCCCAAATTGTTTTTTGTCCAGCAGCACCCACTCTTAGCGCTTTTTTCTACCTTTTTTTTAAAAAGGTAAGTTTTTATGTTATATACATACAAAAGATACATGTCAATAGAATTAAATAAGTGTATAATAAGGATGGTACCTCTTAGATCTTTAGAGATAGAATTTTTAAAAACTAGTTAATTAAACGATATATTTTATGGGAAAAATCCATATTATATGACAAGATAGTGAAATAAAAGAAGGGAGGATGCAATGTATCGAAGTTAGTATAAAAATTTATCTTTTACTAAAATATCTAGAAAATTATTTGTCAATGTCCTTAAAAGGAAATGCGTACTAAAAAAAAACAAATAATACTTTATTTGGCGTAATCTTGATTTTCTCATTACTGTGTTTATTTTGTGAGTTGCCTTTTACTATATTATCATTTATTTGTCTGGTAGTTATCTCAAAATTATTCTATGAAATAATATATTATTATTCTATGAAATAATATTTATTTTCTTCTTACTTATATTATTTATTATTTGTCAGGTAGTTATCTCAAAATTATTCTATGAAATAATGTATTATTTATCAGGATATATTTGTAAAGATATTGTAAAAAATAGGTGATAAATAATAAATTATTTCATAGAATAATATTGAGATAACTATCAAATATAAAGGTGTATTATACAGACAGATTGGATTCAGGCCTTTTCTTTCAATAAATTTGAAAATAAAATACAGTGTATAGAATTAGTTCTTTCTTAATTACACAGGTCAACAAAATTTGACTTTGCGAAATCATCAGAGATGCGGGTATATTTTTCTGACGTATTTTTGTGTGCTGAATCCAAATCCGTTCATAGAATTTTCCCATCACCCTCCATTTTCGAGATATCCGCCATTTTGTATTTTTTTAAAATTCGTTCCTTTCAGAATTTTTTGCACTCCAACGGAACATGATAATTAATCGTACGACCTCTCATTTTACGCATAATTGCTTCCAGAATACGTGTGAATTTTTCCAGATCCAAAAAATTACTGATGCTTAGTGTTATCAGTGAAAAACTTCAAAAATTTCACTAAAAATGACGAAAATTCAGCCATTTTTAGAAGAAAAAATGCATCTAATTTGAAAAAAAAAATTTTTTGAATATTGTAACTGCATAGTCTTATAGTAGGCTAATCACACGTTAATTTCCGGGCTTGTGCGTCTATTTAACTTTATTGTATGTGAAGATATGTATTTTTAACCGATAATGTCGAAAAATGGTAGTGCATGGGTGCTGGATGCTCTGGCACGTAGTACCAGAATGATTGACATCAATTTCACATTTTGTAATATTTTTCAGGGTGTTTAACATACATATTTCATTCCGAATATCAAAAATGGTGGATGAACTTGCAAAATTTGTTTACAAAAAACGATATATTCATTATTCTGCACCTAATTCGAAGTAGTATAAAGTGTTAAAAAGTATATGTATTTTGTCTTTCCCCCCCCTCTCTCTCTCTCTCTCTCTCTCTCTCTCTCTCTCTCTCGCAGGAAAATTCCCTTCATGGGAAGTCAGACTGTGTTGTTGATATGGCTGGAAAACCGATACAACGTCCTGGCGATCTGTATGCGCATACAGATATTCATACAGATATTCTTGTAAAAGTATAAAATAAAATAGAGACTTGATAAATAATAAATTATTAGTACATTGCCTTTTAAAACGATATATTACTTTCAGGATATTAATCAGTAAATCTGAAAATTACGACACAAAAAATGAATTCTTTCATAATTATGTAGAATAGAGAGAACAAATTATTAATAGAAAATAGGAAAAAAACTACCAGATAAATAAAAAACAACTCACAAAGTAAATACAGCGAGATAAAATTACTTGGTTTTAGTACACATAGCATTTTAAAAACATTGATACGTAACTTTTAGGATTTCAATTCTTGTCATTTCTTTTGAGGTATTTTCTTTCCATAAATCTGAAAATATAAAACACAAAGAATCAATTCTTTTATAATTATAAAGATAGAGAGAACATTAATAGAGACTGTAAAACTTATCTGAAACAATATTGAAGAAATTGAAGAGAAACCAATAACAAAAAGATACCAAGCCTCCAATCACGTCAAATATTGTGTTAAATCAGGAAGATTCAAAATGTGAGATTTTATAATCCGCCGTACGAAAGGATGCTGCAAGAGAAGTTATTCTAACATATTCCAATCTGTCTGTATATACCTTTAAAACAATATCTCCTGATAAATAATAAATATATCAGTAAATCTGAAAATAAATTGCAGTACAAATTCTTTCATCATAATTATACAGAATAGAGAGAACAAATTATTAATTACTTGGTTTTAGCATACATTGCATTTCAACGACATTGATACGTAACTTTTAGGATATTCTATCAATCTGAAAATAAAATATAATGCAAAGAATCAGTTCTTTTATAATTATATAAGGAATAGAGAGAACAAACTATGACATAATTTATTATATTATTTATCAGGATATTATTGTAAAGGTAAAAAATAGAGAGACTTGATATACTGAATTTTATTTTCAGATTTATTGAAAGGAAAGGTCTGAATCTGTCTGTATATATATCCTGAAAATCATTTGTCAATGCCGTTAAAAGGCAATGTGTACTAATTTTATATTTGGCGTAATCTTGAATGTACTATCTCAATATTATCCTATGAAATAATTTATTATTTATCAGGATATTCTTGTGAAGGTATTGTAAAAAATGATGATAAATAATAAATTATAAGATAATATTGACATAATTGCCAAACAAACAAAAGGCAATTCACAAAATAAATATAGTGAGAAAATCAAGATCAGGATACTATAGTAGTATAAAGGTATACAGACAGATTGGATTCAGGCCTTATCTTTCAATAAATCTGAAAATATAAAATTCAGCACAAAGAATAAGTTTTTTTAAAATTATAATAGAGATTATTCAGGCTTTTTCTTTTGAGTTGTAACAAAGACCTAATAAATAAATAATAATATTAAGATAACCATTAGACAAATAAATAACAAATAAATAATAATACTCACAAAGTAAACACACAGCAAGGAAATCAAAATACTCCAAATATAAAATTACTTGATTTTAGTACACATTGCCTTTTACTAACATTCAGGATTTTAGTATTTTGATAAATCTGGAACAACACAAAGAATCAGTTCTTTTATAATTATATAAAGAATAGAGGTAACAAATTAATAGATATATTATAAAACTTATCTGATACGATAAACCAGAAGAGTACTTGGTGATTTCAAAATGTTTGATTGTAAGGCAGAGATACCATGCCACCAATCGCGTTAGATTGCATTAAATCGGGAAGATTCCATATATGTAATACTACTATATGGCTAGATGAGAGAGAAGTCCATGTCCCAGAACCACGGTGCGGGAATATACTTCTCTCTCTTTCTCAGTGTACTTTGAACGTTGTGCGCATGCGTCGGATTTATCCCCTCCATCAATGATAAATAGAAGGATAAACATACATATATGTGTAAGGAAGAAGGAAAAAGTGATTGATTCCGCTTCAGGATATAATCTTGTTACAATTAAAAGGGTCAGTTTTGTCGGAATAAATAAATTAATCCTTATTTTATGAAATAAACTTTTTCAAAATTGCCGTTATGTATATAAGAATACAGTGCAATCACTTACAGAAATTTCATGATAATCAGTGCAAACTAATACCTATTTCATACCTGTGCAAACTAATGTTTTCAGTCGCATTAGGCGCATTAGGCTTTTTGCCACATGTTGGAGATAGTGCGCCTCGGTCACTGTTGGATGGCGCTAGCATTCGAGTATGTTATTTTTAGTTTCTAGAGTTTCCTTTCTACGCCATCTACTTACTAGACCTCTTGTTCTTTGTTAGATACCGGCAACTACTACGCGGGAAACCAAGACTCGTGTATCGTAGTTGTACAAGACATTATTATCTCATTTATATTAATCTGTGTAATAGACTACATTTTTACGTTATTTTGTACCAGTGATTCGATTATATTAAATCTGCAGGAATTTAACTCAGAATACACATCACAGTTATTAACCTGATTCCGCGCACCCCGCGACATGTTATGGGCCTAGATAGGCGGTAAAGTAACTGTGAGATTCATTCGAGTAAGGTTATCTGTCTTGCAAAAGAGATATATCACGAGAATCATGGACAAGATTACAGTCACAAAATTTAACGGAACTGATTTTGGACTCTGGAAGTATCAGATGTCAGTCTATCTTGACTATCACGGATTATTCGAGGTAGCGAGTGGCAAAACGGTTAAGTCGGAACAAAATGCCGAGACTTGGGATACTACCAACAAGAAGGCACGTTTTGCGTTAACTCAATCAATGGAGCTTTCACAGATACGTCACATTGTGAATTGTAAGACTTCAAACGAAATCTGGTTAAGGCTTGAAGCTTTGTACGAACAGAAAAATGAAACAAGCGTACATTTATTACTAGCAAGATTCTTCGAGTATAAGATGGATCCAAGCAAGATGACAGTGTCAGAACATGTCAGTAACGTCGAACAGATGGCTCGACAACTCGAGGACCTTGGTCATAAGCAGGATGAAACGACGATAATTACAAAGATTCTGCATTCACTACCGGTAAGCTATCGTTCGGTAATATCAGCTTGGGATTCAGTATCGAGACACGAACAGAAATTAGTTAATCTATTGCCTCGTCTCATGAAAGAAGAGCAACTCTCTAAAAGTTTTGGTGAGGTTAAGATTAATAGCGAAGAGGAATCTGTCGCATTGCATGCGAAGAAGACGAAGCATGACAAAAAGCCTAAGCAACACAAGAATACATTTAAAGGAAAATGCTTCAATTGTGACGAAGAAGGGCATACGGCTCGATAATGCAAGAAGCCCAAACGAGAATCGAAACAAGCCAATAGCGCATTTCAAGGTAAGAGAATGTCGTATGGTGACGCATTCACAGCTTCATTCTTTTCAGATCTAAATAAACGACCAAAGGAAGATCATTGGTTAGCAGATTCAGGAGCCAGTAATCATATGACGTTTCGACGAGACTGGTTCGATACATTTGAAGCAATAAATGATAAATCGGTACCAATTACTGTAGGAAACAACGATATTGTTTATGCACGTGGTAGAGGCAACATCAGAATCCTTTCAATGGTTAACGATAAGGAACGTGAAGGTACTCTACATAATGTATTCTGGATTCCGGATTTAGGTCGAAATTTACTGAGCATTGGTGCCAGCGCCAGACAGGGTAACAAGACAATCATTGACGAAAATCAAATAAGGATAATGAAAGGAAATAAAGTGCTAATGATTGGCTATAGCTATGAACGAAACTTATACATGATGGACACACGAGTTGTATTGCCAGAGCACGAAGCTCAAATTGCCTGTAAGGATACGCAGCCATTATCTGTATGGCATGAACGACTCGCTCACGTAAACTATAAGAAACTGGATCAAATGGCTAACAGCAAAGCAATCACAGGCATGAACGTTTCAAAATTCAGTGGGAGAACCGACAATCGTTTTTGTGAGGCCTGCATCTTTGAAAAGCAGACACGTAAAGAGTTTGTCGAATCTGACACTCGGGCCAATAAACCAGCAGAATTGATACATTTCGATATCTGTGGGCCGATGTCGACTCCATCGCTTGGTGGCAATACGGTGCTAGCTGTCTTTGTGGACGATTTTTCAGGATTTTTAATTGTACGTCCCATGAAAAATCACACTGAAATAATTGACGCAGTTGAAAGTGTCATTGCAATTACAAATTCGTACGGACACAAGGTAAAACGTTTTCGATCCGATAATGCACGTGAGTTTATTAGCAAGGATATGAAACGTATTATGAACAAATATAAGATAGTTCATGAATTTTCAACTCCCCGTGCACCGCAAAAAATGGCCGAGCTGAGCGATAAATCAGGACAATCGTCGAGACTGGACGCACCTTGTTAGCCGCAGCTGACTTACTAACATCTCTTTGGGCCGAAGCTTCAAGAACTGCTGCAATGATTCGTAATCGCGTGCCACTAGATCGACTAAATGGAATAACCCCTTGGGAGGCTTTCACAAGTGAACAGCCAGACGTTAGTTCTTTGCGTATCTACGGCAGCGAAGCGTATGCTCACATTGAAGACCAGTTCAGGAACAAATTTGACAAGAAGTCGAAGAAGCTGGTACTTGTGGGATATGAGCCGGGTTGCAAGGCTTACCGTCTTTGGGAACGTGGCACAAAGAATGTATACGTACGATGCAACGTCAAAATTGTTGAACCTCGCCCGTTGGCAAATGTCCAATTCATTGATGATAAAGAAGAAGCAAAACAGCCTAAGGAAGAAAGTAACGAACAAATTGTGGATTCGGAAGTTGATTCAACCCCTAGTGAAGATCAAGCAGTTGCGCACGGAACTCGATCAAATAAGATGTCATTGAAATCGAAATCTAAATCAGTAACTGATGATTGCATAGCCCTTCGTACGCGAAGTCAAAACCAGGTCGGTGATCATGAATGTTCATGTATGTTAGCTGAAATAAAAGTGCCTGATAACTATGAAGAAGCTGTCGAATCATCTGACCATGAACAGTGGGAGCAAACAATGTGTGAAGAACTTGACTCACTAAAAGAAAACAAGACGTGGAAACTGGCAACACTACCCGAAGGACGTCGCGCTATTAAAAATAAGTGGGTTTATCGAGTTAAAATTAAACCAAACGGCGACGTTGATCGATTCAAGGCAAGACTAGTTGTCAAGGGTTGTAGTCAAAAACCTGGAACCGACTTCAATGAAACATATTCGCCAGTGACACGTTTTGATTCAATTCGTTTGCTAATATCTCTTGCAACTGAAAAAGATTATGAGATGATTCAGTTTGACGTTCAGACAGCCTTCTTATACGGTGATTTGAAAGAAGATATTTATATGTTACAACCGGAAGGTTTCGACGATGGTAGCGGAAGAGTATGCAAGTTATTACGTAGCTTATACGGACTGAAGCAATCACCTTTACAGTGGCACAGGAAGATTGATACCGTTTTAGCGGAATTAAATATGCGACCGACAGACTATGATCCATGTATCTATGTTAATGACGAAAAGGATCTGCTATTGGGATTGTATGTGGATGATGGTCTGATAGTTGGCGCATCTATGAACAAAATAAACAAGCTACTATTACTACTTAAAAATCGTTTCAAAATAACGCATGGTGAAGCGAAGTTTGGGAAGTCCATCTAGGACTTGAAATCAATCGTGATCGTCTCAATAAACTTACACGAGTACATCAAACGGCATACACTATGAGAATACTTCAAAAGTTCAACATGGCAACTTGTAACTGCGTTAGCACCCCTATGGAAACGCAAACTGTACTGAAACGAGAACCTGAAGAGGAAGGTGATTTCATCGAAGATGAAGGTTTCCCATATCGTCAATTAATTGGCTCGCTAATATTTCTGGCAAATGGATCAAGACCAGATATTTCATTTGCAGTATGTAGACTTTGCCAATTTTTGGAGCCTTTGAAAGGCACAACAAATCTCGGTTTAATCTACGGTACGGAGATTAATGAAGAAAAACAGCTGCAAGCTTTTTCAGACGCAGATTACGCATCTTGCGTAGACACACGAAAGTCAGTCTCCGGTGTTTTGTTGATGCTAAACGGCGGACCTATCATTTGGTCATCTAGAAAGCAAGGAGTAATTGCTACGTCAACTACGGAAGCAGAGTATATAGCGGCTCATGATACATCTAAGGAGGTCGTATGGACTCGTGGATTATTGCAACAGATTACGAGCAGTTCGGACCGACGACTCTCTACTGTGACAATACAGCTGCTGAAACTGTAATTAAGAATCCGACTTTTCACAGGAGGACCAAACACGTGGACATCAAATACCACTACGTACGAGAAAGGTCATCTAGAGGTCAAACATGTGGCCAGCAACGAGCAAAGAGCGGATCTTCTAACGAAGCCTCTTGCAAAGCAAAAACTTCGGACAAATCTGGAGCTCCTGAACATGATTCCACAGTGAACTCGTCGAGTGGGAGTGTTGGAGATAGTGCGCCTCGGTCACTGTTGGATGGCGCTAGCATTCGAGTCTGTTATTTTTAGTTTCTAGAGTTTCCTCTCTACGCCATCTACTTACTAGACCTTTTGTTCTTTGTTAGATACCGGCAACTACTACGCGGGAAACCAAGACTCGTGTATCGTAGTTGTACAAGACATTATTATCTCATTTATATTAATCTGTGTAATAGACTACACTTTTACGTTATTTTGTACCAGTGATTCGATTATATTAAATCTGCAGGAATTTAACTCAGAATACACATCACAGTTATTAACCTGATTCCACGTACCGCGCGACACCACATAAATAACATATCTTGACCATTTTACCTGTGTACAGCACACATCTAATAAGCATAACGAGCATAACCTGTTCGCGTCATCTCACTGACCGCACTCTAATTTCCTATTGGCGGATGCGATCAATCCAACGCATCGCACAACACTCAAAGTAATCTTAGAAAGAGAGGGAAATATATATTCCCGCACCGTGGTTCTGGGACCGCTTCCTCTCACTCCCTATTATAGGCACTAGCCATATAGTAGTATTACATATATGGAAGATTCAAATCTTTATACTTCCTACTGCATTGCGTACACTCTCAAAGTTCTTTTAATATCCTGCGTACGAAAGGATGTTGCAATAACTGTTATTGCAAAAGAAATAATAAAAAAATGATTTCATTAAATAACCAGATAAGAGCAGAAAAATTATTTTTTTTAACCTCATTTACGTGTCGTTATGTGCTATCGATGTGACAGACTTCCTAACCTGAATAGCCATCCTTTATTTTTATTATTACTGAGACACGCTTAATTCGACTTTACCGACCGAATAGATCGCAACAGTCGATATTATCATATTCTTTTTATAAATTACCGTCGAGTCACATTTATTATCTCTTGCGTCAAAAATTTCGAAAGACATTTTCCCACTCTGTAGACGACGACGACGACGAGATATTTATCATTTTGGTTGATTCTGGAGTTTTTGCACTTGGAAAGCATACAAAAAAAGATATTACACTTGGTATGTTTTTAGATTGATTGTATAAAAAATGCCAGTCAAAAAATTTTAAAAAATGCGAAAAATAGTTAAAAAAAATAGTAAATGAGAGGGCTCTTAGGGCGCGGGAAAAAGCGAAGATAAAAATCTGAAAAAATTCAGGGTTTAGTTTTGAATTATTTGAAGCCGATTTAGGGATATCCGAAAAGGATTTATTTTTTAAGGACCACCCTAATATATATATATATTTTTAATAAATATTTTATAATAAATAATATTTTATTTTTAATTATAAGATTTAAACTGCGCGCGCGTCATATATGTGATACACCATGCAACACTGGTCTGCTAGTTAGATATAGATAGATAGAGTAAGATAATAGATAGAGTGAGATAACACATAAAGTCAAAGGCCCTCTATTATCGAAAAAACGAGATGGACATTTTCTCTGGTTGATGACGTTGACAATGACGACGTATCTTAAAAATAAAACGTGAAAATTTAGGACTTTGCGTCGCGATATCTTCGCTCGTAGGGTACCTAGAAAAAAAATGAAAGCACTTTTATTATACAATTTAAGTATTTCCTGTCGATTGAGCGTATGTAGAACTTGATCGGTTCAGCCGTTACTGAGATCTGATCATCTCAACCCCGAAAAATTCTCCGTGTCGCGTAAAGGAGGCACGGCAGTGTCGCGCGCTTGGCTTAGCGCCGAGACACTACCGTGTCTCTAGATACTCCCGCCCATACCATCACTGAGCCACCACGGAAAGCTCTAAACTCAAGTAACATTTTCTTCACTGTACCGGAAATTGTGGCGACGCTAAACGCGGTTACGACGGTCATTTTCATAAAGACAGAATCGTGATTCATTTGTGAATACCACGCGACTTCACTGTCTTTCTGTCCCTTGCATGTACGTGAGCTTGTGCGTAAATTAAACGCTGACGGCGGTGGTTCAGTGTCAGTGCTGTCACTCTCGCACAACTTCTCGATTGTCGGCCAAATTCTCAAAATCTTTGAAGGATTGTGTCGATACTCACTGTTACGTCCGGCGCGCGATCGCAGTATTTTTTCACCCCTTTTTCTCACTTGCTCATTATTTACGCGCCGTACGTTTCGCCTGCATAGCGGCAATAACTCTTTGTAGTGCTGCGCTTACGTGAGGGCACCACATCCCGGGCGATACGCGCCAGCTAATTAATGTATGAATTTTGTACTTTAATCAAATCCATCGACATGCGTGGAGACAAGGCAATATTGGCTGACGCGCCTTACACTCAATTACTAAAGTCACTAGATTAACAAAGTACCGCGAATTGCCGCCATTTTGGCTCCATGACAAGATTATTCAAAACTTGTATATAAATGTATAATATGTATTATAAGGGAAAGTAAATTAAATATAGATATCAATTTTGGTAAACCTTCGGAAAAGCTACGACATCGCAAAAAAAAAATTTAAAAGGCTATTTCGACGTGTTTTTTCCTCCTGATTACGAATATGACAATAAAAATCGGCGCTCTCTTATATTGGAGCCGCAATTTTGAAAAAACGACGATTTTTTCTAGTTTTTTGAGTTTATTCTGAAAAATATTGATCTGACGAGAAT